>NW_017728911.1:4403014-4409513 GCF_001723895.1 Crocodylus porosus | reverse complement strand
CAAACAGTTCAGAGGAGAAATGGAGCAGACCACTGAAAGCCACCTTTAGCAGTCAGGACTCCTAGTAGAGATGATATCTTTTATTAGACCAATGAGATTTTTGCAAAAAATCTCGTTGGTCTAATAAAAGATATCAACTCTACTACAAGGCCTGATTGCTTTTTCCTCTAGACCAATACGGCTTTAACCTGGATACCTGACCTTTAAGCAGCACACAGGATGTTTTTGCCTTCACAGCTGTTCCCTACCTTAGTTATCTGAAGGTTCAAGGCTCCCCATGAATTTAAAGGGAGACCTAGGTCTTTGTAGCTGGAAGGGTTTTGGCAAGAGAAGGGCTGATTCCCTGGGAGTGAGCAAGGATTCCTGGCTGCCAGCCTGACTACGGTGACTCAACAGCAAGGACCCGGGCTCTGGGGAGCATCTGCCAGAGGCCACAGGGGAGGAGGAAAGACTCTGCGGGCAAGGTGGGGGCAGCTCCCTGCTCAGAGGAGAGGCCGGTAGCTTGCTCCCCAGGGTGGGTGGTTCTGACCTCATCTGGGACCGGTGGAGCTGCCTGCCACCGCTTTCAGAAGCAAAGCTCCTGTGCTCATCTCCAGCATCAGGAAATGCCACTTGTGTGCCCACACACAAGTCCTCCCTGTTGCATGAGGAGGACGGGGAGGAAGCGTGCTGGTCACCACCAGGAGAAGGTGCCGGGCTGTCACTCCACTGGCTCAATGCCAGGTCCAGCTCCTGCCAGCTGGAGAGCCGAGGTACCAGTAAGTTAGAGCTGGTTCTTTCCTGGTGCTGCTGGGGGAGGCTGCGGATGGCCTGGATTTGCTGTTGAAACCTCAGTTTTGCTGTTGGGGAAAGAGGTGAAAGGATATTGCTGGGTCTGAGCGGGGCACTGCCACTAAAAAAGGTCTAAGCTGCACCGCTTTCCCCTGGGCTCAGCAAGAGAAGCCATCATAGATGAACTAGACTAGAGCCAGTTCCTCCCCTCATATGTCCCCGGATTGCAAGGATGCCCTGGGCTTGCTCTTCAGGGTATGATGAACAGGGAAGCAGGGAGCCTGGCTGGAGCCAAAAAGCAAAGACACTAACAGCCGCTAAATGAATCTCTAAGCTCCTAGGTGTACTACAGCCATCATCCAGGCACAGATTTCTCCCCCAGATGCCATGGGAGTGCCTCTGTTAGATGTGTCCTGTGCAGTGTGGCACAGATTCTCAAAGGTATTTAGGCAGCTCCTATTGCAGTCAATAGGCATGAAGCACTGAGATGCCTCTGGTTATCTGGGCCTACACACTTTCTCCCAAAGCATCCAGAAATCAGCTGCTCTCAGAGGCGGAGGATGACTGGAGTATTCAGGGGCATGTACGGTCTCGGTGCTGAAAGGCTCTCGCTTTCTGCTAGCACCAGGCAGGACTGAGAGCACTCAACACTTCACAAGATCAAGCCCTAGCTTGCAGAATGATCCTGAGCTTTCACTCTTCACTGGCTGTTTCGAAATGAGCCAGGCCTCCCTTAACTCTCTCCGGTGCTATTGCCCAGTCCTCGCACAGCTGCCCTGCAGGAGGCTGTGAGCTGCCAGGGCTGTGGGAACACTGCCACCCTACCTTTCATCAGGTTTTCATTCTTCTGCTGCAGCCCCTGGATCTCGGAGGCCATGGCAGAGACCTGCAAACACAGAGCAGCTCTGTTTAGTGACCTCCAGACCTCCGTCTAGTGGGAGGCTGTGAAGACAGCTGGTTGCTTACAGGGCAGCCAGAGGGGCCAATGTGATGGGGAGGAGTGGTGTGTAAGGGGATGGCCTTAGCATGCGTGGGTGAGTGGATGGAGGGGGGAGGTGGGCTCCTGCAGGGGTCTGGGTGAGTGTTTCACAGGGCCCTTGGCTTCTTTGCTCTGAGATGAAGAAAAAGGGTTTTACCACATGGGTTTGCCTCAAACCTACCCTTCCCAGTGACATATCCCATGATGCACTTGGTCATAGATCACAGAGGCACCAATACCAACACCAGCCCCTGCCTGCCCTGCTCCTGGCTTTAGAGAGCTGAATTTCCAGCTCTTCCCCAGCATCCCTCCCTGAGCCACGGGCCACTCCTTGCAGCAAGGTGCCTGCAGCGATACCATTTCTGTTTTCTCTTGCAGTTGCTGCCTGAGGCTTTGGGCATCTTCAGTACTGCCAGGGAGGCCCGTGTCTCCTGCCTGCTTTTCCTTCAGCTCCTCCTTGGGTTTCTTGGTGTCTCCTCTCACATCCTGTAGGAGCCAGATGAGACCAAAATCAGGATTGCTTTTGTGGTAGATGCTAGGACTAGGACATAGATGGTTCCTGGGAAAGGACACTGTAGTGATTTTAGTGCCACCAGACAGCTAATTTCACCTCCTTCCACATTCAGGCACTGCCTGTGCTCCTCTTGCTGCAAAGCTGCTCTGCAAGAAACCAGCAGCCATGTCCAGTGCCATTCTGGGGGAACTGGGGCAATGCACCTGGGTGGGCAATGGAAAGGCTATTCTTACCTCTTGAGATATCCTAGCCCACTGCCCTGCTGAGTTCCTGGCCTTCTGTCCTGGCAGCTTCCTGCAGACTGATGGCAGGTGTTGCCTCTGCTTGAACAGGCCCTTGAGCTGTTGGAGAAGCAGTCAATTTGAGGAGCTCTCCCAAACCTAAGCTGGCTTTGGGGCTAGTAGACTTATCCCCCAGCTGTGAGACGCCCTGGATTGTAATGTTACAATCTCCATCCCCTGCCAAGTCTTTAAGAGCGTCGCCCTTCCCCAGCTTGTAGTGACCCATCCCAGTCCCTCCCAACGGGGATCTAGTGGCTCAAGTCACTGCAACTTTTTCCATCTGCCCCAGACATCAGAAGCTCTTCACTTGGGATTCTGGCCAACTCCTTGCCCCGTCCTCCCACACACAACGGTACTGGTGTCAGAGCTCATGCCTACGTGCCTGCTCAGAAAGTTACTTCCTCCTTGTGACAGCTCCCTGTCCCCAGAGACAGCCTATCCTCTCCAGAGGGGCATGAAGAACAGGATGAGTCAGAGAGACCGAGACAGACATGAGTGCATGCAGTGTTACCTGCTCGGTCACCAGCTGATGCTGCTGTTTCAGGCGCTGGACTTCTGCTTGGGAGTTCCTCGTGACATGTCCATCCCGGCGTTGACTCACGCCCTGTGGAAAAACTAACCCATGTGGGCAAGAAAGATCTGCAGTAGGATAGAAAAACACCCCAGCTCCTTCACCTCGCTGAAGGCCTAATCCAAAATCCACTGAAGTCAATGCAAAGGTACTGTCTAACACAGAGGTGTCAGAAATCTGGCCCACAGGGCTTCTCTTTGGCTGGACGACCCACCTCCAGATCCAGCCCATGGGGACTTCTCATCATGGCTCCACAAAAAGTTGTGCCAGCGCAGTCAGCATCTGCGAGGTTAATGCCACTCCCCTTGCTTGCTTGCCATAGATAGCAGCAATGTTAACTCTGGCAACTGGCATTCATGGTGAAACAACTCACAGACTGGATCTAGACATGGTCATCCAGCCTGAGAGAAGCCCCACAGTCCAGACAGGCCTGCCGATTCAGATGAGTTTGACACTCCTGGTCTAACACGTCGACTGTTTCTTTGTAAAGCTTTTCCCACTTCCATAGTGAAAGAGCTCTTTGCTTTTGGGTGTCTGCCCCCAGACTCTTCTCCTGCCACTGGCCTGGACTGTCACTCTTCCCCCGGTCTAATGTCCCAAGACTTCCACAAAGGTGTTCTTATTCTTTCTTTTGGAAACCCACAGGAACACCAGGCAGAAGGTGTAACAGCCAACATCAAACCTACTTGGTCATCTACAGGCCTGGCGTAAGCAGAGGTAACTCCACAGGAGTCAAAGGCATCAGGCCAGAAGGGGGCACATTCAGGTGTCTGTCCACTCTGTTTGCCTCAAGCTGGCAACCTCACTCGGAGGATGGCTGTAGCTCAACGTTCTCACCCCGTGGGTTGTGACCCAAAAGTGGGTCTCAAGAGCTCCAGCCTGCAAGGGGCTACTTGGGGCCCCCCATGCCCCACGTGCCCACCCCTTGCCCCACACACTGGGGTCTGGGGGAAGGGGGATAGTGGGTCAGGAGTGAGGGACACTGGGTCAGGACTGGCCATCCATGTTTACAAATGGGTCCTGGTACAGAAAAGGTTAAGAACCACTGCTGTAGCTGACTGGCTCTTTCTGCTTAACCTGTTTTAAATACCCATCACTCTACTTCCCAACCTTTGATGTGCTTTCTGGGTGTTGTGACGGCACTGCTATCCCTTGTGTATAGAGAGTGAACAGAAGCCTGGGTTTTTTTAAGGTATTTAGGCCTCATCATGCTTAGCACAGCAAGATCTAAGAGCTAGACCCCCAAAGGTACTGAGGTGGTTAAATTCCACTGGAATCGAAGGCAATTAGGGAACAAAGTATCTTCAAAATCTGGCCCCGAGTGGTTTAGTGGCCTAAGTCTTATTGAAAGACTATGAGGTTACAGAAGGATCAGTGTCTAAATCACTTTTGAAAGTGAGACTTAAGATCCTAAATCACTTAGGGGTAGCAACACTGTGTGAAGCCAAGTTTAATGCCTTTAAAACCCAGGCCAGAGGGACCAAGGATCCAGGTTCCAAAAATATACTCTGGTATCTAAAGATGCAGGCAGGTTGTTGAAAATCCTTTTCAGTGCTTCTCTGCACTTTTTTAGGGACTACATACTTCCATAAAGCTGGCTTGAAGGCCCACATCCTCCACTGTAAGTAGGTACCTAACTTCCATCAAAATCCAGGGGAGTTAGGCACCAAAATACCTTGGAGGATCTGGACTTAAGTGACTTGACGAAGGTATTATAGGGAGTCTGTGGCAGAGGAGTGAATTGCATTGGTTCTCCCAAAGCACAAAGTTGTTTCCTCTCTATCAGATGGCACTTCCCTCTGCTTCATGCTCTGCTATTCTTTCTTTCTGTTCCATCAGCACTAAAACATCAGCTTATTTAAGATGAACTCAGGTAGATATGGAAACCGAGCTGATGTCCTTGTTGCATCCAGAGGGGATAAAGCTCTCTGGAGAAGGGAGCAGATTTTTGTCCATGTCTGCTGCACCAGGAGCTACAGTGGGCACATCTACGTATTCATTAATGCACCTTAGTTACTGCACATTTAGTTTAGTGCCTCTAATAAGAGGTACTAACTGAATGCGCAGTAACTAGAGTTACTGCACAGTAGCACTGGTGCAGGGTTTTTTAGTGACACTGAGCATTAGCCTAATAACACTGCGCAGTAGGCTATTAGCATGGTTAATAACTGCTACACTACTGCACAGTATTATTAGGCTAATGCACAATAGGTCTTATGTAGACGCATTCCCTGGGCACAGATTCTCTTTTGGGTTAGTGCAGTACCTAACATAGTCAGCTCCAGTTTTAGTTGGGGCCTACAGCAGAGCCATAATCCATATTAGAAAAGAGCTGCTAGCTTTCTGGATGCAAGATCACATTCATAGCTAGGCCCGTGGTTTTCCTGCACAAGGGGTGTCAAACTGATAGCATGGATTTCTAAACAGCCTCCCAACACACCTTATTCAGCCACAGTAAGACCCACAGTGCCTATTTGAGGGCTACCAACTGCAGGCCACATAGAGTGGACTTTCAGCCTCTCCAAACACCCTACTCCCCATAACTGTCCTCCTCGCAACATTACCTTCTTCTGGGAGCCCTTGGGCACCAGAGCTGAGGCAGGTACAGGACCAGAAAGAATTAGGGAGTCCTCTAGTGCACACCAACACCCAACACTGTGCCAGGCTCTCTCCTGGAGCCTTTGCTGTCTTTGCCAGAGAGGCTGACCTCAGCTCACTCACCTTCAGGAGTTCCCGAAACTCACACAGGTAGGTGAAAGCCTGGTCCTTGTCCTCCTTGGTATTCCTTCCTTTGTCCATGCAGCCTGGAGGCAAACCATACATCGAAAGCAGAAAAGCGACAGAGAAAATATTGTAGCAGCAATCAATGCTGAATTGAGTCCCATGCACCCACACATGTACATATACACACATGCACAAGCATACATGTGCACATACACACACACACTTGCTCCCAAAACAGCAAGCAACTAGCCACTGTCCTCAAAGCAGTCATTAGATACAACATGCTCAGATTCAGGCCTATCGATGCAGAGAGCAGGTAGGAACTACTGAAGTGACAAAAATCCAGCCTTCGAAGGAAATTAGACTGGGGGTGGCGATCAGATGCTGGGAAGGTGGGAAGAGTAGACTGGTGGGTTATTGACAATGGACACTATAACAAGGGACTCAGGAGCATCTGTGAGTCTCCAGGGCCTTCTATAAGGGACTTCAAGCATTCTGCGTACCCAGAGGAGATGAACTTCTAACCCCCCTGGCATTTGTAGGTTCATTATCTCATAGGCCGAGTGCGGTGATAAATCTGAGGAGGAGAAGGAAGTCTTACTTTGGATCATCTTGTCCAGCTGGCCCAGAAGGGAATCACAGCGAGAGCATTTCCCTTG
>NW_017728911.1:4294050-4401709 GCF_001723895.1 Crocodylus porosus | reverse complement strand
ACCCTGCTCACCCGACATCTGTAATGATCAGGCACTTTAGTGGGGCTTTTATCTAATAGCTGATTGAATCAGCTTTAGCTAACCATGCCAAAAAGCCCTTCTGAAGCACTGGATCTATACAGATGCTGCAGAACTGGGTTAAAGTAATGCACTGCTTCTTTCTGTAAAGCATGAAAGCGTGGTCTTTGCAGGGCGGGGGTTAATGTCTGAAAGCAGAGATCTGACACATAAAACCAAAACCACCATGACTCATGGATGCTGAGCATCCACTAATTTTTTACAATGGGTGCTTGAGCCCTGGAGCACCCATGGAGTTGGCGCCTACACTACCCATGCCAGCAGCCTCACCTTCCATACACCCTCCACATTGTGGCACTCACTTCAGGACCAGAACAACTTTCTTTAATGCCTCTAAGGACACCAAGCCCTATAATACTGATTCTCAACCAGGTACTGGGACTGCCAGATACTTTGAAGGATGCCACAGGGTTTGAGGAGATAAGATGTAAGAGGATTAACAGATAAATGCAAGCTCAGGCTTGCTCCTGCCTGACTTATCCCCTACCCAGATTGCCTAGCCCCTCTGCAAGGAGGTAAAGGCTGCCGCTGTAATACATAAATTAGTTTTTGAAACTGAGTGCCATTCAACTCATAAAAGTTATGGAGGGGGCCCTCAGGTCACAGGAGGGGTTCTTCAAGACCAAAAAGATTGAGCTCCCATTTGGATACTAAAATAAATGGCCAGGTTTTCAGAAGAGCTGAAAAATCCAGAAATCCAGCCCTGACTGGGAATATTGTGAGTTTGAAGCCTGAAAAAATCTGTTCACAAGCAAAGTCCTCTGGAAAATTGTACCCACAGTGTGAAGTTGTTGATTATGGAAGATGAGGCTGTAGGGGAGAATCTGGTTTTGCCTGTGCACTAAAATGGTGGTGTGAATTTATTGATGCTCACACACCAGATCGTGTGTCCTTCCCTGGAGTATCAATGCAATGCACATGTGTGTGTACGCACACCCACCCCTGCTCCGGTTTACATAAGGCTTTCCTGGAAATACCCTACATAAAGAACACATGCACGAACACAAGCAGCACGCATGAGATTTCCCTGAAGAGCTGCTACATGCAAGACACACACAGCCCTAAGTTCACACGCACCTTTCTATGAAGTATCATGTATACAGAACACAAACACACACACATGTATGTAAGCTGGTTTCTATAGAGTACCCCTGCAGGTAGTACACACATGTCTCAGATCCCATGCCCTTCCCACAAGTTACCTTCAGCTCTAATGAAGAGGCTTTATTCTCCAGCTCGGTTTTCTCCATCTCCTTTGCTTGCCTGAGGTGCCTTAAGGCCTGTTCTCTGCAAAAACAAGTCTCTGCATTAGCTCCCTGAACACCGACCTCCATTGTCCCCAATGCTGCACATTCATTTATATGGCAGTGTCCATGACCATGTGCCTGGCAGGTCAGTTCTGTCTCAAGAGACTCCAGTCCCCTACCATCCCACTGACTCTATAGACCAAAGGGATGGAGAGGTGCTCCAAAAATGGTATGCAGAGTGCTAACAGAAGGATGCTAACAGAGGCAGTTGAAGTGAGCACAACATCCAGTGAGGGACAGATCACTATGCAGGTAGCAATGAAGGGAAAGGTGATATGGCTTCTGGGAGCCACCATGTGTACAGAAGCCTTGTGTACAGAAAACCCATCCTGCAAGGCCTGGCCACCAGGAGTATCCCTGGGCTCAAGGGGGTCTGACCATGCCCCAGAAATCAGTGCACGGGACTCTCCAAGCACAGGTCCCATGAGGACTGGAAGGAAAGTCAGCCACCTCTGCAGCACCACACCCCTTCCCCGGGGCCCGTGACCCATGCAGGGGCTGTGGGGAGGAGAGGCAGCTCTCCAAGGAGCAAGGGAATGTGGCACAACTTGGAGCCAGATTAAAAATACAACAGTCTCTAGCAGATCCCTGAGGGGGCTGGGGAGGACTATGGGGAGGACAGAGGGCCTTAATGCAAGGATGCTTTGTGGGAGGGAAGGGAGGGGGGTGGGGGTCTCACTGGGTTTTTTTTCACCTCTACCTTTCTTTCACAGCTTCCCCAGGGCCCAATCCAGCCTAAGCAGTGCAGGGACTTCACTGGGCTAGTACTACCCTAGGTCCTACCATCCCTCCTAAAAAGGGTGAGACCCATCTTGTCTCTCCCGCGCCCTGGAGATCTGGGAAGCACAAGCTCCTACCTCATACCCAATATAAGACTGTCATTACAGCCCACAATCCAGCCCTCAACCTGGCTGCTCTGGGTGCCACACTCTGCTCTTTAAATCTAATGCACTGACTCCCAGCAGTTCCCATCTGTGCTGCAATGCTCTCATTCTCAGCTCCTGGAGAAGCCAGAGTAGGGCATCCTCAGCCCAGGGCTCCCATGTGGCAGGATTCTCTTGGACAGCCTTCTGCTTATTCTGGAAGTGTTTGCTTTTTAGCCAGGATTGGAACAAACCACCCTCCTGGCACAGCCTGGCACTCTGGGTGTATCTAAAGGGCAGGAACTGTATGGAGACTTGCAGAGAGATGACTCATCTCTAGCTAGGTACATGAGTCCCATATGAGAGACAGCTAGGTTACACTGATCCCAGCAGGGGAGCACGTTGGAAGGTATGTCTCAAATCCAGCTCTAGGCTCATGGGTGCAGAGAGACAGCTGCCTGCTGAGACACTTATGACTCCACCACTAAGCTTCTAGTGAAGTCTCTTGGGGACTGGTTTTCCCAGTGCTGATTGCAAGGTTAGCTTTCTTGGTTTCTGTACAAGTGGTGGCTCCCAGGAGTTTTTTGGTACGTGCTCAAGAAATTGCCACCCTTTCACAATCGGAGAAACCCACTCGTTCTGACTGTCAGAGCAGGAACATCTCTTTGGACTGAACCACAACCCTGAACCCCAGTCTCCGGGTCACCCATCCCACCCCAAACTCTAGGCTTCTGCTTCATGTCCCCACATCCTTTCCTGGCATCAATGCCCCAGTGATGCTGCTACTCATAAGGTGACTGCAGCATCCGGAAAGAGGCACAGGAATGTCTATCCGCAGTGGGATAGTCCACTTCTTTCCCAAGTCTGTCTCCATTGTCTTCATGAGGGAGATGCTCCCACAGCCCCTGAGGGGAACAACTTTGATCTATGCAGAGCCAGGCCAGGGGAACTGAGCCAGACCAGATTGAGATTGAAGGACACACATATGCACTCACCTCCACATCTCACTGCAGGTCTGTGTGATCCTGCCACTGAACCATAGGGGTAGAGGGGAGGAGTAGGGGTTGGAGGTATCCATTTACAGACCTGATTCATCCCTGGTATGACTGCATTGGACTCTGTGGAGTTATGCCATGGATGAATTTGGTCCATGGACATGCACATGTTGGCGAGTCTCCACACTGGAGATGGAGCAGTGGCTCACATGACTGAGTGCTACATGCAACTCTGCAAGGGGGGGACACTTGGCACTTCATTGCCCCAACAGCAAAGCCTGCTAACTACACACTTCTCAGCCAGCTCTTGCTCCAGAGAGGTCACGTGTTGCTCCAGTCTCAGCTTCTCCGAGCTGCATTCAGTGTACTGGCAACAGACAGAAGAGAGGTTAGTGTCAGTCTCTGAAGTCACCTGCTTCATACCTGCCCCCTACCATAGGGGACAGGCTCTGATGGCTGAGTCCTGTCATATCATTGCTTTGGCCAGAGGCTGTTGTCTCTCTCTGCCAGGCACTCCTATCCAGGTCTTTGCTGCTACATAATTAGCTGAAGTCTGGGGCCTTTTCAAGTGAAGACTGTGGGTCAAATTGGGGCTGAGGCAGACCTTGACTAACAAGTAACCACCTAATTCCATAATTTGCCCTAGACTTTGTAGCTTGGTAAGGCAGCTGAACCATCCACATGCTGCCACAGAAACAAACACCAGTGGTCAGGGAGTCCCAGTGAGAGGGAGAGCCAGCATGGTCTAAAGGAAGAGCTACTGGACTGGGACTCAGGAGTCCTGAGTTTTTTTTCATGCAGACCTACAGGGCAACTCACTTCCCTTATCTGTGCCCCTGTTTCCTCTCTCTTCCTTTCCTATTGAGACGGTAAGCTGTTTGAGCCAGGGTTTGTTTCTCTTGATGTGTCTCTACAGCACCTAGCACAATGGGGCTCAGGTTGCAATGAGGCCTGTAGGTGCCAGTGAAACACAGAGAGCTCCCCCTGGGTGGGACATCACACCCTTGGCAGGTTCTGTACCTGGCTTCTGGCAGATTCGAGTTCTAGATGTTGTTCTTCCAGCTCCGTGTCACGTGCTTTCAGTATGCCCCAAACCTTCTTAAGCTCTTCTTGGACCAGAACCAGCTCTACATCTACTTCCTCCAGGGAGGCCTGAATCACAGAGCACAAAACACTGGTAAGATTCCCCTTCAATAATAAGCAGGGCAGGAGGAGCAGGGAGCCAGAGGCCCACAGGGAACACTCTACATCCACATGCATTTGTGTAACAGCTTGCAGATATCACACCAATGGACTTTAGAAACAGGTGCAACGCTCAAACCACCACTGGCTCCTGGTTTCACAACACAGGCTGCTCTATTTAAGGTCAAGCAACAGGTGTTGCCCTGACTGTAGGTTCCCCACTGACCCCATCATTGGACTTGGCCAACTTAATGTGTTCTTAGCTCACAAATGTCCACATCAGCCAATGTCAACCAACGAAGTAGCATCAAACTCCAGAGCCAAACTCCAGTAGCATCAAACTCAAGATAATCCATGGCTAAGTCATGCCAGCTCATAACACCTAACCACCTGCCACCCCCTAGAGCAGCAGTTACCAAACTGTGGGTTGTGACCCCAAATGGGGTTGCAACATCAGCGGATGGGGTTGCAGGGGTGAGGGGCTGTGGGTTGGGAGTAAGGGGCCAAGCTGAGGAAATGGGGCCATAAATGGGATCATGCTGAGGAAAAGTTTAGGAAGCACTGCCTTAGAGAAAGTGGTATCAGTACAAAAGGAAGGTGGATTCCTCACTCACTGACTGCCCATGAGTCTTTACACAGCAGCAGTTTTCAGCAGGATCTATTCAGTCAAGGAAAATCCTACCCATGAAGAACTGCTGAACCTCAGAAAACTTTCCCCACCTAGGAATGCGTCTCTGAGACACTCCCATAATGAACCGTAAAGGCCAAAGGTGTTCATTATACAATGGGATCCCCAATACCTGTGTGGGGGCATATTAAAGGACTGGATGGTCATGGGCAACAAAATGGCAGCCTGATATTTGAAATCCTCTGGAAAGGAAGCCACGTGTTATTCCGATAGCACTGAGGGCCATCAAATATTCCTAACAAGGACAAGCCAATGTTGCCTGTTCCAGTCATCAGGTCCTGTTACCAAGGCCTTCTGTCTGGTTCCTGGATTACTTAGCAAATAAGGGGAGACTCTACGGTGAGTGGGATTATTAGGTGGTTAATGTCTTTGTGTTCATGGGGAAGCAAGAAACATATTAAAGTTTTCTAGTTATCCCATCAGGTTCAGTGCAAAATAATCCACGCCCCCAACACACACACACGCACGGACAGAAAGTCCAGGAGCTCAGGCTTTAGCCTAGGACTGGGGAAACCTGGCGTGTATTTGCTCAGCTACAGGCTTCCTGTGTTGATCTTAGGCAAGTCACTTATCTTCTCTGCACTCAAGCTTCCTACCTGTTCAATGAGGATAACCCAGCCCTGCCTGAAGGGAGTGTTGTGAGGATAAACACATCAGAGATTGTGAAGTGCTTGGATACTATAGCCATGACAGAAGACCTCAGAGAAATAAATTGACCCCAAACACAGAGCACCAAACAGAAACACCCTTACTAAGGCTAATAGATGAAGAATGAATGGATATTGGGCCAGACCCTCAGTTGGTGTAAAGTGGGACTCTGCTGGTTTCCTGATGACCAGATGCTTTGGTCAATCAGGATATTAAGGATACACCCACACCACATCCCTAGCACCAGGGACGTCTGCTTCTCAGGACGCCACATCCACCTGCTCCCATTCACACCTAGAAACATGGCAGTGATCCTGCTCTGCAGGTGCCCTGCACGGCCACGCTTAGGCACCCTGGGGCAACCTCACTGCCTCATTTCTGGGTTTGGCACATGCAAGTGGCAGCAGGTACATGGGGCATGCTTGAAAGTGATGTCCTCAGGAGTGCCAGGGATATAACCAGGTGCCCACTTCTCTGGGGACCTACAGGCCACATATGGCAAGGCTGAATGACTGGATACTGGGGCCACAGCTGAGATGGTGCTTTTCATCCTGTCACTCCAAGCATGTTAAAGCTTCAGTGTTAATATTCTCACCTTAAGGTCTCCAGACTTCCTTTGTTTCAGTTCTTCCAGTTCCTAACAGTAAAGGAAAAGAGACTTAGCCTCCATACCTGTCCATACACCTTCACACTGCTCCTAGCCCTGGCCAAGGGGAATTTCTCATTATGGAAAGTGGGTAGTTGACACCCAAGTGCATTCAACCCTCACCATTTCCCACTGAGATGCACACACTCCTCTCGATTATGCCCTGAATTTCAGTGATGGCTGCAGTCCTTTGGGGCAATGTGGATAATGAAGTCCAGGATGAAAAGCATCAGGACAAAAAGTTCTCAATCCAGGGGATGCAGCTACAGACCAAACCACCCTCTTTGCTCATCTCCCAGCAGTGAGGAGGATTCAGGTTTTTCTTGGTCCTTGAAGGACCTAGCTACCTTCCCCTTCTTGTATATTAGCTTCTTCAGTACCCCACCCTCAACCTGACCATTAAGAGAATCTCCTTCGACAGAGGCCCAGATGCTACTCTCTGTCCCACCAGTACAAGACCAGGGCAACCCCGTTGTCAGTGGATTTCCATCAGTGATAGAAGCATGTGCAGGCCAGATGCCACTTTGAGGAGACAACATTTTTTCATCCATCCCTAGGCAGGGACCAATGAGAAGGTGTCACATGCCATGAGAACCACTAGCCTTCTGAGATTTCCACCCACATCTTGCCCCCTGGAGCTGCTGCCTGTCCATACTGGCTAAAGCCTGCTACAACATGGTAGCAGGCTGTTTGGGGAATAAACCATGCCCATCTGCTTTCATTATGTCCGCATCAACCCTGAAATGAGGTAGTTAGGATGCCCTGAGGGGAGCCCCTGGTACCATGCTCAGGACCCAAGTTTCCAGCATGCTCAGGAGCAGCCAGGGGTATCTTCATCTCTTTTCATGGACTGATGTGTGGAGAGGGAGTAGATGGGAGCACACTGTCACTGCCAAGTGGCCATGTCTAGTGGGTTTATAAAGAGCACAGCACCTCTCTTAAAGCCCAGATCAGCTCTTCCTTTTCCTGCTGGGATGCCACCTGCCTCTGGAGCTCCTGCTGCAGGCTCTTCATCTCTGACAGGCTCCCTGAGTCCCTCGTTCCCCAGGAGCTCCCCATCACCAACTGTTCTCTGTGAGGATCTGAAAGCTGAGAACTGAGATAAAGGGGACTCCATTAGTGGACAGGATCCTTGTTCTGGCTGCATGCCTACACAAACCTGCACTCTGCCTCTGCCCCTGTTTAAAAGCAGGTCCCTTCCTGATCCTTCTTTGCCTCCCTTGAATGGGAGACCAAGAGCTTAAGAGCCCGTGAACAGGGAAAAATGGATCCGCTTTCAGTTTCTTCCCAGGTCTCTATATTCCCATTCTCTTCTCCCTGAGTGCTGGATGACCAAAAGACAAAACTGGCTGTGGGAGTACAAGCTGGGGAATGGGGTGGGACCTGGTGGCCAGGGTAAGAGAGAAGCAGGCAAGACAAAACTGATGGACACTCAAGAGACAGAGACTCTCACAAATGGCGTTGTGGAGAAGACACAGGATGATCTGTCTCTACATCAGCTGCTTCAGTGTCCCCAGGTTCTGCTGGGAATGTGATCTGATGGAAAGAAAATATAAAGATGTCCTTTGAATGAGTCAGGGAGGGAGGCAATTGCATCTCACAGCTGCTAATTTCCCTACATGCTTCCCACACTACGGTCTTTGCAGTAGAAGCTCAGGGGCCTCCTGTGCCTCTGCACCAGCACCCCATCTGTGACCTCCAAGCCTCCAGTTCCTCCAAGGATGTAGGCCAACAACACTAAACCCCAATCCACACAGGGAAACTGAGGCGCAGGAAAGTACTGTTTCAAGCCCAAGGTCACAGAGCCAACCAAGGGCAGTACAAAGAGCAGGACCAGGTCTCCTGACAGCTGGGGCTGTGCTTTAACCATCAGACCAGGCTTCTTCACTAGGTTCTTAGGTAGCTATTAATTCCTCAGCTGTAGCTAGATGGTACATCAACCTGCACACAGAACTGGACAATGATGCCACAGGGCCCAGTTTCAGTGCCACTCTGACCCATATAACTGCTCCCAGGAGATGGTTAAGGAGCTGATCATTGGTGATCTGCTACCACCAGCTGGTGCAGAGTCAATGAGATACCTCTGTGGTATGAGGACAGGAATGTAGATACCATCACGGGATCAGGGCTAAAGTCAAGCAGGGTCTGACACATGAGTGTGTGTCCCCGTGTCTCCTGCATATATGTAACAGTACTTTCTAAGAACAAAGTGTCACCTCTTTAGCTCCAGAGGGAAAGGGCTGTGTAATCAGAGCTACAACAGCTTCATTTGTAGTTAAGCAGAGAGCACTAGCAGAGGGTGGCCAGATTCAAAGCACATGCATGCCCACATTGTCCTGATTCCACCCAGTGGCATGGGACAGTGGTGTCTAGATACCAAGATTCCCTCCCGGCCCAGAGAAGCAGAGCAGTATCAGCCCCAAGTGCTCCAAAATCTGAAGAGCAGAATGAAAACATGTGGCATCGCCTTGCTGTGCCATGAGTAGGAGGGCGGTTTCAGCACCAACAGATTGAATACACTTAGCTTGAGAGGGCCCATGGACACTGATCTGGAGCATGGTGTAGACCCAGCTTGGTCATCACCCCCAGGATGGTACCGACCTGCTGTGGGGAAGGAGGAGCACCATGCTTGCTCCCAGCCTGCAGCAGCTGCACTTTGCGATGCAGGTCCTGACTACGGGTCCTTTCCAGTTCCAGCTCTTGCTTGCAAGCCTGCAGTTCAACCCGGAGGAGTGAAGCAATGTCCTGCTGCCATAGTGGGGAAATAAATGGGTTACATGAAGAAACACCCACACCACCCTGAAAAGCCATGCTTGGAGGGAGACTAGAACACCTGAATCTGAGCAGCACTGCTGGCCCATTTGGAAAGCTACAGTTGCAACCCACTGAGCAGATCACAGGGCTAGGCATAAACAAATGGGCACTGAATCCAAGGAAGGAAATAATCACTTTATTTCTCCAGGGCATGGCAAAGCCTGGGGAGCAGAACTGCCATGCAGGACATTTAAATACATTATAGCTCTTAGCACCATCATTTGATTTTATGTTTGCTTTTAGGGTCTACTGCAGCTCAGACATGGACTCTCACTGCGGTACTGTGAGAATTAGAGAGGTTCCAGCCGACAGAATGCAGATACATATGGACCAGTAGGTGCTCACCAATAAAGCTTTGGTACATGAATGTCTTAAGGTGATGTTTAATGGGGGGGAGAAGCTATGATGGCGATTAAGGAGCTTTCACACCTAAAAGAGGCTACCATTAAGGAAGAACAAACTTTTTGTGCTCTGAGACATAATAGTGGGATCCCAAAAAGACAGGTGTTGTTATGGGTTCAAGAGCATGAATACCCAGAGGGATGTGGCTCACAGAAGTCAGGACCAGCAGGGTCACCTGCACCTCCATTCTTCTCTCCAGGCTAGCACAGGTGCCAACATAAAGATGCAGTGCTGTAGATGGACTAAGAAGGCATCACCAAACTGTATGATAAGGCAGCTCTGTTAACCAGAACCTAAGGAGGGACTCCCCTTGGGTTTTTAGTGAGCAGAGGAGTTCCTACTCCAGGCCCTTGAATCTATCTGAAATGACTCTGGGCCCATACCACTCCTTGTTGAACTGGGCTCATGGAGAGAGGAGCAAAGTCATTCCTACCTGTGACCTCCTGATCTCTGCCACCTTCTCAGATTTTTCATTCTCTACTTGCTTTACTCTGTCACTAGCAAGAAACAAAGGCATAGAAACAAGTCGATTGATAGATCTCACTTTCAACATCATTCCCAAGAGTGTTAGCAAGAAACAAAGGCATGGAAACAAGTCAATTGATAGATCTCACTTTCAACACCACTCCCAAGAAGACCATCCAAGAAAGAAATTCATGAAACCAAGAAGGAACCAAGAGCACCTTGGTACGCATCCCTCCCACTTAGACCCAATCCTATACAATTGTCAAAGTCAAGCCAATGGGAGTTCTGCTATCAGTTTTCACAGTGCTGGGTCAGGCCTGTGATGAGAATCAATATGTCATGCTTAGGAGCTTGGGGTAGCTTGCTTCAGGTGTAATAGAGGTAAAATGAAAATGCCCTCCAACCATGGCCCAGGAGACATTTGGTCAACTCTGATAGTCAGGATATAAATTCATCAACCCCTTTAACATATCAGAGTTATACAGGGAATGAATTTGATCCCTTTGAAAAGATGATGCCTGCATTTCCCATACAGCCTGCCCTGTAACATGACACTTATGACCTGGCTGACAGCACTGTTGGATGAAGACCCAAAGACTTCCAATTGTTTTAGCCTCATAGGGTCTTACACACAAGGGGAAGTTTCAAGCTTTTAGGTGCCTCCAACAGGATGGGGCCTGGACTCTTCAGTCAGCATGAAGAGCTGCTTTCTGCTGGCTTCCAGACCAGAAATTTCTTCCACCACCTGCAGGGATTTCCTAGCTAGTCAGTCTAGGTTCTGTAACATCACATCAGCAGCAAGAACTTACTGGGTTCCCTCATTCTCTTTGTAAAGGGCCTCCTGGTCTGAAGTCCTCTCAAAGCTCAATGCCTGCAGAGACTAGACAAACACAAGACATTCATTTCAAAGTAACCAGGGGCATTTTCTTCCCATACCTCAAATCTGGCATTTTTCCCACCTTAGCAAGCTCCTGTATTTCCCACAGCTCCTGCCTCACTGGGTTTGTCTGTGGAGATGGAACATGGAGAGCTTTCTCCTCTATGGCATTATAGGCTTTAGCACAGTGAGTCCATAAAGCCTTTTGCATGACTCCCATCTTTGTATTTACCTCTCAAACTCACTTGTTACCAGTCTTGCAACTGGCCAGAGCAGTAGCTGGTATTAAAATAAAAGGATTGTAAATGGTACCAAGTTTGATCTATAGATGGGGAAGCTGGCCTGGACAGTCACTGTCCTGTTCTACTGTGACTAAGTCAGATGTTAAATGGGAAGTATGAAATGGGTCAGAACCATGTTTCACCTTGGATTCTGCTCCTCAATCCAGCCTGTTCTGGTAACTGCCTGCACCTTACATCTCCTGCTCACCCAGAAATATAGCATGTGTCACTGGGATGCGAAGCAGGCAGGGTTTCTTGCTGTCTGAATGACCCAGAACACAAGATGTTGCATTCAAGGGTGGTTTGTGTAGGGAAGGTGAGCGAGAGACACACACAGAACAACTGACTCTTAGGTAAGGTTCTCCAGCCTGGGCTATGCAGGAGATCAGATGACATGAAAGTAATGGTCCCTTTGCAGCCTTGAAAATCAAAAAACCTCTGCGGTCTCCTGGGAGGGCACGGGGAAAAGTATGTATATATCTGTGCTTACTGCATTCGCAGACAGATCTTGCTGTTGTACCACCTGGCTGGCCTTGTGATGCTCCTCCAGTTGCCTCAATAAGTCGCTGTTTTCTTCCTTCAAGCTAAGGGAGGAAATGTGTTTATACATTTACACTACCAGCTGAGATTTTTGCCAGTCCCTGAAGTAACTTGGAAACACAAATCACCCCAGCTTCCACTGGCTCATCTGCTCCTCAGCCACCTTAACCTTCACTGGGATAGGTGTTCCCAGATCACTGAGGGGCTTCAGAAAGTCCCACCCTGGAGCACCTGGGCTATCCCTTCTGAGCCTGAACTTTGTCATCTTCCTTCACATGAAGAGCAGTGGTGTTTCTACCTCAACTCCCGATTCCCCACTACCCTGCAATTTATGGAGTTGTTTATGGAGTGCAAAGGGAGGGAAGAGAGTGTGTGTTGCTGTACTAGATGGGTGATTGACATCCATGCTGGGCTGGTGTGCCGACTGCACTGCAGTGCCAGGCAGCAGGCAGACATGCAGCCCTTTTAGACACAGATGCCACAACCTTCTAATGCTTGGGAGATGATACAATGGTGGGCCAGAACCTCCCACACACCCATGCAGAGGGTGGGGTGTGTATAACCCAGCGCCTGTCCTTCCCTGCACAATCTAAGATATTGCAGAAGTCGCTCAGGCATACAGACACCCTCCCAGTTTTGGCACCATAGTGCCAATGTCAGCTCCCAATCCCATGACTGCTGTCTGATGTAGGACCTAACACATGTACATGGGGACACAGTGCTATAGCACTGGGAGTGAAAATATTCCTCTTTCTACCTGTGCATGGCACCTTTCAGCTCAGACAACTCCACCTCAAGCATCTCACTGTCCCGCAGGATCTTGGCATGCTGCAAGGCACAAGAAGAGAGGAGTTATGTTTTGTAAGCAATCTTACAACCCCTTGGCTAGTGTGTGGATCACCAGTGGAGGATCTGCTACATAAGACCTCCTTGATTCTGATTTTTCAGCTCTCTGGAACTGGTTGGACAATTTAGGAAATCGTTCTATTTTGCTGAAAAATGGGCAGGAAGGGGCGGGGTAGGGGGTTGGAAGTCACAATTGTTCTGTTCCTCTCTCACCCACTTCAATGTTTGTTTAAGGAGCATCTCATCTCACTTTGATATGCTGGTGCTGGGCATCTTAGTGTCTAACATATACAAGCCAGCAGTAAGTCCTTGTTGCAAAGGCTAACAGCATACTGGGCTGCATTTGTAGGAGCATTGCCAGTAGATCAAGGGAAGTGATTATTCCCTTCTGTTCTGCACTGGTAAGGCCACATCTGGAGTAGTGTGTCCAGTTTTGGGTCCTCCACTTCAGAAAGGATGTCGGCAAATTGAAGAGAGTCCAGGAGAGGGCAGTGAAAATGGTTAGGGGGCTGAGGAACATAACTTATAAGGAGAGGCTGAGGGAACTGGTCTTATTTTTAGTTTGAAGAAGAGAGAACTGAGGGAGGTTTAAATAGCAGCCTTCAACTACCTGAAGCATGGTTACAAAGGGGATGGAGCTGGACTGTTCTGAGTGGTGGCAGATGACAGAACAGGGAATAATGGTCTCCATCCTTGGAGGTTTTGAAGACCCAGCTAGACAAAGATTTGCCTGTGATGATCTAGTTGGGGATGGTCCTGCTTTGAGCAGGGGCTGGACTAGATGACCCCTTGAGGTCCCTTCCATCCATCCTCATTTTCTACGATTCTGAAACAGGCTGTGTTGTTCCGGAAACTGGTCTGGGTTTCTTAGCCTCAAATCCTGAGGTTTTGCCTGTATTAGAGAAGCTGTACCAGCTGAACTAAAGTGAATTAAAATCAATCCAGTCAAACTTGCAGGAAACCCAATTTAAACTGGTTTAACCCTTGCTTAAACAGCTGTCACTTGCTAGATAGTTCTGGGAACTGGCTGTGGGGGAGACAGACTTTCTGCTCAAAGTCCTTGTTTGTACTAGAGAAAATGTACCAGTTTAAATCAATTTATAATTAGCCAATATAGCTGCACCTCAGGCAGTTTAGGTAATTAACTGGGGCTAAAGGGCATCCCCATTACTGGCTGGCACCAGTTTAGATATCAAATTGATCAATTATACAGGTGCTATTTGTAGAGCATGGGGAAAGCTTATGTGGCCTACTCAAATCCAGCTCAGGTGGGACATGATTGAAATTCATTCCCATCTCTTTGTGGGGCTTGAATGAAGCAGGGGAGCTAGAAAACCTGCTACCAGGCCTTTGCACTAATTTTGCCCCTTGCTGGCAGTCTCAGTGGGGAGGCTAAGGATTTAATGTGTCAGGGAGACTGAAATCCCCTCACCCCACCGAGGCGAACTCTTACAACTTTTGCAATGCCTGATGAAGGATGCCTGTGCCTGAAAGCTTGCAAATAAAGATTTAATTTTTTTGCAAATATCTAGTTGGTCTACTAAAAGATATCACCTCTGCCATGAGTTTTGATCCCTTTTGCCTCTAGACCAATATGGTTACAACCTGGATACTTCACCCCACAGAGGCAGTTGTTCCAGGGTAGAGATGTAGGCATGCTGCTGGGGCAGCCTGGGCCCAGTTTCTCACCCCTCCTGCACTGACTTAACTCAGCAAGGAAAACCAGGTGGCCAGTCTCCAGGGCTGTCAGCCTCTGCTTGGCATCTGCTCCCAGGTCCTTTGCTTTGCCACTGAGGCCTATCCTTTGTCTCTAAGCATTTGCCCTGCTCCCACTCCATAGTCAGTCTGGGCTGTCTTGAGGCTCTGCCCCCGCGAGCAAGAGAAGCTGGCATGTTTCCCCAGCACTCAAGCCCGTATCAGGGGAGAATTCTGATACCAGCCTATGTCTCTGCTCCCCTTGACTGCAACCCTCCAGGGGCCTAATTAATGCCTGGCAACTCCCCCCACCTCCACCTGCTAAAGAAATACCACAAAACTCTGCGCTTCCCAGTTTCCTGTAGCAACATGGTAAGAGTGTGGGGTGGGGTGTGGGAAGAAAAGGGGTTATGATGCACGTAGGGATGGATGGGTAGGGAATTTAGCCATTACGAACCAGTGCAACTAATCAGAGGGATTTACAGGCACTGGCTGATGAGCCTTCCCAATGCCTCCAGGCACCTGGCTTTGCTGTACAGACAGGTATACTGAGGCACAGGGAGGGGAAGAGATGGGATATGGTTATGAAGTGACTTGGTGGTACAGCTTATGAGAAGCCATGAGTTCCTGGGCTGGTCAGTCTACTGGAGGGACACAATGTAGAGAGGGAGAAAGAGGATGGGTGGGCATGGTGATGCGGGGGTGCACAGGGCAGTGGTGAGGCTGCCAGGCTAGGCAGGAGGACAGCAGCCAGCCTGGGGCTCACAGGCCATGTCCCACCTTGGCAGACAGGCTCTGTTGCTCATGGCGTGTGTGCTCTAGTTCCTCCTTTTTAGTCTTCAGGGCCACGGCCACCTGGTGCCACCTGTCCTTCCAGTGCTGGGCAACCTGTTGCTGTTCTGCCAGCTGGCAGTCTATCTCTTCCTGCTTGTGCTGCAGGGCAGCCTCCAGCTCCTCACAGCGAGCCTGCAGCATCTCCTTCTCCCTCTGCAGCAGGGACTGTGAGGTCCTGATAAATGACAGGAGCACTGAAGAGCCAGGAACATCCAAGACACCTGCCATCCTCCCCAGGGACCTCCTCCCTCCATGTCATCTCTGCACCTCCTCCATCTCATCTCAGCCCCACCAGAGAGGAAACCTTCTCCTCTGCAACTCCTGGTGCCTGGGACTGCCTCCTATGCTAAATCCAAACTGGAAACCACTCTCTCCTTCTGTTAGTGTCCCAGTGACACAAGCTGTTAATTCCTCACCCCATCAGTGTTTCCTCCAGAACTGGTACCACATGTTGCCACTGAGGATCACATAATATTGTTCAGCATTGGAGCATAGCCTTTGTGAACAGGGCTGGGCAGCACACAGTGGGACTGGGCTGGACTCCAAAAATAGGAAGCCAATTCATTTAATGTGCATCACCCGGACTGGAGGAAACCCTTATCCTTCCCATCCCCTTACCCTTCTTTGCCCATAAAGCCCCCAACTCTGGAGACCAGAGATGCATCATGAGGTTTTCAGCTGGAAGATGCACACTCTTCCCCCAACCTCAATCTCCTTCCTTCCCCACTCAGGTACCTGAGATCTTTGCAGGTCTCCTGAAGACCCAGCATGTCCTCTCCCTGGCCTCTAGCATCATGCTGCTCCCTGAGCAGCTGGGTGCGCTCCATCTCCAGAGCCTGGATCTGGTTGGTGAAAATCTTCTTCTCAGCCTCCAGCTGATGGAGCCGATCCAGGGAAGTTTCCAGTCTCTGCCGGCTCTGACCCAGCTCAGAGGAGAGCATCTCATTCTCCTGAAAGAAGTCCATGAGATAATGCTCCATGTGCACAGCTCCCATCCTCAAACCAGCCATCATGCTGAGACCTGAATTCATCACAGTGATGTCCACCCAGCACAAGAGAAATGGCCGAATGTTATGAGAAGGCAGGGGCCGATATGCAACACAAGCTTGCACCAAGTGACCTACCAAAGCAGGGGGACCAGGGGACTTTCACAGACATGAGGTCAGGCCTGTCCCTCCCAGACTGGGAGCATTAAAGAGCCAGGAACATCCAAAGCACCTACCATCCTCCCCAGCGACCTCCTCCCTCCACAGGGTCTTTGCACCTCCTCCATCTCACCTCAGCCCCATCAGAGAGGAAACCTTCCCCTCTACAGCTCCTGGTGCCTGGGGCAGTGGAAGGTTTTCTTTGGGTTACAACTCCTAGGAGATTTTCCACGTGCTCTAAATAGAGCCTCAGAGATTCATACCAGTTCCTTGCAAGGCCTGATATAGGTACCAAGCTGCAATGAAGTGAGGACAAGGACATCACCAGCCAGAGATGATGGCAAGGGGCTCTAGCTCTGGCTCTGGCAATGTCTCTGCTAGTTCATAAAACTGTTAGAGAGGAAAAGGTCTACAGACCTCCAGTGGGGGCAGTGATGGGCATCAGCACTGGCCAATACTCTACCTTGGCTGGGCACTGGTGGTGTGGTAAGGGAAGTGGTCAGGAATATAAATCAAACAGTTAAAGGGAAAGGAAGGTCTTAGGAAACCACTGGATTAAAACAGATTGTTCCTGTTCTTGCTGGGCTGGGTCCCTTGTGCCCCTAACTCCCAAAGGAGGATTGGCTTTGAAAGCAACAGTGACAGAGAAGAGGGGCCAGCCCAGAGTCAGCATCACCAGGGGATGCCCATGGAGTCCATTCGTCACTCCAAGAGTTACCTGTTGGATGGTCTCCAACTCCTCCTTCATCCGGACCTTCTCTTGGTCCTGGCGGTTGGCCTGGGCTTTAGTGCTCACCAGCTCCACGTGAAGGTCTGACACTTGGTCATTAAACCCCTCTTGGCTCCTCTGTGCATGTTCCAGCTGCAGAGTGAGTGCCTGCACCTGCTGATGCAGCTCTACTTTCTCCTAGAAGCCAAGGAGCACATGACAATGCAAAATCCTAGCCTGTCTCTTCTCCAACCAGCCTCTGTTCAGGCCATGTTGACACCCATGGTATCCATGCTCTTCCTTCTCCCACAACATTGCTTCTCCTGTGCCCTACTTCCCATCTTCACCACCACTCTTCCACCCTTTCTCATCCCCAACAGCCTTCTTTGTACCTTCAGGAGTCTGTTCCTGTCAGACAAGGCAGGCTTTAGCTTCATTGTCAGCTCAGACACTCTCTCCTCCAGCCTGACTACCTTGGAAGACAGCAGCTCCTTCTCCTGCATAGTAATATGACACACTGGGGTGAGAAAAACACACTAGCCTCTCTGAAGAGGTTCATGGACTCAGTGGCCTCTACTGCTACCCAGTGCCCACCTTACAAAACTTCAGAGCAGGGAATCAAAATGTGGACCACCTTCTCCATTCTCACAGCCCTTAATCCCAAGGAGAAATTTTCTTTAGCTTTCAGGAGTAAAGCTAAGTGAATACTTCCCAGAGGATAGTCAACTGGTCAAAAATGTAGTTTCAGAGTGGTCAAAACTATTTGCAACTATTTCAGGGATACTTTGGCAAAACAGCTCCACTGGTGGTTGGTGGGGAGGGAGAAAGTATTTCAGAAAAGATCAAACATTTTTCTTCTTGCAACATTTTCTATGTGAAATGCTGCAACTTTTCATTTCTAAAGGATATCTTTGCTTGGAAACTAACTCTTTTTAAAAAGTGTATAAAAAAGGCTAAATAACATGAAAACAAAAAAAAGAAAGATTCAATTTGGGGCAAAAAATTGTTTCTTCTGTCTACCCAATATCATTTATAACCAAACGTTTGGTGTCCTGTCTTAGCAGGAAAGGATGAAGAGGTATTGAATGCAATTTACATTGGGTTTGTATACTGATGTAAACTACACCAGGATCCA
The DNA here is from genome assembly GCF_001723895.1 of Crocodylus porosus. Taxonomy (NCBI): domain Eukaryota; kingdom Metazoa; phylum Chordata; order Crocodylia; family Crocodylidae; genus Crocodylus; species Crocodylus porosus. The sequence goes on along the minus strand of NW_017728911.1, from coordinate 4,383,559 downwards.
GAATCTCACTGGTATCTCAAGGTAGTTCACACAGTAGATAAGTATTATGATACCTTGTCATTAGGTAGCATATGAGCAGGTAACAGCAAACTGCTAAGCCACAATGGTTGCAGACAGGCTAAACATAATAGCAGTAACATACAGCAGTAGAATGAGTCCTGATTCTTTAATGGCTAGTTCTCTACTTGCTTGCTCAGAGTCACCATGCTTTACAGATATGTGTATCTGTTTACTACTTTCTTGCACCAGTGTAATGCTGATTAAATTAATATAAATGTTTAATCTGTTCATACCCTTAGCTGCTGAACCCAAAATTTATCATTCACTCAAGCCTGGTCAATAGCAGTAGGATTTGTGTCCTCTCCTTGAGTCATCCACAAGATGACATACCGAAAATATAGTAGTATGTGCATGTACATGGAGATAGCCCATCCTCTCTGGCCATAGGAGACAGGACTAGGAACAATAGCCTCAAACTGCAGCAGAGGACATTTAGTTTGGAAATTAGGAAAAACTTTCTGACTATGAGGTGGCCAGGCACTACCCCTGGAATCTCCACCCCTGGAAATTTTCAAGAGCAGGTTATACATAGACTTGGCTGGAACGGTTTAGTTAGGGATGATCCTGGGCTGGACTAGATGATCTCCTGAAGTCCCCTCCAGCCCTCCTTTCCTATGACCCTATGTACATGACATACCAGGTAGCACATAAGCCCTAAGCTAATTCATTGTATAATACACACATTCAGGCCAAGCTATGAATCATACTTGTATTCGCCTAGACGTGTGTGTCCAAAGACTTCTGCTTCTCTCACACACCCATCACATCTTGCTTTTCTTGCATCCATGACTCATCTGCCCCACACGAAGCCCCTCTCTGTAACCTACCAATGGCCATTAACTTGGAAGTGGCTTGTTACTCAAAGCCATGCATTTGCTCCATCTACATACCAGGCTGGTGCTACTGCACGCTGCTTGGAGTCGGCTGATTTCTTCATGCAGGGTTTTGTTTGCCTGGAACAAGTCTGTTGCTCTCTGATTGGCCTCACTGGTCTGACTGAAAGCCAGCTGCTGAGCCTAGGAACCAAAAGATAGCACAGAGACTCTAAAGGAGGTATGTTATCTCAATACAAATATATGAATTCTGAGGGTAATGGAGTCCCCTCCTGGAAAGAAGCTGGCAGAGGGTCTGAGCAGCCAAGTATGAAAGCAGGCAGCTCCTTGTTCAGCTTCCAGGGACCAAGATCCTCACCAACCAGATCCAGGCTCTGGAGATGGAGTGCACCCAGCTGCTAGGAGAACAGCAGGATGCTAGAAGCCAAGGAAAGGACATGCAGGCTCTTCAAGAGAGCTGCAAAGAGCTCAGGTACCTGAGCAGGGAAGGAAGGAGACTGAGGTTGGGGGAAGAGTGTGCATCCTCCAGCTGAAAACCTCATGATGCACAAGCACAATTAGCCAGAGGTTGGCCAAAGGAACTAGTAACAAATGTCTGAATTATGGGGTAATTACTCTTAGAGGGCCACCCATCACCCAGGAAGTGGGGCCTAAGAGCTGTGTGTGAGGATGACATAAAAGTGAATGGATAGGACTGGATGCATGTGACAGCATGGCCTGGGGCATCCTGGTTTTGTGTGCCTGAGCAAGTACTTCTATTGCTCTTCAGTGATTCCTTGCTCCTACTTAAAGGTGGATCACCTGGAATTCAAGCAGCCTGCATTTTGGAAGCTGATGCGGGTGATTCCCAGCCCAGGCTTCCCACATACGAGGTTCAGGATAACCAGATCTGTTATCTCTGACCCATGGATTTATTGCAGGTGGATCCTAAATAGGCAAGTCCTTTCCAAAAGCAGGGGGGCATGTAGGACAAGATCAAGGGACTAACTTCTTTGGTGGAGCTCAGTTGCAGGGCCATTTCCTCTTGCTCTGCCTCCAAGTCCTTCAGTTGGTCCTGAAAGTCACTCGGGGTTTCTTGAAGAGCTGTCATTTCTTGGCTTTGCTCCTCCCTTCCCTATGGATCAACACAGAAGGTACCCCAACCAGCTGTGATGTGCCACCCAAGTCATTGATGGCCCAACAGCACACGTAGGAATGGGCAAACACCAACCAGCTAGCTCTGCAAATACTTATCTCTGTGAAAGCCCCCAGTTTGGCTTTCTGACCTATTCACAATGACTTATTGATTTTAATTCACATTCAACCAATTTGAACACAAGGCAGAAAATCTCACCTATTCCTTCACTCAGCTCATTCTGCTTGTTGTTGATTCACTATTGACAAGCATTTGCACGACTGCCAAGGATTAGTGAAACAGTGATAACATCTGATCATTTCACAGATATTAACACCAGCAATCTGCCATGAGAGCACACTATTAGTGTTCATCAGTCTCCCACTGGAAAAAAAAATCTAGCAACCAATCAAGTGGAGGAATCCACACCATGTGATTCAGGTGACGGATGATATCTTGCAGACTTGTTCTCAGAGTGAACAGACTGAGACAGAAGCCTACCACTAGGTTGGAAATTATTAGGCAAATCTTTATTCCCAGGAATGAGAATCAGATTGGGAAGATGGATGTTACTTGGGATTTTATCTCGAGTCTCAGGATATATTGGGTGCTTTTCTAAAAGCTCCAACTGCAGGATTCATGTGATTTCAGGAGAATCCTAGGTTTCATCAAAAAAAAAATCCAGCACTCATTGCAGCAAAGAAAAGCTGCACAATGGCACCCACATGGGATCAAAAGGCTGTGAAACTAAAAGGGAAATGAAAAGAACTCAGATATTACTTTTTCTCTTTAAAAGATATCTCCTGATTTATAATGTAGGGGTTGGTAATACTTTGATCAGCTAGCCACAAGAAAGCCAAGTCCCTAACAAATGCTGCTTGTAATAGGTAATATGACCAGCCTCAATCACATGCCAAAGTGAGAGAGAGAGAAAGAGTGTGTGTCCGCGTACGCATGCGCACACACACCTGCCTGCCTGCCTGAAGTGTATCTATTGTGCTCTCACATTACAGGCCAGCTTGTGCCAGTTACCCACTGCCCCACATTAAGGGTGACACAATTCTCTGGGTAAATGTGATATTTATATTAGACCAACTAAATAGTTGGCAAATGTGTTCTTTGTAAGCTTTCAGTACAAACACCCTTCTTCAGGTGACAGTGAGCTATAGATCCCCAGAGAACGTGGAGCTACGAAGGAGGAGGAACAATGGCCCCACTGAAATGTCCATGATATACCCTCCCTGCAGCTGGCCATGGCACCATCCCTCCTCCATCCCCTTCACAGTGGCATGTCTCCTGGGCACACCGACTCTTCTAGCACTGGAGACTGGGATGCAGCAAGTGGCTCTTTACTTAAAAATTAGATGTTGGATTTCTCCTGAGATAAAGCCTTTTATCCTGGGATCCTTCAGGTCTGATTGTCCTGGGCTTTGAACTCTCAAAGGTGGTGGAGGGGGAGGACAAAAATCCTTTACGCACACAGCTTGAATGGCAATTAACTGGAATTTCCGATTCTCCTGGGAAAAGTGTTATCACGGTGCTTCATGCTTCACAGGTACTTAAAGTGGGACAATGGGCTTGAATGTCTGTAGGGTTCCAAAATAAAAGGCTTTGTCTTGGAAAAATCCTACATCTGTTTTTAGCCAGAGTACCAGCCCATTGTCCCACTTTAAGCACCTGTGAAGCACCCAGAAAACACTTTTTTCCCAGGACAATCAGGGCTAAGTTGAGTTAACAGCCATTTAAGCTCTCTGAGTGGACAAGCCCCACCACCTCCCCCACCTGTTTTTATGTGAGTCAAAGCCCCAGACAATCAGATCTTGGATAAAACCAATGCCTGTTTTTAGCCTTTTTGTCCCCACACTACATACCCATGCAAGACCAAGGGCCCAAGCTGCCCTTAGGATCTCGGACTAGATCACAGAGCTCTTTGGGATCTTCATGGTCACTGGTCTCCCCACCCTAGCTCTGCACTATATTTAGCTCATGAGTGTTCCCTAATGATATCTGACCTTGTTATAGTTTGCTGCCTCAGGATGGCAAGTGTCAAAGCATCCTGAGCCTGGTAACAGAGTCTGAGACCAATCACCAAGTGCATAGGTTGACTGCTCTACAGGCTTCTCTAACCCTGTGTGGCATGGGAACTGGACCCCAAATATTAGCCCTTTAAAGCAGCCCAAGTGCCTAGAGAAACTGCATTCCCCCCTGTGCAGCTCCAGCCTGGGATCAATTCTATACTGGATACTGCATATAGCCCCAAGTGCTGTCCCTTCCTGGAGTCTTCATTTCTCTAATGATTGTGGTGCTAAGCCCTGTGGCCCCATGCCAGTGCTAGTGTCTTCACTGAATGTGATTTCATCTGCCACTCCCCAGATCCTGCTATGTTCAGTGCCTTTGCTGGCCTTTTTAGGCATAGTCCAGGCACCATGCCCAGGCCTTCCTTACCGCAGAGCGGGGAGTTGGCAAGACCGAGCAGCACCTCATTCTGCCCAAGCAGGTTTTGGCCTTCGCCATCTCCATCTCCAAATGAAGGATCCTAGAAGACATGTAAACATTGGCGCACACGTGTGCAAACACAAACAAACTATGCTATTCCATTGCTCCCGCCCCAATTCTCCCTGTGCCCTTCTATATGTTTCGTCTCCACCCATTCCCCTATCAGGACACTTCTTACATCTGACTCTCGACAGCTCTCATGCTCCATCTGAACCCTTGTTCTTCTATGCCAGTGGTTCTCAACCTTTTTTGTACTGGGACCCATTTGCCAAAATCGGTGGCTTGTCCCAACCCGCCCCCTGCCTGGCCCTGCCAATGCCTGACCCACAGTCCCCTGTCCCCTCAGGCCCCTCACTCCCAACCCACAGCTCCCTGCCACCCTCCCCCTCCCCCCCAGCTCCCTCCAGGAGTGACTGAGGTGGCTCTGGCTCACAGTAGGGAGTAGTGACACAGGCTGGAGGGAGGAGGGGAGGCCTGTGGCAAACCTGCCCTGGGCTGGGGCTTCTGCACTGCACCAGGCAGCCTGGTCATGGTCCCTCCTGCCTCCCAAGCAGCGTCTCCCAGCTGCCTTGCCCCCACAAGCACAGGCACCAGGCCTGATGTTGCCAGTCTGACCACAAGCTCCCCCCTGCCCCTTCCCCCACTTGTGACCTTTTGAAATATTCTCGCAACTCACTTTTGGGTGGCTACACATGGGTTGAGAAATGCTGTTCTGTGCATCCCTTCCCTGTGCCCCTTCTAAAAAGACCCCAAACTACCATCTTGCTCAGAGCCCCATGTTCACTCCCAGCCTCTGTCACCCACTGGGTGTGTTTACACGTGTGCCTCACTGCACAGTTGGTACTGCGCAGTCCCAGCAGCACACAGGTCATTTCTGACCCTACTGCCCAGTAGCAATGAACTATTGTGCAGTAGCTCATTGTGGTTCGTGCCCACTTATGCTACGTCACTGTAGCAACGAGATATGTCGCAACAGCTCGTTGCTATGGCAATATAGCATCTTCTGTAGATGCCCCCACTAGCTCCCACCTCTACTCCAGCCCTTTCCCCTAATGCACCCAGAGGAATAAGCACAGGGTTAATGTGGTGAATTCAAGGCTTGTGAGAAGTGCCCAGCTGCCAGACACTGCCAAACTCACAGGTGGCATTACTGATGGAGGTACCTGTCCCCTTGGAAATTGATGGAGACCATCTCTATAGAAATGACTCTTAGTCACTCCTTACTGACTGAGACTGGATTGGATCTCTGTGCCTCGTGGCTCTCTGCCTCTGAGCTGCTGGTCTCAAGCATCAGGAGACACAAGCATTACCCCAATCAGCAATTCAGATGTCAGACAGTCCCCAGTAAACTGCTACTACCTTTTATTTATCATACGAGCCTGAGTGCCACCATCCTGTGTGGCCACCAGAGCTCTCCCAATGATCTGAGTGGTGCTTTTCCATCACTGCTGCCCCACTAATGCTGTCAGGAACTAAAGAGGATAGATAGTATAGTGCTTGCTACAAGACCTAGGGAAGTAGGTGGTAGGTAGGTGCCAAAAGGAGAGAGAGAGGTACCAAACTCCCACTGAATGTAGGTGTCCAATTCTCTTAGGCTCCTTTGAAGAACCCACTCTGGCTCCCCAGCTTTCATCAGGTTGCAGCAGTTTCCCAGGTTACACAGGGAGCTCCTTGTGTTGCGAACCGATCCTCCCTGGAAATACCGCCTCTCTGTCTCTTGTCCCAGCTGCCTGAATCCTACATGTCCTTGGCCTAGAATCACTAACCCAAGCCGTTTTACCGCCCAGCCCAGTCCACTCACTTTTCACGCAGGTCCCCGCTCTGCCTCTTGTCTTCGTAGCGAGACAGCTCCAGCCAGTTCTTTTCTTTCTCTAGCTGAGCCAGGGACCTCTCCATCTGCTATGGGAGAGACCAGGTCAGAGAAGAATTCAAAGCTCAACAGAGTTTGCTCCCCCAGAAACAGGGTTTTATACTAACCCTGGCAGAGCACAAGGCCTAGGGAGGCTCAACCTCTGTTCTCTATGATAGAGACTGGATAGAAACGAGGAGCTGCTCCACTAAGTCCTAATGCCTTAGAAGACTTGCTACAGTTTGCAGCTCACTAAAGAGATGACCTGGTCCAAAGCTTAGTAGAGTCACTGAGGTCATGGCTAGGCTACACAACCTCCTTCCCAAGCCTGGAGCTACCATGGGGAAACAAGCCCTGCCCTGCACACCTAAGACTGGCAAATAGCAAACCCTTAGGCATGCCCCACAGCACTCCACTTGGTCACTTATGGAGCAAATGGATAGATCTTGTGCCTTGGTGGCTCTATGCCACCTCCCAGGCTCGTCAGATGTGTCCTAAGCAGAGCCGTCCCTAGGGGCGTGTGGGGCTTGGGGCATATCAGCCTGTGCAGGGCCCGTGGGGGTGGGGAAGGTGGCGAGTGGCTGGAGCTGGCAGCGCTCGGCAGCGGTGGCAGAGCCGGCAGCTCTTAGCAGCGGCAGTGAGTAGCGGCCACAGCGGGGCCTATACGGCACCAACCGCGGGGGTCCCCAAAGTGCAGAGCCCAAGGTGGTCACCCCGATTTGCCCTCCCCTAGGGATGGCCATGGTCCTGAAAGTCCTTCCATGGGTTTGGCATAGAGAGGGTGAGCAGTGCCATCATGCCCGGCTGTACTGGAGACATCCTCATGCCCAAAAATGCCCAAGTCCAACCAAAGGGGACAGATAAGTGGCCAACCCAGGCCCTCTCTCAGGCATAATGTGCTATGTCTGTATACCTCAGAGCTGGTTGAGGTCCAAGGCACATGTAGCCCTGACTGAAATCAAGCAGGTGGATGTCTGGAAAGACAGGGACCTAGAACTACTCCTGTGTCCAGACCAGGCAGGTCCTTACAAAGTTCTCTAGACTGTGGAGAGACTCATTTACCTTCTTTTTAAGAGAAAGCAGCTCATACTTCACACTGCTGAGTGCCAGTTCCTTATCCCACTTCTCCAATTTTTCCTCCTGCCACCGCAGACCCCTGGGAGCCTTCTGAAGAGAGAGCCCTGGCTCAGCTTTCCTCTGTGCTGGTAAAGACAGATGCAAGTCCCGTTCTGATCCACTCCACACCCTTTGAGCCAGTGACTGCGAGGGGTTATATTCTTCTGTATCCCAATCTGGGAGACGAGACAGAGAATGCCTCCTTCTGACTGGTGGGCTTATAGGTTTCCTGACATGTTCCACACCATTAGTTAAAAATCTGCCAAAGAAAAGAGAGGCCACCTTTATGTTTTAGAGACTGACTAGAAAGCCTGGGAAGTCAGAGCCTTGTGAAGAGCTCACAGAAGACTTCAAGAATGACAATGACTTTCCCTAATCCACCAATCAAAATTCACCCTCTGGCACTGTCATCTTGCCTACCCCATGTTTTCCTAGGAGAATCTGGACATTGGACAATTGGAGAACAAGGAAAGTATTGTCCTCATGGAACCTGAATGATCGAGAAGGGAGCATTTTTTATTCAGACCTCTATGAATGTTCTGTTAGTTTGCAGGCAAGTTTTGTTAAGTAGATGTGATATCCTTTTATTAGACCAATGGAGTAGCTGGAAACAAGTTCTTAGCAAGCTTTCAGGCACAGTCACCCTTCTTCATGCGTAGGAAGTCTTTACTGTCCTTACAGTCTCAGAACAGCAGAGACCTTCTGTGCCTGAAGAAGGGTGACTGCACCCAAAAGTTTGCTAAGAACTTTTTTCCAACTACTCAGTTGGTCTAAGAAAAGATATCGCGTCTACTCAAAGAACCTTGCCTGCTAGTGTCTATGTCCTTAGACCAACACAGCTACAACTAAAAACCCAGCAACCTGTTAGTTTTCATTAGCTCTTACTTCACTCATATTTTCTAGAAGCAGTTGGAAGGAAATGTCTCCTTGTACATTCAACATCCTTCAACCCATTCCATGGAAAGGTTCAGAAAGCTCACAGTCCACATCTGATACCTCCAGGCAATCCTCAGGCAAATGCAGAGAAGACTAGGTTTGTGTTCCCAAAGGTGCCCCAGAATCTACTGGACTACAACTTCCCCTGTATCCCATAGTAGGATCTGAAAGGTCTGAGCAGAAACACCATCTTCTCTATTTATAGGAGATGGCAGAACCAGAATGGGCATGCAGGCCATAGTCAAAACCTGATCCTGAGATGAGCACAATACCTTTAACCCCTGGTAAAACTAATGGGGACTGCAGATGCGCAGCATGTCTCAGCACTAGGGTAAACAAAACCAGCCTCTCCAAAATAACAGTCATGCTTCATTGCTAGTGCAATATAAACAAATCTTATATGTGCTATCTTTGCCTATTAATTCACAGCCTTGCTTGTGTGATTAAGAATATTGGAAAAGTCTGTCTTGGACAGGCATCTAGTTTAGATCCCTGCAGTGAAGACTGGCCACTGCTGGATGCTTCTGAGGAAGAGGAAGACCTCTCTGAGTACAGTACTTATTAACACAATGTTATACCCTGCCCAGGGTTTTTTTTCCTGGCTACAACTGGTGATCAGCTGCTGCTCCAAAGCTGGAGGATGAATAGCCCTGACTGTCTTATCTTACAAATAGGACTGCTGGTGGTGCTTGTGCAGTTGCGAGCATCTGAACCTTTTGGAAATGAAATAAACCGTTTGCTCCAACACTGCACTGCATCAGAGAGTTCACGTGGTTACTCTGCTCAAAAAAAGGAGCTGTACAGGGTGTTCATTGATCTTCCTTCCTTTCTAAAACCTATTGGAACATATATATTGTATTTCCATAGGAGAGGTTCCTTCCAAACCATCTCATCCAGGAAGTCTGTCACCTGCAAAGTCAGGGATATGTCCAGCTGATTCCCCCCTGACCCCAGGTCATTCTGTCCCAAGCATTCTGGAAGATGAACTTACATCCCACTATTGATAGAGTGGATCCCTCGCAGGGGGCTCGTGGACCTGGCTCGTTCAACAAGCTGGGGGCTGAGAAAGCCCCTGCTGTTCACTTTCCAGGGGTTGTGTGAGGGGTTGGGCTCCAGAGATCCTTGTGTCCCATGAAGAGAGTTCTGAATGAGATAAGGAAGAGACCACTGATGTGAAGGACAGAGGTGATTTATTTTTGTCCCCAGCCCCTACTTTGACATATACTCTTCCTCTTCCCTTCACTCGTCCCATCAACACTGGAATCGCCCCGTTAATGTCCTCACAGGCATGACTATCTGACCAAATACAAGAATCATAGGAAGAGTCATGACCACCCCACAAACAATCCTGGCTGTTCAGTGCTTGAACAAAGCATCCGCGTGGGGAGAGGACCACTTAGGTGTGTCAGAGGTGATACCTAGTGTCGTTATGCCAGGTGGGAGATCAGGAGGGTGCGGGTATATTGCTCCACTTCTTAGACCAGCCAATGGGACATAAGGGGCCACAGTGTGATAAGCAGAAGGCTAAGGAGTGGAGAATGACCCCACCAGAAGATATTATGAAGCCCCAGAGTGAACTGCCTGGCTTTGGCACCCCGAGCAGAGACGTCAGCCTAGTCCCATTACCTCTGCTTGGAACGGGGCCTTGCCCAAGAGTGGGCAGCTGTCAATGTAGCTTCTTTCCAGTTCCAACATGGAGGAGGGTGGAGATGTTCGTGGACGTCTCCTGTGTCTCTCAAGGCTCTTGCCAGTCCAGCCCAAGAACCCCAAGTCAGTACTGAACTGGAAGCATCCATCACTGCTGTACTGGGCTGGCAAGCTAGAAAAGCTGGTCCACTTCTGGTGGGACATTTATGGCCTTGTGGTGCAGTGGAACAGGGAACAACTTCCCCAAATGATCATCAGGGCAGCAGAGTCTCAGAAACTACTTCCCTTGTCATGGGACCTGGTGCTGCTTCCCTGGAGCTTCCAAGGGAAGTGTCACAGATCTAGCTTCATGGCACTGGGAGGAGATGGTATCCAGCTGTGGTGTGAAGCACCAAGGGCCTGTCAACCAAGGGCAACAAAAAAGGTCAAAGCACACCCACAATGGGAATTCCCACTCAGTATCTTACCCATGGCCCCTTTTCTCAATCACTTGCCACCAGGCTACTCCATAATCCTCCATTCCACTTCCCACAGTGCTGTGGCAATCGACACAATAAGCCGAGGCAGCTCCTAGCATCTAAGGAGGACCCAGCTGTGCCCAGCTGAGCAGATCTGCTTGGTTAGATGACTGGAGAGGAGGAATGGGAGGGAGTTTGCAATCTCCCTCTCTTACATGAATGTGTGACCCTCACTGATGGTTTTGGCCCATTGGGAACCCCTGCCTTTGTCTTTTCAGAGACCACAGTGATGAGCTTGGTATAACTGCCCATGCAGACAAACACAGACATTTCTCGTTTCCACCCTCCTTGGCTGTCATCTCTGCTTACTGTGGTGACTGCCTGAATAAGATCAAAACTAGGAACACTTATGTCCTACCTCAGTGACAAGGCTGAAGGCTGCTCTTTCCTCCTACGGGGATGGCAGGAGCATAAAGAGCTGCAGCAGCTAAGTCCCTAGCTGGTTGAGCCTGCTGTGAACAGAACTGTGGGCATGAAACATTGCTGCCATTGTTGCTTGAGACTCTGATCGTGAACTTGGAGGTGCTAAGCAGTCGGTAAAGGAGTCTATGTGAATTTCTCTGCAACACCTGATCCTCAAATGGGGAGAATCCAAAGGACAAACCTTTCCTCCCACCCCAAAACACCGTTTGATCCACGCTGGTCTCCCCCATCTCTGTTCCAAAAGGCTTGTGTTTGCCAGCACAGGGCATTCAATAGGAAGTGCCACAATTCCCTAGTGAGTGCAAAGTGGAAAAGCCCCAAGCTGTGTCCACCTGCTCCAGGCTCTGGATAGCAGCAACTCTGGGGCTGGTGAGAGGAGCAGAGCTTAAATCCACTTACCTGTCAGTGAGTGCCCCCCCCACAGCTCCTCAGAGATCCCTAGAGATCAGCTCTCCTGGGAGTCTAGTCCTTGTGCTGAGCTGCTGCATGCACTATGTCTGCCCAAGCCAGGGAACACAGGACTGCTGCTGCCACAGCAACCGAGCAGGCAACAAGCCTCAAAGTGCCCATTTCCCCTCTCCTGATAGACTGACTGAGATTGTGAAATGCAGGTGGCTGCCAGTGGAAGAGGGGTGGAAGGGGCAGGATGGGGAACCAGCCTTTGGGGAGTTACTCACTGGGATCAAAGCAAGCCTTGCCTTGTCCTGTTCAGAGAAGCTGCACACACCCGGGTCCTCTCGTCTGCCCCTTACATTTCTCCAGGAACAAAAGTAAAACTGCAGCAAGCAGGGAAGCACCCAGCCCTCCCCTTCCACTAGCTGGGTACTAGTGGGGTCGTTGTGACCCACTGAGTTCCTACACAGGAGAGGCTGGCATCCACCAGGCCCAGTGGATCTGTGTTTTGCAGAGTCTCTGTCAATAGTAGCAAGGCATAGTATTGGCATAGGGTCTGCATCTAGCCAGATCTATCAGCCAAGCCCACCCCATTGCTGAACTCAGCCCTCTCAGCACAACCGCAGAACCCATTTTTCTGCTTCCCGCAGTAATTATGTTCTTCAAACAAACAGATCCATATTCCTTCAACTTCGTGCTTTTAAGGTGCTGGGAGGGATACAGGAACAGACAGAGCTGGCAGCCACAAACAGCCCACAATCCAGTCAGACAAGACACACAAAAGGTGGAAGTGGAAAAAAAATACAGAGGAATAAACTGACTTGCCTAAAATCCCATCACAGGACAGTGACAGGGCTGGGAGAGACAGCGACTTCCCATTTGAATATTAATTATAAAGAAAATAATATTTAAGCCGCTTCAGTTTGCCCCTCAGTGCTTTATTCCTTCTTGTCTTGAAATGCAACAAGTGGAAAATCTTGTGTATCACACAGCAGTTTTCTTGCCACAGGCTGGGGTTGTTTGCAGCTGCGTGTTTCAGTGTCTTTCCCCTGCTGCTTTGTTCGGTACGTTATGCTACAGACATTAGCACTCCTTCATTCCTCACCTTCAGAAACCTTCCAGTGTTTCCATCAGATCTCTCTCACATACCATACATGACTCGTTGGCTATTAATAGTTGGCATCCACTTATACCTTTGTGAGTGTTTTCATAGACACATTTGCACTCAAGGGGGAGGACTGACTTCATTGGGAGGAATCCACCTCCTTCTCCTGAATGTCCAGCATCCATCCCCTTCTCTGAATTGGCTATTTTTGGTAGGAGTTGCCAGACCCATGGATAAAAGCTGCTAAACCTAAGTGTTAAAAAAAAATCACAAGTCAGTTCTAAATATTGTGAGATTTACACACACACACACTATCTATCTATCTGTATATATAAAAAGAAAAGTGAGAGAAGCTTCTTTCTTCTGCCTTACAGTTTTTCAGAACTCAAGGGTCATGTTTTCACGGTTTTCTCTACAACCAAGGTGCTAAAAACTTCCTTAAAAAAAAGCAAGCTAATTTAATCTCATGTCTCGGGGAGCTGGGGGCTTTAAGCAGATACCTAATGTTGCAAGACTGGTGGCTAGATCACAAGACTTGGCAACACCAATTATCTGGTGAGTGCAGTTAGAGGAATGCAAGCCTGTGCTGCAGATAAGAGGCAGTGTGTCCTGTTCCTCTCCAAGGAATATCTACAACACCAAAGGCTCTCTGATAGAGGGAGTCCGCCTGCCACATGGCTGCATGAAACCACAGTGCAGGGGATTTTCAAAACAGGGGGGGAGTTTGTGGCCCACTCATATAAGCCATGGCATAGCAGACACCAGGGGAGGGTGGTTTTTGGCAGGGGAGAAAGTGTGTGTGTGGGGGGAGCAGCTCAAAGTGGCCAGGGAGAGCAAAATCCCAACAATTACATACCATAGGAACCCAGTGCTGCAGGCAAGTTAGATCATCTACACTTGTCTACAATGGAGGCCAAAACCGAGACTCTGAATTGGCACATGCATTATTACGTTAACAGCCAAGCCAAGAGCGAAGAGTCCCTTTCATGGGTGAAAGAAGCAAACTATCTTTAGTAAAACAACTCCCTGGAAGAAGTAACCCAGCACAGCTTGGTTATGGTTTGCTATTGCTGTCTCTTCGGTGACTGTAGGAATGATTAAATGCAATGCAACAGGTCAGTGGGGGCCAACGTTTTTGGCAGGCATGCTACAAATTAGCCTCAAACCTGAGTACCACCCCAATCTCCTTCCTCTGCCTCATGCTCTGCTTTCTGCTCTATCTGTCACTGTGCTGCTTGTCCCCTCCACCACATGCCATACACAGAGGCTGCCTGTGTTTCTTGTGGCACACACTGCATTTTGGCCACCCCTGCAATAGGTGATGAAATGTTTTATTAGGTACAAGCCTGATAATCCCAAGAAGCCATGATTTGAGAAAGACAGAGGAAATCACAGCAAAACAATGAAAATGCTAATACTGTTAGAAGGGAGCGTGAAGAGCCATGGCTATGCAAATGCAGAAGAAAAGGTGGCGGGGTTTTTGGTTGTAGCTGTGTTGGTCAAAGGACATAGGCAGGCAACTTCTTTGGATAGATGTAATACCTTTTATTAGACCAACTGAGTAGCTGGAAAAAAAGTTCTTTTTTCCAGCTACTCAGTTGGTCTAATAAAAGTTATCTAAAATAATAAAAGATAATAAAATTGGTTTAAATTTATTAACAGTTAGTCTAATAAAAGGTATCTAAAAAAAGAACTTCACCCCAACTACTCAGTTGGTCTAATAAAAAAAAATCACATCTACCCAAAGAAGGTTGCCTGCCAAAGGAAAGCTGGGTAACATGGTGCCAGAATGGCATGCCAGCCTTTAGCCCTGGGTGCTCTACAGCAAAAACTCATCAAAAATGGATCAACTTCATGGTTAGGATAGACTTAGATGAGCTTTTGGGTAGCCTTCCTCATATTTCCTGGCAAAGCATAGCCACAATATCACGTGAACATTACCAAAGGAAGTTTCATTGTTTTGGAAAAGGCAATAAATACATATTAAGTTTCCAGCCGTACCAAATTAGTTTCTTGAACTGAGAAGAAAATGATGTAGTGAGAAATCTAGGGGCGTAAACTGGAGTGAGAGGGAGGGTTTCTTTGCTAATGCAAAGTGAAGCTGTGCTGAAGCCAGCCAGCTTGAGCCTTCATGGATCCCTGAGCTTAGACTTATTACAAGCATATGATCAATGTGTATGATAATCTTACTGCACTGATGTGGTCATTATAAGTATTGCAATGCTGTTATCTAACATGTTCACATTCTGTACAGTATCTTAGGCCATTCATTTAAATAAACTGTACAACTGCTATTGGCCTTTGGATTTAATAAAGGCATTTTAACTAAATTCTGACATGGTCAATTGAATGCCAGTCGTAACTGGGCCCAGTGGGCTGTTGGGACCTTTCCTTTGTTATTTAGTCTCAGTAGAAAAAGAACGAGAACCTTGAGCTCTTACCGACCAGGTACAGTATCTGTGGAGCAAACGCTGATTCATGGAACAAGCCTATGAGATTAAATAGAAATATAGGGCCAAAAATATCCCTGTTGTAATTTAGCAAACTCAACAGAATTACACCAATGATTTTGCCTTAGTGTAATAGCACCCTCATGACAAATGGGAATGCTGAAGCTAAGTGACATGCATGAGGCCACACAATCAGTTAGTGGCAGAGCTGGGTGTGACTGTATTCAGATGCTGACTCCTTTCCAAATCTACATGCCATACTCTAGCTCTGCTTCTTTTTTAAGGACTAAGATGTGGGTGATATTAGATTTAGGGAACCAAGACTTCTGAATTTGTTTGAAATGGGTACAGTTGGTGAAATGTCTAGAATAAACGCAGTATGTTCCTGTTACTTGTGTACCCATGCATCCATCCAAACTATACAAATAAGTGGACTACACTAATAAATGGAACAGAAAAAAATTGCAAAAAATACATTAAAAAGCAACAGAAACAGATAGCACAATTCCTGATCCTAATGTGGTACTGAACTGCAAGTCATTCCACATATTTTTCTGTCCATTTTTAAAGACTGGGTGCTGAATAAATGAAATACTATGGCAATTGCTGTTCAGTTACATCTTAGGCCTACCTGCGATGACATATGCATGTAATGAATAAGGAAACCTCACACAAAACTGATCAGTTCTCCTTCTCTCAGACATATTGTTAAATGAACAGTCCTGTATAGGCAGTAGGGTGGTTTCCTGTATAGGAAACGTGTAATGTATCTCAAAAAAAGTAAAATGCACTGTAAAACAACTAGATTACTAAAATGTTTCATATCTTCAAACATTATGGTAAATCATCTGTTGTGAGAGGAAATATTTTTTCGTACTCCTCTACTCAACCATTACATTATTTGTCTTTTGGCTTTCTTTTTCTAGTTTTGGCTTATGCAATAAACTAAAATATGCTAAAAATCCCCATTATGTAACTAATCAGGTGAAGTTTAACTGAAGAGATAGTAAATGTTTTCTGACCTACTGGAAAGTAGGCAAATAATCAACATGCAACAAAGCAGAATTTACTGTATGCACCAACGATTCTCAGCCAGGGTGCTGCAGCGAGTCTGTTGGGAGTGCCACTCAGTGTTAGCACTGCTAGGCATGAAAACATGATTTGCAAGATAAACCCAGAGGCGTCAAACAGGAAACTAGAGCTTCAAAACCACTGTGAGCTGCTGTGGTCTTTTTGAGTTCTTTGTCACAGAAGACAAAGTTCTTTGGGTAAATCCGATATCTTTTATTAGACCAACTCAAATAAAAGATATCGGATTTACCCAAAGAACCTTGTCTGCCTATGTCCTTAGACCAACACAGCTGCAACCTACACCCTCGTCACAGAAGAGTTGCCATGTTCCCATAGTCAAAAATGGGTGAAAGCTAAAAGCGTGCACTTTCTGAGGGGGACCTCGAGTCTAAAAAGGTTGAGAGCCACTGTTATGCACTAATGTGTACAAAGAGCACTGATGTATTACCCTTACACAACACAACTGGATAGTACCGTGTAGGTAGGGTTGCCAACTCTGAATCTATTCTGGGAGGTTTCCCGAATGCCAACATGCCTGTGACACACACGAGCGTGCCCACATGCTTGTGTATATCAGTTACAGATTATGGTACATGGACTTTAGGCTAGGAAGGCAAAAGCACATGACCATTACATTTTCAAACCTACCGGACTACTGTATAAATCAAATTCAACATTCAATATTTATTTCAATGAATGCCCTATCATTTCTTTCCCGGGTGACTCTCAGCAGTCTCCTGGAGATTTATATCCAATTCCTGGAGACTCCAGGGCAATCCTGGTGGGCTGGCACCCAACATGCAGCAAGTATTAAGGAGAATACCCTCAAATCTACATTAACTGCTGTTTTCCTCTTCACAAAGCCCTACATGTGTCTTCCCACCCACTTGCCCTTTGCAGGTTGCAGCACTCCAGGACTATCACTGACCGACCAACAAATCATACATGTCTTGGTCCGTGCCGTCAGCTTCTCTGTCCTGGTTTTCCTGAGACCCCCACCTTCCCTGATTTTTAAAGCCAGGCAGTAGGCAGAAGAGGCAAAGCCCTCCTTCACGACTGAACCAAGAACTGACCTCTGTTCTCAGTGGTGGCAGGTGACAGACCAAGGAGCAATGGGCTCAAGATGCAGCAAGGGAGGTTTAGGTTGGATATTAGGAAAAACTCTCACTAGGAGGGTGGTGAAGCACTGGGCCAGGTTACCTAGAGAGGTGGTGACGTCTCCATCCTTGGAGGTTTTGAAGGCCTGGATTGACAATGCCTTCCCTGGATGATCTAGTTGGGGCTGGTCCTGCTTGGGGCAGGGGGTTGGACCAGATGTGACCTCCTGAGGTTCCTCCCAACCTGACCTTTCTATGCTTTGAGAGGACAGGTTGGTTTGCTGGGCCCAGGGAGGTGGTGGAAAGGAAGAAGGGAGACCACTAGAGATACAGGAACTGATTTCTTGGGGCAAATCAGCAGAAAAGAGGGATGGGCGCGAGGTCACAGGTCAGCCACAAGGCCTGGTTGATGCATGCGGGACACGTGGGCCTTGTGCCCAGAGCAATGGTTGCCCCCTGCCCTTATGGGGGTGACCCCTGGGTTTGTGACAAGGGGGTTTGGGAGACAGGTAACAAGCAGGGCGAGGTGGCAGGTGAAGCACAAGGAAAGGGGACACGGGGGAGCCTGCGGGTGCCGACCAGTGAGACTCTGCCCAGAGATGAGGTGGGATCCAATACTGGGGGGGAGTGGGGGCTGGGGACCCCCTGGGCTAGGTGGGGAGGTGCGGTGCTGGGGAGCCCCAAAGATGACCCAGGGCAGCACTCTGCCCCTTTAAGGGGCTGCCCCTGCTCCCCTCCCCGGCCCCAGCTCTGCAGTCCTCCAAGCCCAGCGAGAAGGCGGCTAGAGCGCCGCGCGGAAGCGGCCGACCCTCGAAGGCGCCGTTCTAGCGGCAGGAGGCGATTGCGCGCGCATACTGCGTGTCGTCGTCGGAGTGGGGCGACAGCCGGAAGCGGAAGCAGCGGTCGGGGCCTGGCCAGGCCCGCGAGCGCAGCGCTGAGGGGGCGCGCGGCGGTGAGTGTGGGGGGAGGGGGCGGCTTCGCATCGGGCCCTCGCGGGGGGGCAGTAGAAACGAGGACCCTTCCGTGTCTCAGCGCCCGCCGGCGCCCCCCCACCGCGGAGCTCCCCTCACGCGCATGCGCCGCGGCTGGAGCCTTCTCCCGCCCCCCGGGGCAACGAGGGCGCCGACCCTTGCGTCGGAGGCAGCGGGACGGGGCCGATGTGATGTGCCCGCCCGGCGCCGGGGCCGAGAGGCGAGGTGGTGCTTGCAGAGGAGGCTCGGGGCCTAAAAAGGTCGAAAGCGTAACTCGTTTTCCCCCTTGGCGCGGCGCCCGCCGGACCTCTGAGCTGCGGACTCAGGGGCTGGGGGGTCGTGGCCGTGGGGGGTGGGGCAGCTTTTCCCCCTCAAGCTTTAACTGAGGAGGAAAAAAAAAATCCCCTTTGTTTTCAGGGGCCGACGGGAGCTTTCCTTTTCCTTGCCAGACAAACTACTGGCCTGGGCAGCCTGCCAAAAGCAAACTCGGGCTGGCTTTGCGTATGCTCCCGGGGGTGTGCGTGTGTCGCACCGATCCTGCGGGACGGCAGGGGTTGGTACCGATGAGGATTGCACTTCCTGAGCCCTCCTGCATCAGCAGAGCCGGGTCCTGGCTTTGGAGGGCCGAGGCATTCGCTGTGGTGAGATTCTGGGAACGCAGTAGAAAGTCATTTTGGTGGGGAGGGATCAGGAGGGCTTTAATTTTGGATTGGCAGCCAGGTCCTGTTCAACAACTTTTGGCCACGTCAAGGATACAAATGGGTCAAAGTCGTTTGGTGCTTCTGGTGCAGGATCACGTGTCCATGCGCGGTGGCGGGTTGTGTTGAGGATTAAGGTCTCTAGTAAAATGTTCTTTGCGCTGAAAATGGATCAGTTGGCTGGTGTCTGTCAAAGCAAAAACTAGAAGCCTCTTTGGCACACGGTGATTTGGGTTGTGTTTGTGATGTGCTTAGGGCAAATGAGGAAGCAGGCAAAAAATGGGGGAGTCAAGTGGTTGAAAGGAAGGGAAAGCTGTGGGCATGGGGACTACTTGTTTAGTTTTTCCCTCTCTTGGGTGGCGCTTGCTTGTGGGGCTGTAGTGGCTTAGCTTGCCCACTGACCACCTCTGTTGCTGCCTGCAGGAACAAAACTGATGCTTTCTAGTGAAAGCAATAGTCAGGTCTCTTGGATGGAGGGACATTCATTGGATTTGGGGGCCAAGGAAGGGTGAGAGGCAAGTATATGATGAGGAGCTGGTAAAGGCCTTCCACCCTGAAAGAAAAGAGGGGAGGATGTCTTGAAGGGGAGGTGGATAGAAAAGGACAACTGAATTAGAAATAAGGGAGCAGGAGAGAGCCACAAAATCCATACAAGGTAGTGGAGAGACATGGGTTAAGAAGCTGTTCCATAAAGGGATCCTGACGTGTGTGTTTTTCTTTTAAACGAAGCTTGACCTTTCTGCATCTGACTGACTTTCATTTTCTGTGGTGCAGAAATACAAGCCCCAGCCAGTAGTTTAATTTTAATGCCTATTTACATTATAACAGTGCTACGCTATTTGGGTTTGGACACTTCTGGGTTTGAATCTAAACTGACTGTTTTCAATGGGATTTTTCTTTAAACAATGTTTTGATGGACATTTTTTCTTTATTGTGTGGTAGTTTTGTAGTATAGGTTTAATATCTTAAACCTTGAACTGCTGGTTTAAGAGGTTTGTAGTCTTTTCTTGGGTATTAATGTAACTGATAATTGTGGTATTACATTAAAACAAAATTGGGTCCAGGTTTCCTGAAATGACTTCTATGCTCAGTTGCCATCTGATACTTGGTGCTGACAACAGGGTTGTGAAGTGAGAGCAGAAGGTCTGCTCGTGCATGAACTGCACAAGGCTGCTTAAGCTGCCAGGAATCCCTTGTATAGGTGTATCCAGGCCACATCCCTTTCTGTGAGATTTACTTCTCCCAAGTAAGGCAGATGCAATAGCTACCGTGTCTGCTCTGTGCCACCAGAGGATTTCTTCTTGCACGGGAATCCTCTTGGGGGCATTTTTAGTTAGTGGTATTGGAGCAGGGCAGAGAAACATGGGAGCTCAGGCCATTAATTGGGCCATTATTCTAGCCACCATGTTTTTTAATTTAATGTCTTTTGGTAGTGCTGGCTTTCCAGGCATTATTAACACAGGATGAGTTCAAACAAATGATGAAAAAGCAAGAAGGTCTGCACAAAGGCCATCTGGTCTACCTTTGTGTTTGCTGATTAAGGTGGAGCTTAATTGTAGTAAAGGAACACTTGATTTAATTTAGTCGATTTATAAATGAAATTAAATTAGCTCCAGATTCTTATCCCCGCCCCTGTACTCTTACAATCACATGTTCTATTTTCTTAAAATACTTTTGTATATCTCTAGCTTTTAAAGTATTTGCACATGGTGTGAGAGCTGAATGCATGAGGGAAACAGTGAAATCTCAATGGAGAGTGGAAAAATCCAGAAAAATATTCTGATTGTTTTCCAGTGGGAATAATAGTAGATGTTAGTAGGTATTAGATTGGAAAAAAGGGTGATGTACAACTGTCCCCTGCTGTTGCTTACATTGTGGAGACTTCTTTATTTATAACTGTAATTGGTAATGTTGGTGATGACTTTTGTTGCTCTTTGTTTTATCTCCTCGTGGCTTTTTGTTTTCACTATCTTCACTTAATAAGTAGGGAGCTCCATGAGACTTGCAAACTGTCAACAGTTCCAGTCAATACCTTTTACTCAAGTGCCTTCCTTATTGCGCCCCAGATGCATCACTGTAAGAGATACCGATCCCCCGAGCAAGAGGCCTACATGAATCACAAATGGAAGAGGAAGAGGTCTCGCAGCAGAGAATACGAAGGGAGATTGAGATACCCACCTCGCAGGGATCTTTCAAGGAGGTCACGATCTCGAAGGTGAGAACCGGCTTTGTCAAAGGCTGGGACTGTCTCCTAAGCAGTTGCTGTGTAGTGGGCAGATGTCTGCCTTAGGTGACTGTTGTGTTCTCAGATAAACCTTTGATTCTCATCTGAGTGTTTGAGAGGAGATGCCTAGCACAGGTGCAGGCCTGTCAGTGCAGCTAACAGCTGCGCTTTACATGTACAGCAGAAGAATACCTAGCCTAATATTACATTCTTTAACTCTTGTTTTGCCACTGTCTTGGTGCTTTCATTCTTAACTTTGGATTGAAGTCCATGGAAAGCTAAGACATGATTAATGCACAGCAGAATACACTTGCTGAATGGACAAGGTTGTTCAGGTGCAGTGAAAGATTAGTTACTTCAGCTTCTCTATTCTTTCATTTGGACTACATTGAATAGTGATCTTCTGGATGAAGAAACCACCTTAACTGATGAAAACCTTTGCTGTTTACTTTCACATCATGACTATCTCCATATAGGCTTGGTATGGGTTCTTTTAAGTGTTTGTGATGATACCCTTTTGTGCTGTCTAGTTACCCCTGAATCCTCTCTGCATCTCTAAAGAATTAGCAAATGGGGAAAGTTGTAGGTAATGGTTTTTTGGCCTGTCTACAGGACTGGCATTGGGGTTGGAGCTATATTTCAGTTTTGGCTAAGTTCAGTAGTGACCTAAAGTTATTCCCATCTGTTTGTCAGCCTTCATAAAATAAATTGGTCTTGGTCCAGCATTGAATGAAGTGCCCACACTATGAGAATTGCTAACCTGTTTGGCAATAGTTGGCTGCCTTGCTGACAGCCTCAGTACAGAGGAAAATGAAATAAATCCCCTCCCAATGTAGATGAGTGGCACCCAGAATAATGATTAAATAATGCAGACAATCGCATCATCTAATGTAATCAAATTGCAGTCGGTTACATGCCAAAAGCACTAGCCTTGACCTAGTAACCTTTGCTCTTAAGAAGTAAAATATGCTCACCTTGTGTATGAGTAGTACACGGTCCAGTTCTATGAACTATGAGCTTTCCTACCAAAATACTACCTTTTTGTCCAGTAGTGTATACCATTTTTGAAAGTGGTGATAGCACGTCATCAGTGAATTTATTTGAAAAGCCAAATATGCCTGTCACCCTCTTTGGCAAAATACTAGGAGTCTTCAGAGCTAAAAGCATGAGTTGCTACAGTTGGAAATAAAGAGCCATGGCTCTAGCTTGGAGCTATAACAGCTCCCACATCTTCTCTGGAATGAACCCAGAAGAGAGACCTTGTAAAACACTCCTGTTACTCTGCACCATTTACTGAAATCAAAGCTTTGATTTATAAAGACTTCCCTTACGCAAGCATTTATCTTGCAAAGGTGGAAGGACTGTCTAAAATCCTTTGGCACCAGGTTACACGGTGAGATAACAGGATGGCCTAACATCCACCTTAACCACTTTATAACTGATGTTATAGACCATTGTCACCAGACGCCAGGAACTAGACTATATAGATTGAACTTATTTTTGATGTTATAGACCATTGTCACCAGACGCCAGGAACTAGACTATATAGATTGAACTTATTTTTGGCTCTTGGAGATAGTGTGCGCTTGTACAGTGCTCTAGGCTGCAGTGTCCTGAGTCCTTAGTAAGAGATGTTGTGGTATCTAGGCACTGATCATGATTTGTTCTCATTGTATCCCAAGCATCCTGCATTTCCCTGGGTGAGTCATTGTGCTTCAGTCATTGTGCTCCTTGCATTTAACACCCTTCCCCCCCCCCAAAAAAAACAAACAAACAAACAAACACCCGTAGTTTCGCTTGAAACAGAAAAGCCATGAGGGAGGCCTGGGGAGAAAAATGTCCATATAGCATGGTGAGGAGTTTTATATGAGTACCTAGGTAAGTATAGACATGTACTAACCAGCTTCAAATGCTATGCCCCCTAATTATCTAAATATGATATTGCCACATCATTCCTTAGAAGTCCTTTTTGTTTTAGAATGTGAAAACTTGCCATGCTGGGTCAGGCCAAGCAATCTATTCAATTAGTATACTGTCTCTCACAGCAGCGGAGTAGATATCAAAGGAAAGAGTACTTAAGCAGGGAATATCCAGACTGATCCATTTTTTGCCCCTCCTGCCCTGCAGCTTCTAGCTTGCAGAGGCATAGGGGGTCCCAATTTTGAGGTCACACCCTTAACTGTTGTGTTTAATACATGCTTAGGGACTTATCCTTCATGAATTTGTCCAATCCTCTTGTAAACCTGGTTAAACTATCCACCTCCACAACATCGTGTGGCAGGGTGTTCCACAAGCTAATTATACACTGGTGGGTGTGGGGACAGGGAATCTGCCTTTTGTTTGAAACCAACTATCTATTAATTTCATTGCATGTCCCATAATTCTAGTATTGTGAGGAACTGTAAATAGTAAATCCCTATATAGATCCTCAGCTTATGATTTTAAAGACTTGTCTGATACCTCCTCTCAGTGGTTTCTTTTCTTGACTGGAAAATCCTAGTATGTTGAGCTTCTCCTTATACAGAAGCCCTGTCGTATCCCTGTTCACCTTTGCCTTTCTCTATAGCTTCTCAATTTGAGTTACTTAGGCTCAAAGCTCTGAGCAAGAACTGCTTCGGTATGTTCTCTGCTGCCAGGCGGAGGGAATAAGAACATGCATCGTCAGGTTGCATTTGCTTGGAGCTGTGCTGTAGTTTTTGAAGTGTGCCCTTTCTTCCCAGGTTTATAAATGGGTTCTTATTTGTAATGCAGCCAGGACAGGATGCCTTACCACAGGAGGTACCGAGAGAGACGGGACAGCGACAATTACCGGTTTGAAGAGCGAAGTCCTTCTTTTGGAGAGGATTATTATGCTACTCATTCACGACACTGGCGGAGATCGAGGGGCAGAGAACACCAGCGAGCAAAAAAGCACCAGCATCACTGTCGGAAACGCAGGACCAGGTCTTGTAGCAGTGCATCCTCGGTGAGTAGAATCCAGAATGAATTTGAGAGGGTTCTAGGTTTTTAATTTCTCTTACCTCCTTTCAGCTTTGAATATATTGGGTGAGTACTTCTAATCCCTCTTCTGCTTTGTTGTTGATTTAAGTGGAACATAGAGCATAATAATTCAGTGTCTTAGACTCAAAGTATTTATCAGCTGTTAATTTGTGAAAGTACTACCCTGTGTAGTCCTAATACCTGGGAAAACTAGGCTATGCTCCCACGGTAAAGAGGGGGAGAGGAATTAACTGGAGTTCTCTTCAGCACTGTTACAAGGGTACCTTGGATGCAGGTAAAAATGGTGACTGCATCTGGTTCTGGTTTCTCTCTATGGTTTTAGTTTCTCTTGCACGTGATGAGGGTTCCGCTTCTGCTGCCTATTTACATTTCAGCCTGAACTATTATTGATACACAGTGATGGCACAAGATACTCCTTTGTGGTTGTGTCTGTTGAATCGTGCCAGAATCTTGCGTCCTTTAGGGTGAATCAACTGTCGCACCCATTCTTCAAAGCTGTTGGCACAATGGTTGTCAATTCTTGCCCCACAGTATTTGGGAGAAGGCTTCTCCTTGAGTGAGCACAAGCATGGCCTGCTTGACTGTTATTACAGACTTCCTCGGACTGAAGCTTCTCTGAGAACTTCAGTGTTTTCAGTCCGAGCCTAATGAAGCAGTCTCCCATCTCATAGGTTCTTGAGGTGTTTGCCAAATATACGATGTTATGTGGGGAGAGAGTTATTCCAGGACACTGGAATGACTCAGAAGTGTTGTGAGGCACCAGACGAAATGTCTTGACTTCACTGCTCCTCATTACTCCAATAAATACCAATTATATCATTCACGTTTCTCATGTTTGTTGCTTTTTAAATATTGTTTAAACAAAATGACTTGAGTCCTGATCCCTGCAGGAATACTGGATACCTGCATGGTTTGGAACTCTTAATGGCCCATTACTTTATTCTGTGGTCGTCTTCTTCTTTTTTTGTCTTAGCCAATGTTAAATGATGGAAATGCTCTATTAACTGCGTGTGCGTGTGTGGTGGTAGTGTGAAGGGTTTGGCTAGTGTGCTCCAAATCCTGTGTTGTGAAGTCTTCTGGCTATCTGGAATATGCTCTCAAAACACTTTCTCCATTTCAGATGATCTCTTAGGCTTTGTTTATAGGTTATTCTTCTGCACTGGTCAGGGAAAGAGTGGTGGAGTGCATTAGGAAGTGCAGGCGTGGACGTTTAAAGCTCTGTTACCATATCCCTGGCTATAGAGAATGCAGTGAACTCTATATGGCTTTTTTTGAGAGGCCAAGCAGAAAAGTTCAGTGACTGGATAGAATGGTAGTTCGCTTTGCGGGAGGATTTTCTTCTGCTGGGAGGAACCCTTCAGGAACGTTCGGCTGGTTTTCCAGTAGAAGCTTAGTAGCAGCAAGACTGATTCAGACCTCTTATTGTTAGCAGACCAGGACCAATGAGCCACAGTGCTCCCCAGGGACTTAACTGCCCTGCTGCAAGCAGTACAGAGGACGAAGTTCAACACTGGCCCTATCTGTGCCCAGTCTGGCTTGCAAATATAGGATCAGCTGAGTTGGTGTTTCTCTCAGAATTGGAAAGGCAGCTGAGTGCCAGCTTAAGGGCAGGATAAGTCTCTGGGACATTTGGAGACAAGTAATGAATAGATCAGACCAAGACAAAATCATGCAGAGGGCTACTCTGGCTTCTACTGGACAGCCTGACCAAACTGATTTTTTTGCTCTGTCCATATTCATGTTTGCCAGCGGAGAAAATGACATTACTATGGCGAAGCACTCGTTCTTCTCGCACCTCCAGCAGTGTCCTCTATTCATTATAGAGGAAGCTGCTCCTCTCTGACAAAACGGTGTGGGGAATGCTTGTGCGAACCCAGTGATATGGAGTATCCCAGCTGCCACTCCCCTCCAGAGAAGAGGGTGGCATTTCCTGCTAAGAGGCTGCCGCATCAGACCCTAGCTAATGAGACCGTTTTCTTTACATACCTGTAGCTGTTTATTACTTTTCTGTTTTTGAAGTCAGTTTGTGTCTTGACGTGTCCCTTGCAATATCCCTATCGTTATATATGCTGTGTGCCTTATGAAATGCTGGGATCTGGAAAATCCACCCACCGACGCATCGTCGTCTCCACCTTTGAATGACAACACAATCTGCCAATCGGAACTGCCCGCTGCGTGCGATTGGTCGTATGCCGTTTCGGGGGGCGGTGTGTACAGAGAAGCCAACAGAGCAGTAAACGCAGCAGGAGCGTGGAAGATGACAAGGAAGGTCACCTGGTGTGCAGGATCGGCGATTGGCTCCAAGAGCGATGTACAGCCACCTTTCGTAAAACTTTACCTCTCTACTTTCTATCCCCATGTTAGACAAGATCTCTCTTATTGTTCTGGAGGGGTCTCTAGTGTTTATTGCTTATAAATGGACTGACCAGTAATTGCCTGAAGCAGACAATAGACACTTCTGTTAAAGAGTGTGGCAGTGAGAGATACTTTTTTTTTTTTTAATTTTATTTTTTTGACATTTGAATGCTGTGATGAAATTGCAGGACCTCACTCTCTCTGGGTGCTCAGGGCTGACATCTGTTCTTGTTTTCTCTTTTAGATGAGATTGTCGGCAGCCTCGGTGAAGGCACTTTTGGCAAAGTTGTGGAGTGTGTGGACCATGCCAGGTAAGCAGTTGTTACTCTCCAAGTCACATGCCAGTTGTGTATCAAAGGATCACAGAGGTTGTCAGTTGGGTGTAGATTAGGGCTTATGAAACAATCATTAACTTTTTCCACTAAATAGTAGAGGTTGACCGATTTAACATTTTTTTTTGGCTGATACCGATGGCTGATTATTAACTAGCCATATTGGCCAATACCGATCCGATAGCCAACATACAGCCCAGCAGCTTGGAGATCAGCATCTGGCTGGTATGTCTGAGGGAGGGGAAGGGGCATGGTGGGGGCCCAGTAGAGGCCTCCACGGTGAGGGAGGGAGGGAGCAGGGCAGGGGCAGGCGCTGCCCAGCCAGAGTGATGAATGGGCCCTCAGGGTGGGCCACGGGGTGGAACCGTGGGTGGCTTGTCAGGGGGGAAGAGGTGGGTAGCTCCTTGATGCTGTGCGCACCTCTGGTGGAGGCATGTGCCACCTGGATTTGTGCTCAGGGTGAGGGTGGGCTGCCTGCTGCAGAATCAGGGCTGGGGGCAGTGCTGGCCCCTTCCCAGTGGGGGGCTGAACTAGGACTGTGCTTGGAGCAGGTGGTAGTGTCACTGGGAAGGGGGGCTACAGCAAATGTTGGGATGGCAGTAGCCCACCCCATAACCCTCTCCCAGCGCTGCCACCACCTGCCCCAGCACAGCCCTGGTTCAGCCCCTCCCTGCTGGGAAGAGTCTGGCACAACCCCTGAGCCTGCAGCTGGCTGCCTACCTTTTGCCCCATGAGCAAATCTGTGGGGGGGGGGGGCACATGCAGTGTCCAGGGGTGCACACAGCAGCAGGGATCCCCCCGCCATGCCACCCAGATGAGCCGCCTGTGGGACCATCCTGTGACCCACCCCAGGGGCCCATTCACTGCCCCTGTTCCACTTCCTCCCTCACAGTGGGGATGCCCCTTCTCTCCTCGCCTCCCCCGACTTACCGGCCTGATGCTGCCTGCCAGGCTGCATTCCTGGCTGCATGTGTGCTGTGGCTGTGCACATGCACATGGCATTTGTCAGTGACATTATTGGCTCCACTGGCCAAAAAAAAGATTGCCAGTAATGTTAATTTTCCTTTTATTGGTGCCAGTCTGGTATGCCACCAGCTGCTGCTGATGTATAGGTGTACCTCCATTAAATAGTTATCCCAGGTCCTTGTCTTCTCTGACTGCAGGCTTCTGGGCCTGCTTAGTTCAGGAGCAAATCAGATCTTCCTGCCCCTTCAAAATGTTTCTGCAAAGTGAGAGGGGAGATTTGCAGTATCATGGCACAGTATAATTCATGGCTTTTAGCAGCTCTGTTAGAAATAGTTATTGGGCTTTAGTTTGAGGCTCTTGGGATTCCACTCTTTGCTAATGGCCAAGAATGAGATAAGTGGATGGAACATCATATTCTCTATTATCTCTTACTTTGGTGAGCTTACTTTCCCTCCCCCTTGCATGCCCATCCCAGGTTTCTGAAGACATGGCTGCGTCTTCTTGCTAATTTGACTATCCCATATTTCCTTTGTAGCATCTCTGAATTACATAGGCAGGGAGCCTTGGCTTCACTAATGGAAACCAGTGGAATACAATCTGAGAGAGCAGCTGGGGAGACTTGTTACAGCCTAGTGATTACTGTAGCATTACACCCACCTCATGGCCTTTCTGCATGAGAAAGACAAGGCCACTTGCTGTAGTGGAACATTTGATTCTTTCCCGGAGAAATTCGATCTTTGATCTCTATTGTCTTGGCAGCTCCTTGTGCGACTGACCTGTTGCAAGATATACAACTTGAATTCTTGCTTCCTAAGTTTTTAACTCTTAAAGTTCTGGAAAGGTTAAATATACCCCAAGCCCAGATGTACTTTCATTACTTAAAAAAAAATAATTTTTTTTTTTTGGGGGGTGGTCAGGAAACACTAATTGTATTGTGGTGTAATGTCTGTGAACCCTCATCATGCATTAGGACCCTTTTCTTCAGGGTACTGAATGCCCACAAATCAAAAAAGAAGACAAATTCTATAGCAAAGAGCTTACCCATAAAGGTCTGAAGAGAGCATGGGCCTTGGGGAGATGGACATTTTATCCTTGGCCCAACACCTGGAAGGTGCCTCTCTTCAGTGCCTAAAATCACCTGTAAAGAAGTCCCGCTCCTTAGGTCCTTTGAAGGCCTGGCAGGTGGTCCATTCCACTGTTCCCTATCTCTTCAGATCTGCGTAAGGAGCACTCCACTCCTGTCTCATTCAAGCAGTTATGTAGATAAGGGTTTTGGCTCATTGGCAAATCTTGTGGGATCATTGGGGTCCTCTGAGTCGTTTTAGTTGCCCCTGTTGGTGGAAGAAGATACAGGTGAAGTGCTGATGATGCACTTCATCACTTTTTATTTTCGCAAGCTGCATTTCCTAGTTTTAGATTGCACTTAGTTGTAGGGTATAATTTATAACCCACTGATGGCTGGCTGGCTGTGGGAGTGAAAAAGAGCCATAAAGTTCTGCATCATTGCAGGGGTTAATAAAGAGCAGTTTCTTTTTCCCTGGGCCAAGGAAGACTTAAAAACCTTGGAGGATCTGGGAATTAGTGTTCCTTCTAGGATCTCTACTCTCAGTGACTATTCATTGAGATCTGGGCTGCTCCAATCCTGACTTGTTCTTGTGTCATCTTTCCCCTGCAGAGGCAAATCTCAGGTCGCTCTGAAAATTATTAAAAATGTGGGGAAGTACCGAGAAGCAGCCAGACTAGAAATCAACGTCCTGAAGAAAATCAGAGAGAGAGACAAGGACAACAAATTGTAAGTTCCACCATTTGAAGGGTTGCTATTGGAGCTGGGTGCTGTTTGCATCTCTTCCCAGAGGATGGATGTTGGTTTGTACATGGTAACATGGAGGAGAGCCCTGAGCAAAAATAGCATGGAAACATAATACCAGTCTTCTCTCTGTACCTTGAAAGTGATCCCATCTTCACCCTGATCCATTCTCATTTCAGTATTAGGAACACATGTTGACAGTGTTTTGTAATAACTACACTTTGGCAGACTCTGAATGTCTGTTTGCTCATCCCTTTGGGTGGGGACATACAACACGGTTACTCCAGAGTAGTTTACCCAAGTTTTCCTCTGCAGTGAGGAGTGGGGATGAAACCAGATGTGCTTCCTCAGAAGTAACTTTACATATGAGATCAGCATTTCTTCCAGACTGTGTTGAGAATACTCTGGAGTAAATGTGTGTGTGTGCCATTTTGCAGGAGGGAAGGCTGAGAACTTCACTATTTTTTGTGTAGGCAGTGACATTCTTGCCACCCTTTTTGCGCAGTTTGTGTGTCCTGATGTCAGACTGGTTCAATTTCCACGGCCACATGTGCATCGCCTTTGAGCTTCTGGGCAAGAACACATTTGAATTCCTGAAGGACAATAACTTTCAGCCATACTCCCTTTCTCAGATTCGGCACATGGCCTACCAGCTCTGCCATGCCTTGAGATGTAAGTTCACCAGAGTCCCTTACTGGGGTTGTCTGCTGAAAAGAGCTCAGTTTGGTCCACCACAGCTAGTGTCTGTCTCCAGAAATATCAGCTTGTTTACAGGAATGCTAATAGTGTTGGAACATTCTGGGAAATTCCCTTACTTGAAGAGTATTAAAAACAGGTGAGAGACTCTGGATAGCAAAGTGGGGAGGTGGGTTTGGGAATGTAATTGCAAGATTTACCTTCTGAAATGAAGGAAAAGCAGTCTTGTAAGCTTTTCCATGTAGACATTTCAGCCATGTATGGGAAATGTTTTATAGTTAAAATATGATGTAATCAATATGAATTAGATAAGAGAAGTCTACATAGCATAGTGAAAGTCATGGTCACACTTTGATAGATGGTGCAGCACTTTTCATGAATTCTGCTTCCCTGAGCTGTCCCTGGAAGGGAGGGAATGAGCAGTGTCTTGTGTATTAGACAGATCTATGCGCTGTTTAGTGCTTCATGCTTACATGTTTCTTCCCACCCCTCTGTGCAGTTCTGCATGACAACCAGCTGACTCATACTGACCTCAAGCCTGAAAACATCTTATTTGTGAATTCAGCTTTTGACACCTTGTACAATGAAAAGAAGGTAGGTTCTGCCTGAAGGTGAGGGTAAGAAATACGTGAACACTCTGCCTTGCTTCGTACCAGAAATAGTTTTCTTCTTTCCTATTTCATGGTTGAGCAAAAGGGCAGTTATGTTCAACAGCTAGAACAGGAGACTGGAAGTAAGGGAACCAGAATTCTCTTCTTTGTTCTGGTGTTTGACTCTTTAAGATCCAGAGCTTTTGGCTTCACTTTTTTCCAGTGTGTAAACTGAAGAGCACTTGGTTACCTGCATTAAAGAGGTTTTGAGTTGTAATGAAAAATGTGAAGCTTCTGGAGTTTATGATCCTTTCTGTCACACAGACACATGCACAACATTTCTGATGGGACTGAAACAGTCTCCCAAGGGTTACTGATGCTTGCTTTTTGTGCATTGCAGAGTTGTGAAGAGAAATCAATTAGGAACACAAGCATCCGTGTTGCAGACTTTGGAAGCGCTACTTTTGATCATGAACATCACACTACCATTGTTGCTACTCGGCATTACCGCCCCCCAGAGGTGATTTTAGGTAGGTGATGTTAGGCTTTTCTGTCTTACTGTTGGATCATGGGGACAGGGTGAGATGGGGCAGGCAGCTCTGGAACAAAATAGTTGTCCCGCGGAATATGGTATGGTAAAAGCAGCATGTTACAAGGAAGTCAGCTGAAGATTTCCAGTTCCCAAGTGGAACAAAGGGATAATCTGCACTCTGCATATTTAGGTGGGAGGTTAATTTTGCTGCAATATTAGATTTATTGGAGGTGAAGGTCAGTGTGCTGTTGAAAGAACATGCTGTCTCAACAGTCTTCCAGCACATCCAAGGCCTGAAATAAAAGGTTTTTCTGTCCACACATTACTGACTAGGCAAGTGCACAATTTAGATCTCTGCCGTGCAACATCCCTAAGACACTCCAGCAAGGTATAAGCAGTTGAGTTGATCTGACATTATTAAATAACAGGGGATATAGCATTATCCAGGCTGAAAAAGAGTAGACAGCTATTTCCAAGCCTTTGATTCCCAGAGGGTTCAGTGATCACCCCATGGCAGAAGCCCACCAGGTCTGTAGGTGTTTAAGAGGCCTGTCTTGGTCTCTGCAGCTCAGAAAGAAAATAGGAAGCCACCAGTGGGGAATTTTGTTCTAGCTCTACATATGTCATTGGATGCTTAAAGTAGGCATTCTTCTTTTTGCAGAGCTAGGCTGGGCACAACCATGTGATGTCTGGAGTACTGGCTGCATTTTGTTTGAATATTACCGTGGCTTCACACTCTTTCAGGTACAATACTCTCCAAAAATCTTCGTACCTTTGACCAAAATATAAGCATTATCCTTTCATTTTAGAGTCTTAAGTTCTTTTGGTTACTAAAAATAACAAATTCTTTAAGCTTTCTGGATGCTGAAACCTTAGTATACCACAGGGGTTGGCAACCCCAGCACACATGCCAGAACATGGCATGCGAGCTCATTTTGTTCTGCACATTGTAGCTGGCCTGGTCTCTGGGCAGCTGCCACCAGCCACAGATCCCAGGCTGCTCGCAGTAGACGGCTAGGAGGCTACAAGCAGCCTGGGCTTCGTGACAGGCTGCTGGGAGATTGGGCTCTGTGATGGTGGCCGCTACATATATGCCTCAGGGCATACAGTTGGGAAGGGTCAGGGTTGTGTTGCCCCAGCCCCTCCCCTGCTGTCCTTGTAGTGTGCTTGCAGCCACTGCCACCACAGAGCCTGGCTGATCCTCTAGACCCCAGTGCAGCTGTGATCAGCCTGGGCTTTGTAGCCAGTGGTGGCTGCGCATGGTCCTCTGGGCCCATGGTGGAGAAGGAGCCTAGACAGTATGCTAACCCAGCCCTGCCCTGTCATCTACCCAGAGGTGCACATACACCTGCTGCCAGCAGTGAGGATAGGGCCCCTTGCAGCTCCCCCACTGTGCCCTTGGCAGAGGGTTGAGGTTGGAGTGTTTTTGGCACTCCAGCCAAAAACATTTCCAACCCCATGTATAGCAGAAAGATGGTTCTGTTAGTCCTTGGAAGAGTTTGGGTTTATATCTTGTTTGATGTCCTTGTGTGGATAATGCCATTGAATAGGGTTACCATATTTCCAGGTCCAAAAAAGAGGGTGCCTGTCACACAGAGGAGGGGAAGTGGGGGGAAGTATGACTGGGGGAGGGGGCGCAGTGACATGCTGGTGCCCTGCCCGTGCCCATTCTGTTGCCTCTCACTGCCAAGCCCTGCCCACCCCTCCCCTCCCCCTGCCTCAAGGCCATGATGATGGCCCTCACTCCCAACCTGGAGAATTTTAACAAAATGCCCGGACGGAGATCAGAGGGCTCAAAAAGAGGACTTGTCTGGGAAAACACGGACATATGGTAACCCTACCATTAAAGTAATCCCAAATTGCTTTTCCTCCACAGACCCATGAGAATCGTGAACACCTTGTAATGATGGAAAAAATCCTTGGGCCGATTCCATCCCACATGATCCACAAAACTCGGTGAGGACCAGCCACTGAACTTTGAGCAGCTAGCTAGTCTGTCTTTGTGTGTGGGTGACGGTTAAGTAGGCAGAATACCAACTCCTGAGACCCTGCCTCAGAATCCTAATTCTATGGTTATAGTCCAGGAAGAACCATCGTGGGGTCAAGAAATGACTTAAGAAATTTCTTATAACATGTTGAATAAACCTCTGGGGAAAAATAGCTGAGCAGTCTATGAATTACAGAGCTTATTATGTACCACCCACAAGGAGACCTTGGCTGTGATTTTTCTTTCATGCTGAGTAACTATCCCAAGTTAAGATGACAGTGAATTTTAAAGTAAATAAAAGCACAATCCTGATACATCATAGGAATTTTCAGGCAGCTTGGCCTGATGGCCAAGGTATGACAATGGAAGGTGGGTGACTGGCTACTTTTTCTGCTTTGCCACTGACCTGAGAGGACCTTAGATATGATATCACTGCTGTGCCCATTTTTTGCTCTCTGTATAATGAGAACAATACCACCTTTTATAAAATATTTTTGAAATATATGAAAAGTTCCATGGAGGGAGATGCTCTTATTATTAGCCATTATGAGTCTAGCTTGGCTTTTTAAATGGCTCTTCTAAATAGCCAAAATGGCAATTCAGGTGACTGGTATAATGCTCTAGGATACGCATTCTGAAATACTTGAGAACAGTCTCAGGAAGCTTTTGGCTCACTTAATAAAGGTAGAATAGATTTGCACTTCATAGATGTGCTGTCATTTTGCAGTGTAATGTGTGATTGGACTGGTGCCTTGTCTTGAAGTGAGGTTGTGCTTTCCCTTGGTCCTCCCTCTTGTGTATGGTATTTGTCTGGATGCTTTTTTAAGACTCTCAAATTACTTCTTTCATTGTACAGGAAACAGAAGTACTTCCATAACGGGAACCTGGTGTGGGATGAGAGCACATCTGATGGAAGATATGTCCAAGAGAACTGCAAACCACTGCGGGTAAGAAATGCCCAAGTGCTTTGGTGTAGAGTGTGTGGGTGGCTCTACAGTGAATACTCATGTTCCTTGCTCCTTGTTAATCCCTATGTATTGCCTGTAATGTTCTGGGAGTCAAAAGCTGTGATGTGCTGTTGTCAACATCTAAATGGCAGGGGAGACTGTTATATTCTTCTTAGTTTGGCTTTGAAAGACTTGGTAAAATGTTGATTGGTGAGTCCCTTGGGAATAATTATTCAGCCTTTAAAGAGCCTAAATCAATGCATTTTAATTGCCTATGGCCCTATTCCAAAAGAAATGGTCAGTTTGTAAAGCCTTTGCATGTTTTCTTGCCATTATGCACTAACGTAGAAGCTAGCAATGGATGTCAGGCTGGCTGTCTCCCTTTGAAGCCAGTGTAGGATCGCTGCTCGGTGTGTTCTGGTGATTTTTGTCCTCGTACAATTTGCTGGAAGCATGCTGGCTCAATATAGGACACAGGATTGAAAAACACAGTCTTGGGCCCAAAGTCCAGCCATTCTGAATGCCTGCCACTTCAGTTCACCTCCGTGAGAGCTGCTGTGTACAGCCTGTATGTACACTTTGGTGTTCTCTTCTTGTACATATTATTGGCTCACTGTGGCCTTCGTGTCTGTTTTCCAAATTAAGAATTGGGATGGTGATAGTGATGGCAAGAACTGTGTGGAGGCATAGGGCTTATGATTGTCAAGAGATGGAACAACAAAGGGAGCTGGGGGCGTGTAGTTAATCTAATTAGTATTGCCATCACACACCAGCTGCTTGCTGAGAGGGACCTGGGGAGAGAATAGTTCCCTTGCCAAACCGGCATCACCACTATCTTCTAGTGAATCATACCTTCCAAGCACAACAGCTCTCAGCTTGGAAGGCTGCAGGGATTTTTGCAGGATCTAATGCCAGTGTATGTGTGTAGCTCCCTCAGTCAGTGTAGGACAGCATGTTTTTTTAAATCTCCTGGAAGGCTGCAGCTCAGAAGTCTTTACTTGGTTCAGTCCCTGTTCTGTCCTGATAGAGGAGCCGTGCATTAAAGAGGGTTAATCTGGTGGTAGGTGTCAGCAGAGCTCAAGAGACCCAAGTTCAGTTCCCTGCTCTGCTACAGGTTTTCTGTGTGGACTTGGGGCAAACTCTGTGCCTTGGTTCCTTTTGCTTTTAAGAAGTGGGGGTGATGGCACTTCCTGCCTCCAGGAGTGTTCTGGGGAATTGCTAGGTTGTGAGCTGCTTGGGTAGTAACGAGGCTACAAGCTAGCGGAAGGAAAGCTGCTGCTCCTGACTTTGCACTCAGAGGTGATAATTGGACAGTAATCTGTCTTGCCCTGTTGTTGCTTGGTGCTGTATCATATAAAGATGCCTTAGCCCAGAGCTTTATGAACTAATAGGAAAGGGGGAGCAGGTTTCAGTGACCCATATCCAACCAGCTACTGATGGTAGGCTGAATGGAAGCTGCACTATGGGGAGCTGATATGCATGTATGTGAGCTTTTTTTGGGGGCGGGGCACCTTCAAAAATGGTCTGAAACCCTTCTTTGCCCCCCACCTGTTTGTCTGAGCTGCTGCTGTAGCCACAGAAAAGAGGGAGTTTCCAGCCCCACATGGTTCTGCCCTTCTTGACTTTATCAGCTGCCTGCTTGTGATGTGGAAATAAAGGGGCAACCTTTGGCTTAAAGTCCCATCCCTCATCATTCTTTCATAATTTCCTATGGGTCTGTTTGGAACCTCTTGGAGCCGTTCATTCCCAGCCTCTTGTGGCTGTGGTGGGCTGGAAAACTTCAGCCCTAATGGTACCAGCACCAAAGTGTACTTTGATTTTTGATCTTGTGAAGTTGACAAGAGTAACTGAGCTCACATTCCCTTCCTCACTATGCCATCCTCTTGTTTTCAGACCTACATGCTGCATGACTCACTAGACCACCTGCAGTTCTTTGACCTGATGAGAAGGATGTTGGAATTTGATCCTTCCCAAAGGATCATGTTCTCTGAAGCACTGATGCACCCGTTCTTTACTGGCCTGTCTCCAGAAGAAAGGATGCTGTGTGGCCGGGACTCAAGCCGTGACCTGAGCAGATGACAGATGGGGGGAGGGTAGTGATTCCTTCAGCATTTGTACATACTTGTGGATCAGTTTGACCTCTGCAGTAAAGGCTCCAGTAGCTCTCCTGTAGCACGGAGGTACTGGTGCAATGTGAGATGGACCCTGGGCATGGGAGGGGAAGAAAAAGCTACATGGAAAGCACAGATTTGTCTATTTATATGTTGTAAAGTTAAAATAAAAGTGTTTCTTATTGTTTGATAATTTACTTGTATGGATGTGTAGCTATTTTTGCTCCCAATCTGCCAGCCTCTTCTGTTAATAAAGAGTGGTTTTATATTTATCCACAACTGCATTGTTACCAACATGAGAACTAATTTTGCTGGTTCAAGGTAACCTTGTATTTTTTTTTTTTTTGGAGGAAGTTTGAGACAGTACAAAGTCAGTCTTTTTTTCTATTGAGTTGATAACAAGCTCCAGAAAAGAGCTGTGTGAACTGATGCTAATCTTGAAGTTTGAGTAGCAGAGAAGGATCATGTCTACTACATCATGATTTTTCTAACCCTGTTTCCTCTATTTAGTACTGGAAGAGTATACGAAGGGTGTAAAAGCCTACCATTTACCCAAGACACTGCTTCAACATATACAAGTGACCGTAACACACACGAACAGTTGCGCTTTATTTCAGGGCTGGTATTTCCCCAATAGCTGCATGAATTAGTCATTACAAAACAGTTTCCATGAATGACATCGACTGATTACAGTTGTGCATTTACCTTTACTCAGTCAGTGACAAGAGATGAGGTTCCTCCATTGAGAAAAAAAAAATACTAATCACATTGTTTTTATAACAAGCTTCAAGGAAGAGTGATGCAGAACTGACCTCAGTAACAGCTGCCCCTCTGCTTTCTAGAAGTGAGCCGGTGGCTGCCAGTACCCTTGTGAGGGTGGTAAAAACCTAGTCATGGCAATATAAAAACCTAATTAACATCCTTCACCAAAATAAACTGTAGGCTTTGTTAGTAAAGATTGCTGACAAGCAGGAGGGGAGGGGAGGATGCACCCTTCCCACTGGATGTAGTAGATGCAACAGCAACATACACCTGCTTCAGCTTGCAAGCCATAATGTACATCTGCAGTAAGCTGCAGCCAGAGGAGACCAGTGCCTTGGTTCCTCTGTCAATAATCAAACCTGTCAGAGGAAAGACCAATACAGTCTACTCTTGGTGTGAATGAATTATAAAGCTTCAATTAAGACTGCAAAAGCCTTGTCTCAAAGTGCAGTAGTTCTGGTGCAGAGGAGCAGTGAGCTAGTCAGTGCTCCAACTGATTATTCCTTAGAAGGGATCCTTTCCCTTACTACTGCAGCAGATGTTTGAGATCTCCTTCTGTGTAACACTAACCACTTTTAAGTGATACTTCAAACAATTCCCAGAACCACTCTGGGGCAAAAAAAGGGTCTCTTAGCCAGTTTAAGTGTGTGGCAGTGGCCAAGGGCTTCAACACTATAGAGTTACAGCCCATTCAAATTGTACTAGTTAGTTGTATAACCAACTCTGGACTGGTTCAGAGACATGCTTGGAAAGAAGAGTGATGTAGCAGAATTAAGGCTATGCTACTGTTATGATCAGCCACTTGAAAATTTTTCATCTAATTTATTCAGTCTTTTCATCCTCTGCCGCTTTGAAAAAGGGCTTTGCTGCTGCAACATTTTAATGCCAGGGGAAAGCAGAGGAAAGCCTTGACATGTACTTTTTAAATGGTACAACCCACCACTATGCTGCTGCTAGTTACAACAGTCTCACCAGCCTCAAATGCAATTAGGCAGGTGCTCTGGGCCTTGCTCTGTGGTGCTTGTTCTAGAAGAGGCGGCAAATAAAAAACAGGATGCAAAAAAAACCACCAAGTCAGAGTATTACTGAAGAACTTGGTCACTGATAGTCTCAGTGTTAGCACTAAAAGGCCATGACGCAGAAGCCGGTGTCCACGGTCCCAGCTCAGGTTTGGAGATAAACTTGCTAGAACCATGGGTCCCAAAACCAGATGGGCATAGCCCTTATTCTCCTGAGGTAGATACAGTGCGTTCCATGCCGTGGGACATGGGAGGTCCTTTAACTGAAGCTTACAGAGCAGAGTCCTGCAAGGACAGTAATTACTGCAAGAGTACATTTGGGAAGAGCAGGGATGTCTCCCAGTACCCTTGCCCAACACTGGCATACTGTATATTATGAAGAGACCAGTGATTATTTTTCCAGGGGTACAGGTCAGCAGTGCTAGACAGATTACTTTGCAATGTACTTTCCCCATTTGCAGGTCATGCTGAGCACTGCTGAAGGAAACAAAGCCTACTTCCCTTTGATACAGGAAACCTCTTTCCAACCCCTTCATATTTCACCTTGCTTGGTCCATTCAATGTACTCCGCCTTTGTTCAGTGACAGCTTCTTAAGTCAGTGTGAGTAGTGACAGGGTTGGGTCCAAGTGCCTGCTTTGTCCAAGCATCACAATGCACCCAGACACATTTGTGGTTAAACAGGGTGCTTTAAAAAGCTGCTCCTCTTCAAAAGTGCAGTTCCCAAAGAGCTTAGCAAGACGTTTCCTCCTTTCATAGAGAATAGCTGCCCTATGCTTCAGAGGAAACCATGCTCCTCTGGGAAAGGCACCAAAGCTTGGGAATTCTCCACAATAACACTGCCTGAAGCTAGCTTTGTTGCCAGGACTCGGCTGCTTCCAGTGCAGGCCTAGATGCAGATCAAAGGCCGAACTTTTGAGCACTGCCTATGCTCAGGGGAGAATTAAACAGCAGGGGAGAAGTCTGAGCAGCTGCAGTGCTTGAAAAGCACCCCACCCCCCACAAGAGCTACTCCTCACCCTGCTTCCACCTTTCTGCCTTGTTCCTTTATAGAAAATGTGGGAAGCCCAAGTGAAGCTTTTTCTGATAGACTCCAGGCAGGTTTAAATACTTCTCCTTGCTAGCCAGAAATAGCATTGGCACCTTTAGAAACTAGAAAGGGGTCCAGCTGGATGGACTGAGGAAGCTGGCCCAAAGGCTTGTCAGATCCCTTCAGCTCTAGGCACTGCCCCACGATGCTCTCAGCAGTGTGAGAGCACAAAACACTTTCCTGGCAGCACAAAAAGGGGAAGGGGAGTGTGAGGGGTGGGGGTGGAAAAAGCCCAAACAAATCAAAATCAGTGCAGCACAAAATCAGCTAGAAAATGCCAGAAAGGATCAGACCCAGGACAAGATTTCAGGTGAAAACCTCTCACCTTGCTCAAGAACAAGATGCACTAGCTGTAGAGACCAGAGTGGCTGTGCAAGGAACACCACAGTAAATACCTCTGCAGACAGCATAACAAAGCCACTTGCTTGGTATAAACAGTGCACATTTAACACACTACATTCACACAAGCTCAGGAGACCACATGCCTAGGTGGTTCTAGCCACAGTGAGGATACATGGGGAGGAATCTCTGTCCCCGCTAAGAATCAACTGGAGCTTTCCCCTACTCAAGCAGTGTGGGCATGCGATGCTGTGCCTTCCCATTTGCATTATTTATATGCACTGCAGTTGACTCCGCTTTTACAGCCTGCCTCATCAGGACAGGCAAATGCCTTACAATTTCCATTCCAAGCAAGATCCCAACCTAAAACTGAAGGCCAGATTTTTAAAGGTATTTAAAAATACCATCTTCAATGGGAGCAAAGTATCGAAATACTTCTAAAAATCTGGTGATAAGCATACATGTAAGGGAATAACCCCCCCTTCACATGGGCTTTGCCCTCAAAGGACATGGAACAATTATGTCCTTCACAAGCCATTTATTAGTTGAGTGGGGGAAGGGGGAAGTGAGCAAGCTGGTGTCACTACCATACGCAGGCACTGGGCACAGCAGCGAGTCCAAACAACCCCGTGCCAAAACACTGGGTATTAAAATTAGCATAATTCTATCAGCCTGTTCCCCTGCACGCTCTCAAATCACAAGATTACTCACCCTGCTGGAGGTGGGGGAAAGATCCACCTTGGAAAAGTTCCTTTCCAAAATGGCTTTTCTGGCAGAAGGGCCAACATAGCAAATACACCTCCTTCCCCAAGACATGGGCATCATTCACAAAGCAAGCAAAACAAACAAACAAACAAACAAAAAATCCAAACAAAAAAACCAAACACCCAAGAAACAAAAGCCAGAGGGCAATAAGCAAGTACCGGCATAGGATTGCCAAGTAGCCAATACAGGTGCTGGGAAGAGCCTGGGACTCTTTATACCAGCTCTCAAAAGGCAGAGCCTCAATCTTCACAGACTCAGTAGCTCTAGAAGGCAGAATCTTAGCTCCAATCGTTTTCATGGAGGAAAAAAATAAAATCAAAATAAAGCGAAAAAAAGAGTAACAAAAACATTTCTACATGATTATGGGATGCTGCTCCCCAAAGGGGCCCCCAAGCTGAGCAGAAAGGGTTCTCCTTAATGACCTGAACCCCAGATCATTCTCATTATCTTGTAACTCTCCATACTAGCTGACAGCCACTTGTATCAGCAAACAAAACCTTCCTCCCTCCTCAACAGCCCTCTGGCTGGTGACCAGGTGCCAAACAGCCAGTGCTGCCTTCCCCAGCCAAAAAGACACCAGCTTCCTGCATGTTCTTTCATACGATGACATGAGAGAGTGAAAGCATCTTGCAGGAACATTTTGCTCCCTTCACTTTGTGTTTAATACATATGTTTCTTCTGGAAGGAAAAAGAAAAGTCTGTTCCCCCGACCCCAGAACTTCACATCCTTAAGGCGTCAAGAGTTTGCTAGTCAGGATCCATTAGACAGCTTGTTCGATGGGGTTCTACCCCCACCTCTCCCCTCTGAGCTGCCTTGTGGGATCAGCTCTAGGTTGAGTGCAAGGGGATGACAAATTTGCAGCCAAAGGGCGAGTGGTAGTTGATTCCCACTTCCTGAAAGACTTTCTGTGGGATGCCGATGTCACACAGGTACACCCGCCCTGCCCTTTCCCCCAGAGGCAGGGGCAAACCCAAGGCAAGAGACCACTTGGCATCGATGCCCTGCTCCATTTCACACATGGGAGGGTCTATACTGAGGACGGGTGCTCGGTTCTTGTTAGCCCAATCCACAGCTGCTTTGTACCATGGCTGATCTCTCAAAAAGGCATTTTCATGACAATCCAGGCAGTTTATCACCAAGTCAACAGGGGTATCGGGGAGATCTGAAAGGGAAAGAGACATCTCAATGCAAAGCAAGGATCAGAGTAGGAAAGACCTGAAAGCCATCTACTGAGTAAAGCCCAGATCCCTCCCTCCATTCCTGAAAATCCAAGAGTTCTTCCAACCCAGCTAGAGGCAGCCACCTAGAAACGGTCCACTGTAGTGCTCAGGATACATTGGTAGTTTGGCACAGGTGCTCCCACACCATCTGTCCTCAGAACTCAAGAGTCCAGGGATTGTGCATGGTCACCATACTGGTGAACAGTAGTTTGGGCCCATGGACAAAAGGGTAATTCAGGCTGTGGTTGAGAATCAGTTTGGATCCCAGGCTTCTGGAAGAGTATCCATTCACGGAAGCCATCTGAAGATGTCATCTACTAGAATAGCTCTATCAGCAACTTTTGATTACTCAGCGATACTGCAAATGACACCTGGTTCCAAGATAAAGAGCCCAGCTGAGTAAGGCACAGTCAGCAGAGCAGTGTCCTATAACTTATCCCCCTCCACATAAGGAGGACACTTCCGTAAGT
Organism: Crocodylus porosus; assembly: GCF_001723895.1. Classification (NCBI taxonomy): domain Eukaryota; kingdom Metazoa; phylum Chordata; order Crocodylia; family Crocodylidae; genus Crocodylus; species Crocodylus porosus. Next base: position 4,341,571 of record NW_017728911.1, on the reverse strand, counting down.
GTTAGGCTTAAGCATTGATGGTTTTTAACACTGTCTTTATCTGACCAGCTCCCAGAGTTTATTGCAAAGACATTTCACAAAGAAGTCAACACTTTGGTAGAGTCACCCAACACATGCTTTCGTTCAGTTGGTCCATCACCATCATGTAGGTATCAAAGATACGTTTCTGTCCCTTAAAAGCTGTTACCCAAAGGGATCCATCCACTCAAAAAGCAAGACAGGCAGGAAGCATTTGCTAACAAGAGGATGAATCTGTGCAAAGCAGGTATTCTGAAGAGCATTCCCATAGTGGGAATCCATTTCCATGCACTCCTACCTTGTCTGGTGTAGCTGCCTGTTGCTTCATTTTATATTTGGAACATTAGCTCTTCAAGAGCAAGACTAACTCTTTAACATGGATGGGTAGAGCACCTGGCACAATGCAGTACTGTGAACTACCTTAATACAAAAGGCTCTATACAATTGCAGAAAAATGCAGTCCAGCCCCCCCACCAGACAAAGGTCGATTCCCTGAGACATTTATTACACTGTATCAGTTCATACTAGAGCAGTGGTTTTCAAAAACTGGGTCTGGAGAACCCTGGGATTCCAGGATAGGTCATCAGCAGGTTCATAAAGAGAATGGGAGTAATGGTACGATGAGGTGGTGCACTGCCACGGCCAGGTTTGGTGGCCTGGCTCTGTGTCCACTCACAGAATAGCGGTAGGGGTTTCATGGCAAAAAAAGAGAGGTAGAGTTAAAGGTTCTGTGACTTTAGGAAGGTTTGAAAGCCAGCGCAGTAGAACAAGAGATCTGCACTTAGCCAACCCTTGGGTTTAGTTCACCAAGTACATTTCAGCTACTTTTTGTTAGGTCAAGCACATTAACTTGATTATCAATTATTCAACAAGACAGACAATTCTCTGCAGAGAGATTTAGAGGTTCAACAGATTTACAGTGAATCTAGTAAGGGTCTATTTGTATTGGGGATATATGTATCCAGGCTGCTACATAAAAGGTCTTCTCTGTAGTATAGACCAAGGGTTGACAATTTATAGCCCACAGGCTAGATTGAGCCCAAAGGGAGATTTTATTTAGTTTGTCAGACTGTGATAGCAGCAGTGGAGGTAGCAGTAAAAATCATCAGCATCCGGCATGCAAGGGGTGTCCACCTTCAGACAGAGTTGCGTTAACTCAGCCCACCATTGCTCAAAAGGCTGCCAACCCCTGGTATAGACAGGCTCCAAAACAAAATCATCCACAGGAGTGTAGAGGGAGGAAATGCAAGTTGCTGACACTAGGTGGAGCCACTGGATTGAGGATAGAGCACAACATCAAACTAGGTTTTTGTATTCGTCAGATGGACATTAACTTACATGAACTATGAGGGCCACAAAGGTCTTTGGGGCCTGCACTCTTCACCTATATGCAAAGAATTAATTCCAACAGCAGCCTCAACTCACACCCGGCCTTCATAGGCTTGCACTGCTCACCTCTGACACTGGAAACTTGCTGGCCTTGTGTCTTGCTGAAGAGGTTCAGCTCATTGGTGATGGGTTCCAGCATCTTGACAAAGTTGGGCAGGAAAAGGATGATGTGAACATCATGGTTGGAAAGGTGTCGTCCACAGCTGATTCCCTGGGCCCCCTTCACGTGGGGACCGCACAGCAAAGCTACTGTGGGCCGCTGGTGAACATTTTTAGGATTCAGCCTGCAAGACAGTAGGGTAAATCATTAAAACCAAAGTGTCCCTGCAAGAGACTGAAAACAGCACCTAGAACTTCACGTGCCAGTGGAGTTTTACAGATTTCCAAGTATTCAAGCCTCTGGAAATGAGCAATCCAGAGTTCTGCCCACCCTGCAAAGCCAAACACACATCATCCTCAACTTGTTCATCCAGTGCATTTAGTGATGACCACTGCCCCATTTGTGGTCTCCACAGTGGAGCGTCCCAAGCCATGAACTGCAGGGGAAAGATCTTAGACCACCTAAGAGGACTTCAATCCCAGCTCATGGAAAATCTTCCATAGCATTAAGAAAATGAGGCATAGAAATGCACTGAGGGCTCATAATGTCTTCTTTGATCCATGGACTGCTGATGCCAAGTAAAGAGCAATCATCTTTTAAAACCCTAGACACAGGCTATATGTGCTACATGTTACCCTTATCTCACGCACCTGAAAAGGTAAACTGCCAACTCAAGAGTGGACACACAGGTGGTACTTGGGGAGAACGTGCTTAAGCTGTAACAGTACTCTGGGATCAGCACTGGTCTTTGTATAACACACAAAGGGAACCCATGCCTTGACAGCATGCTAGAGGAAGAAGTTAGAGACACTGTCACAGCCTCAGACTCAAGGAAGCCTAGAATAGAGAAGCCCAATGGACTGGAACCCAATACACCACAGCAGCTTGTCCCAGGAGGACTGAGGCCCAAGCACATCTCACTGCCTCATGCCTACAGGCATGCCTCAGGTTGCAGGAATCAGCTAGTGACAGCAAATCTCACTGATACCCAATAGATGTCAGGCAGAGAGGGATATAAACAAGAATGACATAAGGAAGTTTTCCCCATGGAGTAACCTGGACTACTGCCTAGTTTTTTATGGCCATGTGCAGGCTGCTGCATGAATCACAGGGGAAGGTTTGCACAGCTTTCTATGATACAGGATGAACATGGAGATGCAGCCACATCTGGCCACTTGGATTAGCAGGGACTTGCAAGAACAGGACAACAAAGTGAGATTTCTGTTGGGAAGTTGTGACATACATTAGTTCATTTGGCAAGTGAGCCATGGTCCAAAAGCTCTGTCCAGATTGCAAATGGGGAAGATTCACAGCCAGCTCTGAGGCAACCCGCTTACCTGTTGGGTCCTCCCAGTAGACTCAGTGCCATCTGGCTGGCACAGACCCCTGTCATCTCCAGCCTCCGCTCCAGCGTCAGCCCATGCTTCTCAGCAACTGAAAGCAGCTTTTTGTGCAATTCGTATGACACGCTTGGAACAACCAGCCCAGAGTCTACAATTCAATGGAGGAGGAGAGAAGAAGAAAATAACACAAATCAGTGATGCTTCCAGAGGGTCCATTAAGAACATGGAGCACATCTACATGAATAGTGATAGTGGTAGTGAAGATGTCAGTGGCCTCTGCAGAACAGCTGCGTAACCCTTAAGGGTGGATCAAGCAGCTGTGATCCCACTAAGTTCCAGCAACTTTCAAGAGGATGTCATCTGCATTTGAACTAAATAACCAAGTCTATTTTGCACGTGTTTTCCTTTGCCATAGAAACTACCTCTGCAAGAGGTATGAGCACAGCTGTTTTTCTGCAGCTGGTATGTTCCTCAGGAGCCCAGAGGAACAAAGCTGGGAAGCAAAGTGCAATCACTAACAAGAAAGGGAGTTCTTTGGCTATTACTGGGACCAATGGTCCAGAACCTGGGGCGGGAGAAAGAAAAAGAAAAAAAAAAATTACTGTCTGCAGCTTGCTCTTGGAAAATCAGCTGCAGAAACAACTTTCCCCTATGTGGACACTTGTCTTCACCAACCAACAAATCTCTGCCAAGGGAAGCAGCTAGTCTGAACAGAATGGCCTTTGTGAACTACACTGTGAGGAAGCCACCTTCCCCAGCAAATTTGCTCTAGCCACCTGTACCAAGCTGCCACTCCCACAAACACCAATATTTTTCCCCCTTCATTACCTACAAGGTTGAAGAGCAGCTGCACAGTTTCCAAGATCTACCCTGCAGTTTTGATACCATCCTGGAATTGCAAGGATGGAACAGCCAGTGGCTGTAAGTGGAAGACATGAGCAGAAAAGACAGCTTTGGATGTGACAGCAGCATGTTAAAGTCAGCAAGTTTCCTATGACCGGGCTTCAGAAGAATCCAAATAAAGTTCTCTTTCTTCAAACTACCTTATTCATTAATTAGTTTGAGAAGACCCTCTACAATCCCAAACTATTAAGTCTCTGCAGCAGCACATCACCTGCAGGAATAAAACAATGTTCTTACATCCCATGCTCATGTGCTACTGACCATCCCAAAGCACCAATTCCATCATCTCCAAAAGCCTCAAATAGTCTTCTCTACCTGTGGTTAATCCCAACTTGGCAGGATATGGTGGCTTTCTAGGCTGAAAATGTATTACCACTAAGCTCCAGAAGTCCTTAATCTACACTGTGGAACCAACGTGGCAGCAGTTCCATCAAGTTATTCACTCCACTTGTCATACCACACACCCGTATCCTCCATCTGCCTGTTTGGACTACAAACTCTTTGGGGCATGGACTGTCTGTTGATCATACAGTGCATGGCACAAATTGCTGGCCCTTTGTTGACCCCTGACAAAAATGTAGGGGTCAAAGATTTAATCTTTCCACTGCCTCTTTTCAGCTAAATGAGTCCTCCAATGGAGGGAATGCAAAAATCAAACTGTTTAGAGTCTCAAAAGATGAACATTGCTAGCAAACAGAAGAACAAACACAATACACAATAAATATAACTCAGACCATCCAAACATAAAGCAAAGTAGTCTTGAGACTTAGAATCACTACATCTTAAAACCCTCAAAACTCTTAAGAGGTGGGTCAGCCTGTTAAAGAGATCTTAGTCTTGAAATCTGGGTAAGAGGCAGAGTTATTACATCTGCAGTCCTCAGAGGGTACCAGAAGAAGTCATCTTAGAATAGACCTCCTCCTCCTCTTTCATCCCCCTCCTCAAACAGACTTATAATATGACTTAATCAGAGAGACCAATAGTCAGAAAGGCAATGCTCTTGTGACATTGTCATAATGCAGCTTCCCTTTTCTTACAAAAATATTTAGATAAAAAAAAAAAAAAGTGTTTGTTGGAATAATAATTTTTATTGATTGTGAAAATGCACACAGGCACCTGCATAAACTTGGGGAGGGGGTGCCATGGTGCCCATGGGCACCTTTGCCTTGCACACTTCTGTAACAAACAGGGTTAATAATTAAATATGCCATTCACGAAGCAGGCTTAGATTTTAGGAGAAACTTTAGACCTCAGCAAGCAGAAAACTGCAATTTGGAGTCTCTTTGAGGCACTTTTTTAGGTTTTTTAGCCATGTCATCACTAGTCTAAATACAGAGCAGTCAAGTAATGCAAAATAAATGGACCCTAAAACATCTATGTTTTATTAGAAGTTTTCATGTTCCAAGCAGCCACATTAGACAACTGTCAAGCAGAGATGGGGTGCTATGACAGCCAATACAACTTCTGGGCTTGGAATAATGCACCTCAATGAACTACTGGCAAGTCAGATTGATGGCCTCGGGGAATCATCCTATGGAGACTCGGTTTTTCTGGCTAGGGTTAACCCCTGCCAAGGGAAAGATTTCTTGGGATTTCTATCCACAACTTCTAAGAGGACTATCAATTCAAAACAACCCTCTCATTAGAAAGCCTGCCCACCTGGTTAGGAATTTTCAATTGCACTGAAAACCAAGGAACAGATGCTGTGACTGAGAAGTACCCAGAGAAAAAGAAAAACCTTATAACTTCTGCTACCAGTAATGGCCAACGACTGAAAGGCTGTTTCCTTTGTAGGGTAACAGCAGCTGAAAAACTGTACACTGCAGTAAGATCAAAGAGACAGGAAACATAAGACTATACTCTACCCCAGTGCAAAATTCAGAGGGAGAAGAGGCTGGCAGAAGGCAGCTACATGAAAGTTAGAAAGACAGCAAGACAGGCTAATTCCCAAATTGCCTGCAAATTATTTCTACCTCTTTAGCCAAAAAGTCCAAGCTTCTGTTTTAACTTCTCCTCCCAAAGGAATTCTTGAATAGCACCAAGCCCAGATATGGGCCTGGCCTGGACTCTAGAGCAGGTCTACAGGTCTTTCATCCAACTACTAGCACAGCTCAATTCTGTTCAGCTTGTGATCTTTGATGACCACAGCTCCAGAGGTCCAACTACAGGGAGGAATAGTTCTTGACTCATGTCTGTTTTGATAATTTAAAATTCACTGCTTGGAACTGAATGAGCAGTGTCTGGAGGCACTCGGGAACAATCAGCAGCTTCCGAGTGAGCGAAGGCTTGGGTTGTTATTGCCAAACAGGCTGTTAGCTCTTACGGTGTGGTCTCCTGGCAGGTAAAACACACAGGAAGCGGGAGAGACAGCTTACATAAATGACGTGATTCAAAAGAAGACTGATCCCTCCTTACCGCACGTGCGTTACAATCCCAGGCAGGGGCCCTGCCTCAAGGACACCATAGAGTCAGGTATGTTCGGTGATGTCATATTTCTGAGTCAGGATTGATCAGGACTATTGCATTCTCACATTAGCGGCACATGTTTGACATGCAAATTCAGAACGAACCTCCATTCAGCACTTGGTGGATATACACTACTACAGCCAGTACTCAAGTAGGGAGAAGGCCAACCCATGGTTTGAACCACCCGAGCTAACAAAAAAATCTCTCTGCTTACTTGTGCCTACATTTAAGGGTCAATTCTACTGCAGTGATGTCAATAGAGACTAGGCATTACTCAAATGGGTGATAATGCCTTACCTTGACTCTACAGAAGATCAGCAGGAACTAAGAGGTGCCTTAAAATGTTTCTTAAATGCTCTAACGCACCCTGCTCCCAACACCTAATCACAGAGACCAAGACTTGTGGACTTGGTCAGGAGGAGTGGAAAAACAATGGTGATAATGGGGCAGGTGTACAAGTCAATATGGGCTGCTCAATTCAGATAAAATGGTTTGAACTAAGCCAATTGGAAGTTTATAGAGCTAGGAAGAAGGTATTTCCCATCCCTTCTCCTCCTGGACCCGGCTGGCTGACTCAGGGTGCTTGCCTGTGGCTCTAACCCCAGGCCTTCTCCACAGTGGTTTTCCTTGGTAGACTCCTGGACAAATGGTGACTGGAGAGGATTTAGGGGTTCTAGAGGACAAACAACTCAGTGTGATGCCCTGGTTTAAAAAGGTCTGTGTATTCCTCAGATGTATACCTGGCGGTTAAGGAGAAGGCAATTCTACCCCAAAAAACTGCATTGGTAAGATCATTGCTAGAGTCTTGCATGTTGTTCCGACAGCCACATTTTAAAGATGATAATGAAGAAACACAATGGTGCAAAGAAGAGCCACACAAAGAGTTTGAAGGATGGGGGAAAAAAGAAAGTGCTTGCTGCACCACTGAATACACAGTTTACCACTGTGTTTCTCAACCTGAGTGCTGCAAGATCCCTTTAAGGACACCTCACGTCAGCACCGTTAGACAAGCAAACACCTACACAATTCACAAGATAAACCCAGAGATTTCAAACAGGAATCTAGCGTGTCAAAAACAGTCTGACTGGTTATATTTTTCTAAAGTCCATTGCAACTGAAGAACTGCTCTAGTGTTTTTCCATAGCCAAACAAGTGAAGACTAAGAACTGGCATTTTCCAAGGGGTGCCCTGAATCTAATGAAATTGAAAACTACTGGCTTAAGTGAGAATTAGAAGGACACTTGCCCATGGCATACAACTACCTTCTACAGGGAGAAACAACAGGTGCTGAATGAAGGTCTCTTTAGCAATAAAATTGTAACAGGAACAAAAACCCGACAAACTGAAAAACTTTCTTCTTTCAGTTGTGTGAGTGTTTCACATTAATTATCTGCATCGTCATATTGTCAAGAAAGCCCAGTCTTGGACCACTGTAAACAACTTATATAGGAAGTGAGGGATTCTTTATCTTGATGCATTCAAGACAAGACTGGGCATTGTTTTTCAGAAAGATGTGCCTTAAAAAAAATGCAAGTCATTACTGAGCTCACTTCTAGGGTATTTCTGTAGCACAGTGTGGGCCAAACTTTTTGGCAGGTGTCAAAACTTACCCCAGCTTCCTTCTCAAGTACCACTCTGATCCTATTACCTGCCCAGCCTGCTCTGCTTTCTGCTGCCTACCCCCATCCAATCTCCCACATGTCAAAAACAGATGCTGCCTATGTGACTTGTGGCACAGACTGGCCACCCCTGCTGTAGCACAAACTAGAGACAGGATCAAATTCACAGTTTTTCAAGCTGGGATGCATGTACCTCTCAGGGTATGCAGCAAACTTCTATGGAGATAAGAATGGAAAGAGAGAAAAAAGGAAAGGAGAAACACAATTAGAAGAAAAAACCCCCAATATAATTCAACCTCTTCCACAACCTAAGAGAGTATAGTGGTATGGCTATAGTGACACAAAATACTGCCTTTATACTACTACTTACCCCAGTGATCCCATGTTGAATAATAAAGTTTAAGGAGGCATCACAGAAGTTGAGAGAGCCACTGGACTGGATGATTTTGGGGTTGGGGTCCTTTCTAGCCCTAATCTATGAACTGGACCCTTTACTGATGGAGACGTGGAACAGCTGAGCACAAACACTTGACCTTGCATGTTAACAGCTTATTAAAACTACCTTTCCTAATCATGCTTTTATTACATGCTTTACATATGCGAGCATGTGCATTATCGGCCATAATTTAAAACAGCTGATAGCAGCAGCTTGAAAGAGCTGAATGTTGAGAGTCGTAAGTCACTAACAATCCTAAACCAGTCACACTAGTCACGCACCTGTCTCTGTTCACACACCCTTTGCCTCTTAAGTCACGCAAGGTTCAGCTCTAGCTCATTCCCATTCATAGCTTTGCTCATTCATCAGATCTTGTTTTTCTAGCCTGAGGTAGGATTCAGAGTGGCTTATGAGCAGGGTCTCTCAACAATGCTACACACATACCCCACCCCTACCTCCCCTAACATGGGGCTTAGGACTCCTTTCTTTAATGCAGATCTTTTCAAGTAGGACCAACAGGCAATTGCTGTTTATATTTTAGAGTCTGCATGAATTGAATGCCTTTAACTCCACCTCTGCATTTCACACTACCTGTACTCTAGTATAATGCAACCCTGGTTGAGAAGAAAACATCCAACACCCACCCCCCTCCAGGTCCTGAGATTTAACACATGCCTGTTGCCATTTGTCTGGCATTGGAAACTCCGATTACCTAACAGGTTTATGGGATGGGGGCTGACAAAGATAAGGGAAACTATTACCCTGCATCTTAGCATGCAAGCAGCAAGCCTCAGACCGGCTTTATGCTTTGTCCTAATTGCTCTCTCACTGGAGCGTGGTCAAGTGCCAAGAAAACTTCCCTTCTTAGCACTCACGCAAGGTCCAACCAGTCAGACTGGCTTATCAAAAAAAAAAAAAAAAGTGGAGGGAGTTAAATAAACTCAAAGCAATCAGGGAGGTAGCGTGTAAACCTGCAAAACAATAACAAGGCTGCAACAAACCTGAACTCCAGCCAAGCTTGATGTTTGGGTTGGACAGGGGAAGCATTATTGTTCAATAATCAAAGCAATGAAGTCAGCTTAGGTCTTAATATTGATATCAGTTTTACAGCTGCCCATGAAAAAAAGGCAGATGCATTGAACAATTTCATGACACGCACAGTGCTGCTTCAATCTGACTGCCGAAGGAGGCTACAGTTCCTTTCTAAAGTACACTATGTCCTGGGCACAAGAGCTATGAACAAGTTACCCATTCAAATCAGTGCCTACATCACAAAGCATGCGCAGAGGTATACACACAGTCAAAGGACTAGCCAACAGGCCAAGATGGCTACCTAGGACTTGCTGCAGGAGAGGAGGGTGGAAAGTTTCAATAACCACACCTACTACTATCTCACCAGGCTACTGCCCATGTCACATCACCAGGATCTGGTGCTGACAAAGGTGGAGATACATATGGTTTCTGTTAGGATGTTGATAAGGGTGGAGATACATATGGCTTCTGTTAGGATGCTCAAGTTAAGTCACAGAGAAGCAGGGCTAGAATGGACTTTAAAGAGGTCAACTAGTCCAACCCCTTGCCTTATGCAGCACAATCTGCTCAAACTATCCCAAACACGTTTGTCTAACTGGCACCAAAAAAAAAAAATGGTGACAGGTTCTACCACCTCTAGAGCAGCGGTTCTTAACCTTTTTTTAGGCTCAAAGCTCCTGTCCATGGGGATCAATGAGAGCCACTTCCACGTAGTGATCCCTGGTAATGTCTCCAATGGCCAAGTGCTCCCGAACTGCCAAAAATGCCAAAGCACCCAAAAACGCCAAAGCACCAAAATGCTTCATGCACTTGAGGTAGAGCATCCTGAAAACGCAGCTGCCTGTGGCATAAAGAACCACAGCCAGAAGCCACAGAGTGCACAGCAATGGAAGAATTGGTCAAGGACCCTGGGCAAGTAAAGATGCTATCATATCTGTACCAACCAGCTAGGAGAAATTTGGTTTAAGTCACACATAACAGCCTACCTGCACTGTGTGCAGGCTGCCCTTGATCTCTTCTGCAGCACACGCCAACTTCCTTCCCTCTCCTGCTTCCCAACTATTGTTCATGTTCTCTTCACTTTCCCTGACCTGGCACAGGACTTGCTGCCTTTGAGTGGTTCTCTTTTCACTGCATCAGGATATCCATGCACCACTAGGAATTTGCAGCAACACAACACGTGTGTATCTGCTTCACTCAGAGCAGACTCAGTTACAACAGGAATCTGCAACATTTTCTGCGGGTGATAAGAATTAAGCCCACCATTAGCTGGTTTTCATTTGAAAAGATAGGGCAATTTCTCTGGTCAGCTGCTGCTAATAGTATGTGGGAATAGCAGAATGGCACTACCCCTGAACTGTTCCTTACAGACATGTCCTTTGCTGCCTGTAGAAGCTGGGGTGAATGCCAATGGCTGTGATCACGATCACATGCAGCACAGAGCAGCAACTCCTTCAGAGGAACACACTATACTCCCTGACTGGCAGCAGCCGCTCTGAACCTCCATGCTTCCAGTTTCCTTGTACATAAAAGGACTTAATTCAATGTCTTAGACCACAGCAATGCTTTACTCATAAGAGGCCTGTAAAGTATTCAAATACATCCAAATATATCCAAATATACCAAGTACATTCCTGTAAAGTATTCAGGCAAACAAGGTTCTTTGGGTAAATGCAATCTCTTTTATCACACCAATTAAATAGTTGGAAAAAATTGTTCTTTGCAAGCTTTCAGGTACAAACACCCTTCTTCAGACAAAGGGGGAAGTCTCTGCCCAAAGAGAGTGATCATCTCTTCAGAAGAAGGGTGTTTGTATCCAAAAGCTTGCAAAAAATACTTTTCCAACTATTTAGTTGGTCTAATAAAAGATATCGCATTTACCCAAAGGACCTTGTCTACCTATGTCCTTAGACCAACACAGCTACAACCAACACCCATGTACAGTATTTAGAAATTCTCATCTCAATAGGTATAATAAGGGGTTAAAAGGAGACTCCCTTATGTCTTAGGAAAAGGTGGGCTCTTCAAAGGCAGGGTTGGGGTCCCTTTAGAGGGGGAAACAAACAAAAAAGCCTCTCCTCTTAAAAAAAGAAGGGTGCATTAACCTGGATGTATTTTTCATCTAAACAGTGTTTTCAGCCACTCCAGGTCACTCAGTGTGGCATTACTTTAATATTAATTTCAAGTTTCATCCAAGTTTTATTAGCCAAGTACTGGCTTGGCCTGGCTCTATATAAAATGCAAGCTTGTGCTCTTTGAATTCATAAGAAGCTGCAGCAGTATGAGAAGCCAATCTGTTTTCAAATCTGTGTGCTAGAATAGTCTGTAAATAAACTCCAACGGTAATTTTCTCACCCACCGCAAGTTCAGTGACCATTTCCTACACAACTGCAACTTCAATCCTTGACTTTAAAGCACTATTATCATGATTTGGAATACACATATTCATCATACTAGCACTCATTTAAAAAATAAAGTTCAAGAGAAAACAGTTGCTAGACTGGTACTTAGAGAGTCTGACACACTCAAGGCTGAACTGAGAAAGAGCTGGACAAGCCAGTCTGCCTGCATCACTTGCAACAGCTTGGTTCCCTTGATTGTCTCTGTAGACTTGGGAACAAATATTTTCATGGAAGATGCCCAGTTTAGGAATGGGGACGGCCCCCCGACACCATGCAATTCAATTCTCTGACTGGGTGGCAGTGGCGGAAAGCAGGAGAAATGGTTCACCCACTGCTCTAGAAGTAGGACAGCCAGGCCTTTGGGGAGCCATATTTTTGTCAACTTGCTTTTTTTCTTTTCAATTATCGCCTAAGAGGAAACAAGAGGCGGCAACAGAAGTCAGCCTGGAGTGAGGGCTAATTACATATTTAAAAGATAATTCACAGGCAGAGCCCCAGGGATGGAGTTAAGTCAGTCATGATCAACAAAGTGATAAGTGCTCTATTGGCTTCACTGTTTGCTTTTTTCTCTGGAATACATCCCAGTCTTCCAGGCTTTCTGCCTTTTGTGCTTCAGTGATCCTGCTACACTTCCAGAAAGCTTACCAGATATTTCATACAATGTCATCTCTATAATCCTTGATCCCCAAAGAACAGGTGTGTATAATAAATCTCAGTGTAGCTGCCCGACATTCCAAAAGTAAAGGCAAAACCCTATGATTTCATACCAATAAAGTCTCCTTGAATCAAAACTGACACCTAAATAAGGGGTCTTCTGGCAGTGCTTATTATCTCCTCTACAAAACTGACCTTCTCTTCCAAAGATAGGGAAATCAGGAATTTTAACCTCTGCTCTAAACTCACACCAATATAAGCATTTTGAGATCTCACTTCCAACAGTTTATAGAATGTACAAAAAGGCAAAAAGTCATTGCAATGTTTTAAATGTCACAAAAATAGCTTTTTATCAAAGACTATAGAGATGACTGCTTAGGAGGCAGATAACTTTTAAAGTGGTAGCACCACTACTGAACCCTGGTTATTCCCTAGACCATTTATTACATCAGAGTAGGAAGCTGGAACTCCAGGGATTAAATACCCCAAAGCTCTTCCTCTTCCAGGATGGTGAAAACTGGAACACTGTCAATGAATGGTGCAACACTTGCTCCACTCAGCCAGAGTAGCTATTGTATCAGTGCCAATCACTCACAAAACAGTCATTTTCCATGACAGGCCAAATAAGATAAATTAAAAGGTGGCTAAGGAATATCCATTTCCTCTATAGCTTCAGACAGAAATCTGCTGATGGATGCAGGCAGAAAGAAAGAAGACAGAAGCTGCCAGGGAAAGACAAACCTTTATAGTAGATATCCTAGAAATAATGGATTTCAGTATCACTGGGCATTTTACATGTGCTCCAGGGATGTGGTGCCAGGCGCTTTAATTAGCATGTCATGTGTATCAGCATCCCCGCACTGAAAAATGGCAATGGGGCACTTTGAACTGAAGCTCAAATGTGTTTTAGTTCAAAGACCCCTGCCACCATTTTCTCAGCACGGGGACACCAATACATCCCATCGATGTGGAAGGCTGCAGCAGCACATCAACTGCCGTGCTCCAGCAGACTCAATTAATCGAGACTGCTCCAACGTGCTAGATTTCCAGCAAGTTGGAGCAGACTCCCTGCACGCCTACAGGAGCCCACTGATGCTTTCAGGGACTTGCCATATCAAAATCTGTCTTTTATGCCCACAGCTGCTGTTCCCTTCCCCACTGGCTGAGGTAGTCTACCCACAAAGCCTGGAAGAATGCTGAGCAGAAAAGAATCAAAACCGTTTCAATGGATAAGCAGTTGGTACTCGGACAACTGTATGTGCCAAGAATAAGAAGCCCAAGACCCTAAACACACTTCCACAAGCTCCAATACACACTGACCTGTTTAATTCAGAGCTAGTCTTATGCTAATGCTCACCAGAATTGAAATGGCTGAACACATGCAACCATTTACAGAGCATTCACCATACAGCTATTAGGAAACTTCCTCAAGTAACTGAAACGAGATGAACTTCTCTGGGGAAAGACTGATACATACAGCAGTGGGATTTTTTTATTACTACTCAGGCGACTGCACATCTGCCCTAGTAACGACAAACAGCAGGAAATCATGATCCAGTCTCTTTCTTTTAATTAATATGAAGGGATAGGTTTCACTGTAAGTATACTCAGAAGTCCATATGGAAGATTAATGGGATTACATTAAGTATACTGGGCCAGGAATGCTGCAAAATTATCTACCACTTAAGATTTCTATTTTAGGCCTCAAAACAATTTGCAACTATAAAGACAAGAATCCTTCCTCTAGACTCCTTTCCTCCCCTCACCCCAAACACTTCAGCCACAAGAAGAAATAGTGACTACTACACCTATACTGAAATGCTGATTTCATGATGGACCCCAAACTGTTAGGTGGTAGGAGAAGACCAAGTGGAGAACACTTAACTTCTTTTTCTGTATTCTGGCTTGGTCCATTTTTACTTCATACTCACCTGTCATTCATTTACAACAGTATATCAAACATATGGGCAGCAGAATTGATTGACCCACAGAATCACTGCATCTGGTCCACTAATGGGCTACCTGAAGTGCAGCAGAGTAGAATTTGGGGCCTTTGGACTCCAGTGGACATGACCATCAGTAGCAGCACCCTCAGCTGCACACCATTACGTAAATGTGGCCCCATGCAGCTGCACATCTCCAGCTCTGCATCACTGCAAACCCCTGGCTTCTCACCAATGCAAGCCCCCTGGCTTTGCATTACCCAAACAGCTCCATGCAGCCACTTGGCCCCAGGCCCACAAATCAAGCCCAGGAGAAGGCCCTAATGTCCAGATCTGGTTCAGGGCCTGGAGCGAAAGTTTGATACCCCTGGCTTACAAAAATCCTTTTAGGAGGTACAATTCTAAAGGAAGGTAAAGGGCACTCTTCTCTGGTGAATTAACACCCATCATGGGAATGAAACTCATTTTGACCCATCTTCAAATTAATGGAGGAAAGAAAGAAACTGCAAACATTACGAAAAACAAGTCTTCTCTGATATTGACTATATTTAAGAGCAACTACATATCTACTTGCATCAGCAGCAACTTTTAGACTTTTAGTTTGGGCGATTAAATCACAGAATCCAGTTTCAATTAAACTGGCTTGGAAAAAAAGAGAATCCTGAAATGTTAAACACACTTCCAGGTTCATTCATTAGGAGGTGAAGACAACTCTCTCCTTCCTTTTCTTCCAGTTTCCTACTGTAGGACAAAACGCATGCATCAACAATAGATTTAGAAAACTTTCTGGTACTCAAATGCAAGACCCCCAATCCAACACTTATTGCATGATTCATATATACCCATTCCCAAATTTTGATTAACTACCTGTAAATAGAATACCTGTTCTTGATGCCATTACAAATAAATAGTCAGAGAGGAAGGGAGAGACACCAAGATGGCCATTACAACCTTGAAATACAAGCTAGGTGAAAGTACCATAATGTGGATACATAACTGGTTGGTTGGATCATCATGCTCAAAGAGAGGTCAACAATAGCTCAGTGTCTACTTGGGAAGAAGTATCCAGTAGAGTTCCCCAAGGGTCTGTCCTGGGTCCAGCATTGTTCAACACCTTCATTAATGATTTTGATTATGGAACTAAGTGCATGCTTAGCAAACTTGCAGATTACAAGTTTAGTGGCATTTCAAACACTCTGCTGAGCAGCTCTAGGATCTAGAATGACTGAATAGATTTGGGGGGGGGGGGGAGGAGGAAGAGGAAAGTGGTCAGCAATTAATCAGGTGAGATTCAACAAGGACACATGCAAAGCCCTGCACTTGGGATAGAATAATTGCATGAACAAATACAGACTATAGAATGACTGGCTGAGCTGCAGTGCAGTAGAAAAGGACCTCGGAGTTACTGTAGACCACAGACTGAATGAGCCAAGTGTGCTCTGGTTAAAAAAAAAAAACAAAAACACAACAGTATATTGTTGGCTTAACAGAAGTGTCACTTGCAAAATAAAAGAAACGATTCTCCTGTTCTGTGCAATACTGATGATGTCCTACCTGGAG
This sequence comes from Crocodylus porosus, assembly GCF_001723895.1. Taxonomy (NCBI): domain Eukaryota; kingdom Metazoa; phylum Chordata; order Crocodylia; family Crocodylidae; genus Crocodylus; species Crocodylus porosus. The sequence goes on along the minus strand of NW_017728911.1, from coordinate 4,325,706 downwards.
TACTGTGTCCAGTTCCAAGCCCCATAATTCACAAAAGGATGTGGACAGATGGGAAAAGAGTCCAGCACAAAGTGATAAAAGTGATTATGGGCCTGGGAGATGAGACTTGAAGAAAGGCGAGAAGAACTAAAGGTTATTTAGTTTGGAGAAAAGAAGGTTGAGGCGAGGGGCAGAAGGAATGATGTGGAATTTGACAGGTCTTCAAAAACATGAAGGTTGATTACAGAGATGGAGGAGTTAGGCTTTTCTCTTTGGCCAAAGGGGACAGAACTAGAAGCAATGGGCTCAAGCTGCATCAGAGGAAATTTAAGGTAGGAGATAAGGAAGAACTTTCTGGTTATGAGGGTGGTTTAGTATTGGAACAGGCTACCTAGAGAAGTTGTAGAATTTAGACATTTGGCTGAGATGGTTTAGTGAGGAATGCTGGTGCCTTGAACAGGGGACTGGACTGGACGAGTTTGTGAGGTCCCTTCCAGCTCTACTTTCCTATGATCCTATATCGCATTGTAAACCAATAGGAAAAAAAAAGTTTATACTAATTTGATCTCTTAAATGCAGATAATCCAAAAGAGATTTAAAAAAAAAAAAAAAAAGCAGGGAAGAAGTTATCAAGGTAGCTCCGACTACTGCATTTTGTTCTGGGTCCCAAATTACCAAGAAAAATATCACAGAAGAACAAAATGATAAGGAAGTTGGAAGAAATTACACCCCCAAAAATTAGCTACCACTACAACAGTAAAGAGGAGCTCTGGATGGACATGGAATGTCCCATGGGAGTGCGGGGGGCCCTCAATGTGCTCAGCAGCAAACCCAAAAGTCAACTGGAAGTACTTCCAGTCCACTTTCGGGTCTGCCAGGGAGTGTGTTGGGGGGCCCCCCTGGCTTGGAGACTGGCCACAGGGGAACCCTGGGTACCCTCCCAGACGCAGAAGGCACCAGTCACCAAGCTGGGGGGTACAGGGGGGCCCCCCAGCACACTTCCTGGCAGACCTGAAAGTGCTACTGGTCTGCTGCCAAGCGCACTAGGGACCCCCTGCACTTCTGTGCAACACTCCATGTGCCCCAGCATCGCAGCATTCAAGAGCCCCTGCTACTTAGAGGTATGTAGAAAAAAATTACAGCTGTGTCTGTGTCGATTCAGAGGGCTCCAATTTGATTTGGAGAGATTAAAGAGGCCTCTGATTCGATTTGGAGATTCAGCTACTGAATTGAATCAGGGCCTGAAGCTTCACACAGCCCTAGTAATAGCTAGGAGCAACGGGTTGAAGTTATTGGAAAATTAAGGTTGTGTATCAGGGAAGTCTCTCCCAACAGTAAGACTAATTAGCCTGTATAATTGGTACCCAAAGGAGGTGGCAAAAATAACTTTGTTTATGATACAGTATTTAAAACCATCTACACAAAATGCTACTAAGTGTGCAATAGGAAATAATGCTACATTTACTTCCAGAAGAGGTGCTTTCTTCATTAAGATCTGAGAAATGCTGCCTCACTGTAGTTAAACAGCACTTACCTGCCCATCTATTACCTGTACCTCAGTTTGATACTCTGCTGCATGTTAGGAAAGGCACTGGCTTTGTATTGGAATTTTATATTGAAGAAAACTTGGACTAATAAAAGCTTGAGTGCTAATAAAACTTTACTCATGACTAGAAACTACAAGACAGCTGCAGATGGTGTTGAGATACACTGTTAACAACTGTTTATAGAAGTACTATTTGCCCACAGCATTTACCAGAAGGCTTCAAGTTAAAAGGCAGGCTGGCAACTTGAGAGGGTGAAACTTTTAGATGAACATTTCTAACACCTATATTACTGTAAAAGAGGTAAAAAAAATGCACCCCAAAGTCCGCAAACGTACAATCTTTGTGCACCATACATGCAGTTTCCTGGGGGGGGTTTTAATGTATATTAAACATACTGGAGGCAGGGAAGAGAAAACGTAACACCGTATTTGGATGTGATCACTCTGGAAAGTACATGGGACTCAAAACTGTTCTCAGCTCAGCATTTTATAATAGCTACATTTCAAGTGCTCCTTTTAAACAAGAGAGTATATAAGCAGCTTCATTGACAGTTGCTATCCAAAGCAGGCAAAACATGCAAAAGCTCATGAATTTTCCTGCCTTGTAACACAGCACATTTACCAGCATACTGCATTGAAATCCTGAGGAATTCCTGCTCTTGGAAGCCAAGGCACCAAGTCCACATAGACTTTCTCTACTACAGAAAGCAACAGCATGATTTGAAGGTCTTAAATCCCATGGACTTATTCTGACAGTTCACAACTTTTCCCTGTGAAGATTCAACTCCCTGCTTAATCAGTTGCCCCTGGTTATCAGACTGCTTCTGACCTCTGAAATTTACAAGATAAAGGGTTGGATAAATGATAGAACCAATGTTACATAAATGAATGACCACATTTGTATTTTACCAAGCTGATAGATCCCCCCCCACCCCCACACCAGGAACACCTCTCCCTTATCTCCTGGAGAAGCAGTGGTCCCCATCATTAAAGAGGAATGTCATACCAGTGCAGAACTCTTTGCTACTGTTTTGGGGTACGATGATCCGTCTGTAGACAATGGGCTCTGATTCCAGGATATTCTCATCATGCCGGTAGCGAGCTGGCTTCTCATTTGGGGTGCCGCGGGAGCGAGTGCCACTTCTCCTCTCATATGTGTCGATTTCCTCAAACACAGCTGCCTTGTCAAAAAGTGCCAGATTCCCTTCAAAATCAAAGTCGGTGTCAGGGAGTTCTTCAATGTCATCCCCAAAACACTCATCATCTTTGCTCTTCATCTGCCCGTTCTTCAGGCCACTCTTCTTGGGAGTCACCTGGTTTGGATGACGGCTACTGGATGACCCTAAACAAGAAAGCAGACAGGCTGAAACCCAGGTCACAAGTGATAAAGATGTTTAGACATTATCCATGTTTGATGACCGTGATGCTGAGTGACCAGCTCTAGCCCCATACAGAGGCAGACACTGTGCAGTTTTCCCCACAAAGCACTTTTGATGCATCTGAATCTGGCTGACTGGTTACTCCTTCCTTTCTATGATTTATCTTACAAATCTCACCATTGGCACAAGCGATGCAACAAGCAAGTACCCACTGGAAAAGAGGCAGAGGCTCCAATTAACATCACTGTAGGGAAAAGCCAGGCTATACTTAAATAATGCACACTTTTCTAATGCTACTGCTTATAGATCATTTAAGCCTTCCTGGCTGGTCTCCCTAGTCTAGCTCTTGTTTCTGTTTACAATGAAGAATTTTCCCCAAAGAGCAACTCCATTACAAAAGCACTTCAGAGTTAATTATACCTACCTTGAAGCACTGCTGCAAAGCATACAGAAAATGTGTGCATAGCTTTGCTCTAATCTGAGGTTTCACATCCCATACTGTTAACATTTGAACTGAACCCAGCAGAAACATTAATACGGGCCAGAAATACAATCAACGTGGCAGTAGGTTGCAAGAACTACGAAAAGGATTTGGTGCCACCTCTCAATTGCAAGATATGCTATCGGGAGGCAAACATTTAGGCTGCCCTTACATGTGCTCAGGGTGGAGGTGGCTGTCTCAAAAAGGTTTCTGAACAGACACCAGACACTTTAAAACAGCTCACCGTCATACGTATTAAGCCCTGCAGCATTTCAAAATGGCCACAGGATGCTTTATCTAAAGCTCATTCAATGAGGTTTAAATAAAGCACCCCCCATGAACAGTCTGAAACACGTGGGGGCTTAATACACATGACAGTGAGGAGATGCTGGAGCACTAATTAGAACATGGAGCAGACTCAATTAATCAAGTCTGCTCCAAAGCATTCCAATTAGAATGTGAAAGAGCACGTCTATAGGCACCCTTAAAGCGTAAAACTTCCTATGATGTTTTCAGTTATTTCTCCGCTTCCCTTTGACCTTCTCCTGCCTCAGCCAGAAAAAAATGAAAGCACCTTTCATTGCTTCTAGCAAGCAACCATGACAACCCTTAACTGCACCCCTTCAGCATTATTAAACTAATTTGAAGGGGTACAGTTAAGGGTTCAAGAAGTGGGAAAAGATTTACATTCATCTGCTGCCAACACCTGCTTTATATTTATTTACTGAGCAGCTTGCATTATTCTAAGCTTCTTGAGAAAGAGAGTGTCTTTTGTATGGACTCAAGGACACTGCTGTTGCCTTAATATTGTGCCAAATACCAGCCTCCTACCTTCTGACAGCCACCCACTTATCTTTATTAAAAGGAGCATAAATTAATCCATCAATAACAAATGTGGAAATTCCCTGGTGCTAAAGACATGCCCTGAAACCACCTGTGCCAATAAGCAACAGGGGTCCACTCAGCTACACAAAAGCTGTTTCTTTGAAGAGAGGAGCCATATCAGCATACTACTGACTAAAAATGGGAGGAACATGCTTGTTTCAGTCGGCTGATGATTTTGGAAGTGTTATTTCTAGATCATCGAATCCAGGGCTGTCCAACTGGCAGCGGCCAAAGGGTTAAGCTACAACCTGGGTGCTTCTCTCCCCAGCACTCTAGCAGCTGCCAGTCTCCAGGCATCCCTTCCACTCTCTACCTCCTGCCCCTGGAGTTGAGGGAGCATGAAGCCATAGGACTTACAGATTCAGCATGACATGGTAAAGGGGTGAGGGGTGAATGCCAACACAGCTCAAAGCAGGGGGAGGAGTGCCCTCCACACCAGTGTGCAGTGTGGCAAAGCATGAAGCACACATGGCATGCAATCAGGGCCAGGCAGGGGAGCTGCACATGCAGTCCCCAACCACTTGGAAGATGGGCACACCTGATCTAGTCTGTTCAGGTGAGTTCTCCAAGCAGCCTGCTTTCTCTCTTTCACACCACTGCACAGTTTACCACTTGCCAAGTAGCTACGTTCCAAGACAGAGGGAGTCCACATTTTGATGGAGCCAGAGTAGCTTGTACAGCCCCACATTGTGCAGCTCGTAACGTACTGTGGCTTCCTTTGAGGTAAGGAGTGACCATTATAAAGGGGGTTAGCCCTAATTTTCACAAAGTTATTACACAAACTCAGGTCCTGCCCTAGATCTTCATCTGCTTATTACACCCATCCTCCTCATTTAAAACATCTGCCTAAAAAAAAAAAAAAAAAGGATCTCTTGTTGGGTCAATTTCTTACAAGTCCTTCATATCTGGTCCACTTTCTTCAAAGCATTAAACACAAAAGCCCTACACACAGCCTGTGACATTACATGTGCATAATGAATCTGGATTGAGCTCATGACAAAAGTTCCTTGGCCCCCCTCTAGAGACAGGCACATTAGTAACCTGGGGTCAAAGACTGGTGGATGCATCACACTCAGCCTGACAGGGTCAAGCCACTGGAAGTCCCAGCTCTCAATTCCCATGCTCACTCGGGGTTGGATGCTCCATTTGCTAGCACACTGCAGCGAGCGCTACTTTATTTAGAGCTTGCAGGTTCCTTTGCAGCATGGGAAAGTACTAAAAGTTTCAGGTTGATTCCTCATATGAACTAATTCTCTGCACTTGCCAACTACTGCACTGAGAAGCCAAGAATGCTGAGTTGATTTTAGCCAAGATAGCAGTGAACAGAAGCCACATAAAATGGCAAAGTTTACAAGTAGCTCAAGTTACTTAAACAGTTGGAAGTCCACTGGTTAAACCCAAAATAGTCTCCACTGCTTACCAACAAGACAGATGGCCATGAGGCAAGTCACCCTTTTTTCCACCCTGGTAATAGGTTTACAGCATAAAGACAGTTTTGCTATGACACACAAGCAAACTCAGCTGGACAACTGCTGTTTGGTGTCTGCGGGTTTGTGATTTTTGGCAGGTTTCTCACTGGAAAACAAAACAGAACTCAAAATGCAAAGTCTGATTTATTCCACGTTTAAAAGATGATCTGAAGAAAAGCTGGGCTCCTTTGCAAGCTGTACAGCGATTGGGAAAGAAGAGAGATTCTTTGCATTAAAGAAACCTTTGAGGGACAGCAGATTAACAATGTGAAGCAGATTACACACATTTAAAAAACCTGAGAAAAGAGGAGAAAGGAAGGCATGCAAGCAGAGGGAGCCCCAACTTAGAGTGCTCATTGTCAAGCCTCTTGACAATAGTTTTTGTATTTGAGGGAAATTCACTTTAGGTCCCTGTAACACATGGACAATACAGGGAGGCATCCAGCTTCCCAATGAGGCTACAAAGATCTAAAACTAGGCAAATGCGACACATGAACGTCATACACCACAGAGCCTAGTGCATGAACATGAGATGCAACCCCAACACAGCCTGAACCGTCACCCAACAAGCATTTCATCTTTGTTTCCAGACTCTTCTGAAAACAACTGCGTTCTATTCTTCCCCTATCCTGAAAAACAAAGCATGGGTATAGAAGTAGCTCTGTATGGTGGTTCTAAGGGATTGAAAAGGTAGCTGAAGTGGATGAAGTATAAATGCTGACAGAATGGAAAGTGACATTAGAAAGCTGGGAAAACAATAGTTGGAAAAGCTCCCCCAGGCTCCTTTGCAGACATACTGAACACGAGCCAAGATTATGCCCCAGCACAACTAGACACATTGGGATTGTGGAGGCCCAGCCCTTTAATCCTTGTTGGCGAATGCCAGCTCTGAAATACTGCTGACCACCACAGCTGGCTCCAGTGTGAACACTGTGTTACAACCACAACAAACATAACTTGCATCATTTGTGGTCACCCACATGTCAAAGCTGTGTCCTTACAGGACCTCCAAAAAAAGAGTTATTCTTATTTTTCCCCTCCCCAAATGGCTATGATCCTAAGGCAAGATTTACTAAGCAACAAGCTAGTGGAAAGACGAAGTCACAGCTTAGATGTCTCTTCGACACTGGTTTGCATCTAACCCAAATCAATAGCAACTGAGTTACTATTCTATATCATGCATTGCTGTACTTGTTCTGTGAGTGAATGCAAGTTGAGATTTCAACCCGGTTTCTGCCACAGACCTGCAATTCACACACACAAGATGAACACCCAAGCCCAGGAGATTTAGCTGGTACAGACTTTGCTAGGGTACTGTGGTGGGAGGAGGGGAGTGTGTGAGACATCGAGCAAGTGAACAAACTTCTTCATGGTAAAAGGTGACCACAATCTGCAACAGACCTCCCAAGGAGGTGGTGCAGTCCCCAACCTTGGAAGTCTTCATGAAGAGACTGGACAGACACCTTGCTGGGATCACCTGATCTCAGCAGTATTCCTGCCCAGGGCAGGGGGGTTGGACTTAATCTTTCTAGGACCCTTCCAGCACTTAATTTCTATGATTCTATGACTTACAGGTTGGTGAGAGGAACTGGGTTGAAATCTCTCGACTTGCATTCACTCGCAGAACAGTGATGCATGGTGTAGAATAGTAACTCGGTCACTACTGATTGGGGTTAGATGCAGACCAGTGTCAAAGGGAGGCATACTTCCCTCCTCCCACCACAGTACACTAGGGAAGTCAGTACTAGCTAAGTATTCTGTGCCTGGGTGTTCAGCTTATTAAGAGAGAACAGCATAATGGCACCGTGTCAACTTGGCAGCTCGCCCCACACAGAGTAACACAGAATAGCACCTCCCTTGAAAAAGATAAACAACATTTCCCAGACTTTTACCTCTCATTTATAACAGCCAAGCAAGTGTAAAGTCTCTAGAGAATTGGCTGCCTTCCTGCAAGATTCCTCTGGGAGCTTCTACTGCCAGCCCAAGCATGAACAAGCACGGTGCCAGTTTCACACATAAGCCACTATTGTGTAACCTACGGAGCTGTTTGGCGTTTATTGATTTCTGTCACACAAGCACTGTCAAGACGGAAACTCCTGGCCCCAACTTAGCACGCTAAAGGGCACTGAACAGGCAATGGCAGCTGCTTTAAGCCCAGTTGTTATATAGCCTAAAGAAAGTTCTTGCTAATGTCTCAGCACATTCCTCTTTCAACTGTCTCCTGCAACCAGCATCATGAGCAGCTCAGCAGACTGAGGCAAATGTTCTTTAACCTGGGCCCCAATTTCCACAGGAGGTTAGCATTTCACAGGGTTTTGACACATTTGCAAGAAAATACATCATACATAAGGCATCAGACATTGAATTCAATTAGTTAATATAGAGGATCCAAGACTGTGTCCAGGGCGAATACAAAAAATAGAACGAAAAAAGGAAACCAATTTTTTTTAAAGAACAAAAAAAAATCTGTTTTTTTTTGTTTGTTTGTTTGTTTTTTTTTTAATTTAAATTAGATTTGTTTTGGTCTAATCACATTTTTTAATTTTAAGATGCTTTTTTTTTTTTAAACAAGTAAACCTATATATAGTTTTAATTTAAGATATGTTAAAGCTCAGCTACATCATCATGGAATAGGGATTATAAAACTAATTATATACCATTTGGAGACAATATATTCATATAACTTTTTTAGAAAAGTTGTATAAATAGGTCACAACAGGCCATGGACTATCCTAGTGGCCTAATCACGGGGCTCCCAAAGGCTCCCCTATAAATTAGTAAAGATGAAAGAAAACCACTTTACCCAATGCACTCAGCACTTAATGGGATCTTCTAGAGTCTAAACTAAGTACTGCAGTAATGTTTAGTTTCCGTTCTCAAACTGTGGATTTGTCTCCAGAGACAACATCTTTCTTAACAGCAGTATATGGAAATGAGAGAGAATAGACCCGATTACCTACCCATCAGCCCTATTGTCTCTCTGCAAGGTTGTGTATAGAGTCAAGCCTTTACCTCTCTAAAAGTGCAAAGTTTCAAGAAGTGAAATGAATAAAGGTTATCAAACAAACAAACAAACAAACAAACAAACAAAGCACTTTTTGTAGAAAACTGATATCCAGATATTTCTGAAGGAAAGCTCTTTGATCTGTCAACTCAAGCTTAACTTTAGCCCTTGTTTCATTCTATAATGGAAATATTCTGGGTGCATACTGATGCTTTAAGGAACATATAAAAATGAGGGACGACGCAGAACCTGGGGCACATCAAGTGATGAGAACATGCAGCACATGCCACAGCATAAAGTGCTAGTAGAATATTTTTATAAACAGAAATAGAATAATGGGTGCTCGGTGTTATGAAATATGTTGATTACATACTTGTGTAACCTTACAGAGTGGAGTGGAAAGGAATAAAGTAAATATGAGACAACAATTAATGTCTGGGAAGGAGGGCAGTTTAGTTATAGTTGCATAAGGAAAATACAGTAGAAGAATTTCTAGACTCTTAGCATTTATTTTTGTAGACTTTTACTAGGCCAAATTAAGGTTAGGTGAAAACTTTAAAACTCAAGTGAGGCGAGACAGAGACACTCAGACAGATTATAGGCCAGGACTGGAATAATTTGTTCCCATATTTTTCAAATATTTGATGTAATGAAGTTGTAGAGTATAATTTTTAAGCCATTATTTTGACATGACTGTAGTCTACTTGGAACCTTAACTCCTCGTTAAGGAAAGATACTGTTTATGAATTTCCTGTCTGTTTTAAATCAGGATGGAACTTAAAAGCTGTGGAACAAAGCCTGACTCCCTTAACTCTCACAAGGTCCAAATGGGGACTTCCCCTGAAAGCTGAAATGCAAGGATAGGGGATTTACACCTTGATAAGTTGAGAGGAAAAGAGTAAAGTTTTGAAAAAAAAAAAAGGACAATTTATTGCCTCTCTTCACCCCAGTCCCCCTGCACACTGGGTTGTGACCATGCCTTCCATGATCTCTCTGCACTCCTGCCCATTCTGTACAACACTCCATCTTCCCTTGATCTCTCCATTCCATCTATATTCCCCTGCACAAGCCTAACCCATGCATCTCCCAAATCCCTGAGCACCCAACAACCATCATATCTCCTCAGTAACCTCAAGACACCTTTTCCATGCCTTTGATTTGCCATTTCACGTTCTTGCTGCTCCCACTCCATCAAGAATGGTCCTGTACTGAAGCATGCGACTCAAAGCTACACCTTCAGCCTCTTCTTACCCAGTCCACTATCAATTTAAGGCCACCCTGGACAGGTGCACTTTTAAAAGCAGGTATCTGCCCACAAGCCATATATGTCAATAAGCCTGTAGGTCACTCAATGACATCATAAAAGTTGGTAGAGCAACGGGATTTGAACTAACTAGGATGCCTGAAGAGTTATACTGTTACTTGCCACATGTAAACATTAATAGCCACAGGTACCATTCAAGCCCTTATTCAGCAAAACATGTAAGAATACATCTGGCTTTTGAGTAGACTCACAAGAATCAAGAGTGCTAATGATGTCATCCATCACTCCTCTTAGTACAGCTAAAAGCCACCACTAAATCACATCAAAATTTAAAGAAAAAGTAGCAGGCAGGTTTAAGATGCACACTTCCCACATATTAAAAGACACCATATCTGATAGCTCGTATCACTTTCCCAAATGTTGGCAGGGAAAAAGAAAATTACTTCCATCACCAGTATAATCGGCATGTTAGTTATCTGCTTAAAAGGGGTGGATGATGCAGCAGTAACTTGGAACCAGGCTGACAGCTCAGGCTAAGCAGCAGTGAAAGCTACAGGCTGGTCAATATACTCACAGGAGTTATGTCTCCGACGGAAGCCTTTGGACTGATTCATGGATTCCACGTGTCGGTCCATGTAGCTCTTGGAGCACTGCTGCTGTTGTGGGGAGATGACAACATCCTGATTCTTCATGTCTGTTCTCCTTGGGATGTTCTGTGGGGCACTGCTGGAAGCAGTGGGCTTCTTCAGCATTTTGCCAGTGCCATTCTGATTGGTGCTCACTTGGCATCCAACTCCAGGGATACCCAGTTCAGTCTGCTGCAGATCCCCATACTGCCTTATTTCTCCAGGACCTGGAATCTCCAGAATCTTTAGCTCTGTAATATCACCTGCCCTGAACATAGGAAGAGAGAGAGACCATAACAACATGGGATTTAGTACCGCCATCCAATTCTGTAAAAATTAAGCTCTTCAAGGAAGAGTGTGTATGTATATATGTGCATGTTAATCTCTGCATTATCGTCAGAAAAAGACAACACTTAAATCAACTTCCATACTCCAAGAACACATACTTTGAGGTTACTTCAACAAAAACAATTCTGGTTCTTCAAAGAAGGGAAGCGGGTATTATCTTGCTGGTTCCATGCCTATTTACGAGCAAGGGAAAACAAAGTTAAGACAGAAAACTTCCAAAAGTTTACCTCATTGGTTCTGTTCCTAAATAGAATCAATTGGGCTGGAAGGGACCTGAAAGATCATCTAGTCCAAACCTCTGCACAAATTCAGGATGGTTATTCCAAAACAAAAAATCATACTTCTGACTCACTGCAGTAAGTAGCAGATGGCTTGGCAGAAATCAGCTTGATTCAAACAGATTGTGAAATGATAACCATGCTATATTTAATCTTATGTTTCATGTTACTACCTTATTTAGTCTGCTTTTATTGAGGGCAAACCCCACATATTTCAAACACATGCAAGAAGAATGGCACATGCAAGCTCTTTTAAAGGCCAGAACAGCAATACAGGATTGGAAATTCACCCCAGGTATATATAATCAAGGAGCAAGTATAAATTGCTAACTAGCATGACTGGAAGGAGTCATTAAAAGATACTGTCTTTGACTATAGGGTTGTGCTGAATAATAAGGATTCACAATCAACTAATTAACTCTACTGGGGTACAAAATTATCACATGATCATTTAATCCTGCAATTTACAGAGATAACAGGAGGCGGGAAGTGGGAGCTAATTATTTTTATTCTCCTTCAGAAACATAAATATGATTTGGAGTGCAAAAGATACTGTTGCTCTTGTGCAGTTATTTCAAGACAGCAGTTCACCTGTTCATTTGGGATGCTGTTGGCATACCTCCACAAGCTGTACTGATTGAATTCAGAAATAAAGAACAAGACTTGTGCTGAAGAAAACAGATTCTGCAAGACGTACCCCAAGAGCTACCTAGATGGAGGAAGGGAAGTAGCAGAAGATAAGACACCTAAAAGATAAACATGGAGTTGGAACCATAAAATGGATTTATTTTTGAGCAAGTTTAAAGTAATCCAATGCTCCATTGTCATAATTTTAAAAAGGAAAACAAACATTAAACTTGCTATTGACAAAAAAGCCTAAGTCTGATGTAACCACAAGCTGAATAATAGATAAAGCACGCATTTTCATGGCTCCTACAAGCCTGCTCCAACTGTGATCTGCACTTGCATTTACACTAGAACCCAGAAATCACGAAGTCAGAATAGGAGCTCTTTTGCATTCCATCTACAGGCTAGCAGAAACAGAAGAGGTACTCATTATCCACAGTAATCATTAATTATAACAAGGCTGGAAGCAAAAAAGCTCAACTCTGGCCAAATTGAAAGCTGATTTGAAAGCAGCAGAGGAGAAGGACACTAACCTGAAGGTGACCTCTGGCACGAGGCACTTGACCCCATTATGGAAAGGCCGGGTCAGGGAAATGGTCTGGCTGACCTGATCCACAGCTGACACACGTCCTTGATAGACTCCCAGGCTTTCTCCACAGTTAATTGACACAATGCTTCCAAGCCAGTCTGTAGCCATGTTTCTGGCACGTGTTCACTGTAAAAATGAAGACAAAAAGCACTGGCTGAAACAAAAATAAATCAATCAGGAGACTGACAAACTGAATTAGCTTCTGCTTTAATCCATTCCAGGATCCTGTTCCTGACCTAGTCCATTATTTTGTTGGCTGTTCTCTCTTAGCAAGGTGGAGATAATACCTGTATAAACTCTAAGATTAAATTTAGAGAGCGCAATACCCTTGCCCATATGTTTGTATGTGAAACAGCTAGCACACTACTGTGAAAATGTGAATGCTGGATAATATCTAGTCTCGTACAGCTACATCACACTGCAATCTAACGAGTAACTTTTGGTAACCCGTTTTAAGACTCGTAAATACTTCCAGTAGCAACACCCATGTTCAAACGTGTTCTAGTTAAACTCTAGCTCCTGCCTACGTATGTTCTCCCCAAAGCCTTAGTCAAGTTTGTATTTTCTTCCTATTCTAAAAGATCTATGTAGCAATGTTGGACAGAAAGGTCACTGGTTTTACAACAGTTCAGTAGTTATAGATGGGTACATTAGTGCCTGTCAAAAGCCCTCAGGAAGGAAAGAGAAATAGGACTGTCTTTATCCTAATAAAGGGAATAGCACAATTCTATGATTTTAGTGGGAGGGATCAAAATGTCAACAGTAAAGTACTACTATTAATGTTACAATCTTTTTGTTAAAATATCCCAACAACAGCATTTGTTTCAAAGGGTACACATTCAGGGAGGAAAAGTACATTATGTCTGATCCAACAGAATTCTCTCAACTCACAGTTCTAGTGTCTTGGATAAGTACAATTTTGAACCAATACTGTACACTACAAAGTGACTGTGCTTTGCTCTGAATGCATAATTACTACTTTCTCTAACAAAAGACCACCACATGCACAGCTGTTTGCCTAGCACTACAACAGCTCTGTAACTATAGCCGATACCAGATTATCAGAGAAAAGGGAAATGAAAGAGACTGTTACAACAAGTAGCTCCTGTACAGCAAGATAGAGAGCTTAGCCAGGATTTTATTAGCCAGTAAAGTGCCATCACACTGGACAATAGCCAAAAAGGCACATCCAACATGTGACAGAGACAGATCAGGTAGCAAACATGTTTAAATTACTTGAAACTATGATAAACAGAGCAACCAAACAAATAAACTCTGAATCTCCTGGCCTTTTTTTACTTGTCTTTATATTATTTAGATAATCAGTTTATGGGGGACAATGTTTGGGATGATATTTTTTTAACAAAGGAATCCTGAGAACTATCAGAGCAAGGAAGAGGAGAATGAGCAAAGTGGAAGGAGTAGAGTTATCTAGAAACTGCACTTAAGAGTTTGCAACCATCTTTAATGAGGAAGAACAGCAGATACAGCAGGAAAAAACCAAACCATATACATAAATAAAAGCTGAGGAAGAGACAAGAGAAAAGGCACTCATGAAATCCAAAGACAGAGGAGAGAGGGAACACTGTTACCACATAATATGCACCTTTCCCTCACAAGTCAGCCACCCAACATTGAAGTGTGCATTTTAAGCAAGAAAGTGGGTTTTTTTGCTAGAAAAGGAGCACTCCTGGAGGCACAATGCATGGTGTGTAGGCCATTTGTGTCTGCTCAGCAAACCCAAGGGGGAGAGTCCTGTGTTAACTCTGTCACAGTTTTTCGGTGAGCACTGTAGCTTGTGCCCAAAGCAGCCAGGGAGTTACTGGTAATACCTTGATGAGGTTTGTGATGTGGAAACAACAGTTTACAGGAACCTTTATGAAAAATGACTTACTGAAAAGTAGAAGAAGTCTTACCACTGCCCTCTGCAAGAGAGTCTGGGGGCCTAACTTTATGTGACAGAGTGTATCAGAAAGTGTCCAGGAAGTCTGGCATCACAAGAGACAGTGTGCCACACCAGAAAAGTCTGCTGGCCCTTTTTTTTTTTTTAAATCGACTATCACCCCTTTAAGCCCTAAACACTGTAGTACTGAGAACTAGGTAGTGAAAGTGACTACCCCAAAATTAAGCTGATTTAAACAGGGAGGGTGCTGGCTGTCAAGCAGTACTAAAACACAAAAATAAAATGATTATTTGTCACTGCTTGCTTTTCATTTGTAAATGTTCCCTTATTAATTACCTAAGAAATTGAAAGTCATAAAGAAGTGCTTGTACTGTACAGTTTAGATAGATAAATATTAGGGGTCCACCTATAGAGATTTTTTGGGCTAATACCAATGACTGATTTTTGAGGAGCCATATGGCCCCATACAGATCCAATTCTGATACATAGCTGGGCAGCTTGGAGAGCAGCATCAGGCCAGCAAGTCTGTTGTGGAGGAAGAGAAGGGGCATGGGGGGGGAGAGATTGAGGTGGTGAGGGAGGGACTGGAGCTGGGGCCACTCAGCTGAGGCAGGACAGGGTGTGAAATGAAGCCATGAGTAGCTCGTCCAGGGGGCACGGCTCTTGCCACTTCACACACCCCAGGAGAGCACGTGGGGAGAGTGCAGGGTAACACCGGGCTTCTCCCAGTGAGGGGGGGCTGGGCTGAGCTGTACTGTGCTGTGCTGCGTTGCATTTGGGGAGGGCGGCAGCAGCTCTGAGAGAAAGGCTACGGGGGGAAGGGGGCCAGCAAGCACTCCAAAATTCACTGCAGCCTTCCCTTCGCCCCCACCTGCCCCGAGCACAGCCCCAGCCCATCTCCCCACCAGAAAGAGCCTGGAGCAGTCCGTGGCCCCAGCCCACAGGAACAACCCACCCCACCCCCTGTGCAGGTCTGCGGGTACACCCCCCCCCCCAATGTCCTCCCAGGGTGTGCACAGCAGCAGGAGCCACCACCTCCCCCCTGGACAAGCCACCCATGGCTCCATCCCACCCAACCCCAGCGAAACAGTGCCTGCCTCACCCCCTCCCCTTCCCCCCTCCTTTCCCCGACAACAAACCCACCAGTCCAACACTGGTCTCCAACCCTCTGGCTTGTAGTCCTGGCCACATGCATGCTGCTGCGCACATGCAAGAGGCATTTATTGGCCACATTTTGCCTGATGCAGCCAATAAAGAGCTGATTTCCAATACTGTCAGTTTTCCCTATACCAGTGCCAATCCGATATGGAACTGATTAGAGGTGCACCTCTAATAAATATCCCATTTACACATCAGCAACAATTTATTCAGTCTATACAGAAGTTTTGTCTAATCCCATGATCTGACTTAGAAAAAAAGAGATTGGTACTAGTATCTCCACTGAACAATTGACTGTCTGTACTTTTTAAAAGTACAATTCCTGTGTTAGAGATACAGTTATTCCTATTCATACAGGTCTAGTTCCATACTTTTTGTCTGAAAAAATGTTTAGAACGGACAGATCAATTAATGATATGTGAAGGGTGATAGAACAATTACAATGTAATTGGCAATATAATTACCTCTGAATGAATTAAAAAAAAAAATGTTGGACTGGACTCCCAAACGCTAAAGGGGATTTTGAACTTATTTTCCCTGCGACTAAAAATAAGTCTAGCTTATTTCAACTGTAAATTGGGAATAGTATTGGTCATGCAGGCTTAGGGGCAAGATAGTTTGTGTTTATACAGTGCTCTGGGTATGTAAAGAGCATCCAGATAAGTATATGTCAGTAAAAGTTTTAAATGCTAAATCATCCCATGGAAAGTCAAACTCTGCTTTGCCATCTGGGCTGCAATTACTTAAGACCACCAAGAGCCAGCTGGGCTACCCGAAGCGCTATTTGTGCTTTAAAGATAAGTTGTTACCAAAAGCCATTTTAAATCAAGCCAACTTCACTGAACAGGTACAGAAAACGATTTGGTGCTACAACAGAATAACAAGCCTCAAGATGGATTTGGGCAGTGTTTACTAGTATTCTGAATCGCCAGTTCAGGAGAATCCATCACTGACAATTATCAGTATAGTACAGGCAGAGGTCAACGGTCTACTTCCTTTCCTCTTATTTTGGCACATGAAGGCTTATAAAAATTGCTATTCTAGACCAGACCCAAAGTCAGCTACTCTAGTAGTACTCTCCCTCCCAAAGCAGCTGACATCAGATGCTTCAAAGGCAGGTGCAAGAACAAGAGACAGATGCAAGACAGTATGTCCCATACCACCCCTGCCCCATCTACCTCTGCTCTCAATGTGAAACACTGAGAAGCCGGACAGCGCAGGCTTAAGCCGTTTCTAAGCAGCTGGGGGCCATATGCCACAGGGCAGCATTGGTAGGGACTGTGGTGTGCATGCACAACCCCCTGCTGCATCACACGCCCCCGTGGGTGCCTCCTCCCACTGCTACACTGCAACTCCAACCCCACACACCCCATGTGCCCCCAACCTCACACTCAGCTCTGTGCCCCAAAGTGCACCCTGCCACAGCAGCAGGATACAAAGTGGAAGCTGGAGGATGGAGGAAGCGCTCTGTAGCAGCCAGAACAATGTTATGGCAGCTGGTGCCAGGTGGGGGCCAGGGGCCACCACAGGCAACCAGTGGGACCGCCCCAGCCTCAGGCTCTGGATGCAACACCCAGGGCTCCTCCCCACAGCAGTGGTGCCTCCAGACCTTCTTGGCATCCAAACATCAGTCCTTCCCCAAACCTCATGACACTTCTTTTCCTCACACGTGCCAACCTGCTCGGCTTTCTCAGTGCCCTGCGTGACTTGCCACAGAGCTCCTGCAGTTGTGGCAATACAGGGGACAGATGCAAGCAGATGCTAAACGGGGCCCAGTGACAGCCAGCACAAGCGGCTCCCCTGGGGCTGGCCCCCGTGAGCGCGAGAGAGGAGACGCTCCCCAGGCCGGACCCCTCGGAGGTGGGAGTTACACGACCTCGGGGGGGCGGGGGCAGGAAGGACCCTGGAGCCCTTGGAAGAAGCGAGGCTGCTGCAAGGCGCTGGCCGGGCTCCTTCACCCGGGCGGGGGGCCGTACACAAGCTGAGCCCCAACGCTGAGGGCCACGGCCACGGCCAGACGCCCTCCGCCCCGGGAAAGGCCAAGGCCGGGGGGGAGGGGCCGCACCCAAATCCCCCACTCGCTCCCCACCTCTCTCACCCGCTCCGTAGCAGCTCCGACACACACCGGAAGCGTCGCCTGTCCGCCGTGCTGCGTCGCGTCGTCACTTCCACCTCCGCCGGAACTCCACTCCTAGAGCACCACCCCCAACCCCGCATCAGCGCGGTGGGGGGACGTTGTAGCCGCCAATCGGAGTTTAGAAAAACGCCAACGCCGCCTCATGGGCTCGAGAGAGCCGGGGTGCGCATGCTCAGGTGTCCACCGCCCCCGGGCGGGGCGGGGCGTGGGGTGTTCCCGCCTACCGCGGTTAGCGTCAGGACCCCTCACAGGCCCCGCGGAGCCACGTGGCGCAGGGAGCCCTAGTGTAGTGTAGTCTCTACCACCTGCCGTCCTGTGCCCTGCCTGTCAGGTGCGGAGGGCGTCGCTCAGTGCAGTAGGGTTACCCCTCTCCCTTCAGCGGGCATCACTGTGTGCCAATGGAGGGTGGCTGGCGCAGTGGGTGCGGAAAGGGCTGACGTCCGCCAAGGGATGAGTGAGCCTGCTTGGCGCCGGCTGCTGGATTCAGCACTGGCAGTGGGGAGGGCACACCTTCCCCAGGCAGGGGCTCTCTAGCTTCCACACAGGCAAAGGAGCAGCCTCCTGGCACCTAGGCACAGGGTGGGGACTCAACCAAGTCTCCCACCTAAACACCACAGGGGCACCCAAGTCTCCGCAGACAAGGTGCCTCTGATTTAGTAGTCTCATTGCATAGCTACAAAAGCAATACGTTTCTCGTAATCCTGCGCTTTAGCAAGGCTGAACTCGGCCTAGTGACCAAAATGGTCAGCTGCTATCTGGTGCTCTAGAAAACCATCACGTTAAGAGCAGAAGTCAGGGTGCTCACGTATTAGCCCATTGTTCACTCCGAAAACAAGTCCACCCTACTTCCATAAACGCTCCTTAGGCCTCATAAATTGCACCCTTCCCTTTCCATAATGTTGGATCACCACCCATTCTATTAAAGGGATTTGTTTTCTAGTCGCGGCCGGGTCACACAGGCTGCCTTGGAAGTGATTTAAACGAAGCAAGGCAACATTTTTATTTTCATGGACACATTGACCTGTTAAAGAAGGGGATTTCATCCCCTGCTGCATTAGAAATAAAATGGGCTGGTCCTGCTTTGAGCAGGGGGTTGGATTAGATGTGACTTCTTGACATCCCTCCCAACCCTCCTGTTCTGTGACTCTATTACATCACCATTATTCTGGGACCCTGGCTGGACTGGGTTGACAATAAAACATAAGAAATGGATATTCCTACTTGGGGCCATGAACTTCTGGGTCAAGAACACCAGTGTTTATTGATGTATTCAGTTTCATGAACTTATTATAAATGTGTTTGTGCCTGAAAGCTTGCAATGAAAACTTTTTTTTTTGCAAAAATCTTGGTCTAATAAGATATATCATCTCTACTACAAGTCCTGATTGCCTTTTCAGTACACATTTGAGGTTGTGCAGTTATATGACCTGAATTCCATGTATAAGTGGGTACTGGGCACATCTACCAGCTGTTACATATTGGTTGGGTATAATTATTTCAAGCTTATTTGGCTGCTATATCCAACTCCCAGATAGAAATGCAAGATTAGAAAATGCATTACAATTCTCTGTCACTTATGGACTAGTAAGTATCAGAAAATGAGTTTTTCGGTTGCCAGACATGCCCAACAAACACAACTCGGGTGCAGGAATAATCTGTCATGTGAGAACACTGGGGAGCTGACCAGAATTAGAAACATTTTACCCCTCATTTTCCATCTCAATTTTGGAGAGGTATGGGTTAAACAGAACCCAGGTTTTGTTTAGATTTTGTTTTGCAGTATCAAAATCCCACTGATGACCTTGCAAAATGAACCCCAGCATTTGCTTATTACTAACCTCTCATCTTTATATTGGATTTTTCTTTATAAAATTCCTGTCATCTCTCAGTTTCCTTTCATTTTTTTAAAATCAACCTTTTGACTGACAGTCAGGAAAGTGACCATATTTTGTTTTGCTCATAGTTTTCTAAAGAAAAAAAAAGCTGTACACTTTAGTTGTGAACTTGCTGACCTTGCCAATTTAAAACTGAGCTTCCAACTGTATAAAGAACAAAATGATTACAGTAGCTGAATTAACAGTGGTAGTAAAGGTCATTGTGGAATAGATTCTCTGACCTTCTAAGAGGCACATTATTTCATCTAGCTATTTAAGAAAGTGATTGCAGGGGCACCATCCTCCAGCTGATTTAATGAAATGCCCATATGCTACATATAGTTTAGTGATGCACTGTATTCCAAATGCATAATTCTATATGCCCTAATTCCTATTAAACTATCTTCCATTTTGGAATATTTTTTTCTGTTGAGTAATTAAAATCTTAATCTCTTTATATTTATTTTCTTTAGTTGACTTTCCATCACCCTCTCCTCAGTGCAAGGAACTAGGTTATGATTTCTGTAGCATTTTTGTTTAAGTTTAAGCAGCAAACACTTCAGGCAGTAATCAATATTTGCTCTGTATATAGTACTTAATGAATTGTTTGACCAGCTATAAGAAAAAAAATCCAAAATATTGTTTTTAAATTAGCAACTGTTTGGGTTAGTAAATCATTTGCTAATTCATCCCAATTTTTTTGCAAATGGACTTGTGAACTGTTAGGGTGGGTTGTCTGAAAATCTGTTTTCTTCAATTTCTAATCCATTTATGGAGCTGTTAGTCCATAAACTGCAAAACTTTACTTTGACACTAGCCAAAGGCTTATGCACCATTTTACATTGTCAAAATAAGACTTCTGTGGTTGACTTCAACAGACATTCTTCCCAGAAATACACTTCACTTTGAGAGAGGAATGGGCTTTCTGGCATGCATTTTCAGTTGAAAAACCAAATCACACTAATCATGAAGCTAAGCTAGCTGAGAATTCTTGGAGTAGGCAATTAAAAGGCTTGCCTCTTCAGCAAGGGAGACATTACTGAAATATTCAAGTTTTGCTATTCAACTAGATGTAGAACCAGAAAAACTGAAAAGCCTAGAAGTTACGGACTTGTGATATCCAACAGTAATTTCCAAGCAACACTGCATGGATGCTACTTTAATTATACATAGGATCTCATTTCCTGGAGCACAGTAGAAGCAGCATTTCCCATTCTTTACACTGAAAGGGAATGTTTACTGCCTGTTTGAGGCAATTGGCACTTTCACTGAAGCAGCATCTGCTTTAACAAGTTTAGTGGCTTTGTCTTGTTAGAGAACTCATATGTGCTCTGAACAAGTCCGTACTCAAGTGCTAATTAATTTGTACTAATTACTGTCAAGTATGATAATTCTATCAACCGGTAGGTTTAAGAAGTAGTGCATATATAATTATATCCACAAAATTATGTGCGAAGTGAACAGCAAGGTTGCTTATGCAAGTTCCCTAGAACTGTATGCAAAGTTAGGTATGTATTTAAGTGCATGGGAGAAAACAGATTCCCACTGGTTCTTCTCCTTGTAGCCTGGTGGTTGATGGCTTAAGAATGGTATTTCAAGGTTTGTTTTTTGGGAATTGGCCAACCGTGGTCATGCAATCTATCTTTATAGCCAAATTCCAGTCACTAGTGTGTTGTGTCCATTTTGAAAAGGAAGTTATGAAAGGAGCTAAAGTAGCAGTACCCAAAAATACAGAAAGAGAGAAGTGAAGTTGCAGTCTAGAACCACATGCATAATTCAGGGGGAGGCTGTTTCAGTACTAGATGGGGAAAGTGTGGACAAGTCTCTGAGAAGCTAACAGTCTAAGAAGGATCATGTTAAAAAGAAATTGCCCCTCAACTATGGACAAAGACGTTTTACACTAACAGAGTACTATAGGCTTACTCCTGATTTTCATGCAAGCAGGAACTAGATGGGAACATGCCTCTGATCCACCAAGGGTCAAAAATTTCTCACCAATGGCAGTAGGCACTGAATTAGGCTTGAATATAGTTAAAATCCTTCTATGCATAGACAGACCCTGATCCTGCCTTGATGAGATCTATAAAAGGCAGTAGGTTAAATCTGGATAGAAAATGTCTATGCCAAAACCTTGAAAATGAAAGAAAGAGCAATAAATTGTCACTGATGCTATTATACCTATGTGCCATAGGAAAAACGTTAAAGACAAAATCAGAAGCATCTCTTATTTTTTATTAGGGTTTATCTCATATTTTCCCACATGGAGTCCTTAGAGACTATATGAAAATGTTTCATACATACAGCATTGCACACAGTACAAAAATAAGCAAGCAGTGTGTGTTCATTTATAGTTAAAATATAGCTACAATATTTGCATTCCTACAATCTTTACCTTTATTAGTCTGAATAGATACATTTCTATTGCTAGTTCTCTTTAAAACCATTAAAAAAAAAAAAAAAAAGGCAGCAATATGTAGATGGAAGGCAAGTAGTCTTTTATTTCCCCTCTTATTGCCATCTTCCCTTTATTGTCATTGCTTTGGACTTGTGATTTTCATAAGGCTTATTGCTTAATGTAATTAGTAAAAATATCCCAAATTCATGAACAACAGCACTAAGGTGTTTGCTGTGGACTAACAGCATTGTTGTTTACAAATATCCAGACAACTCAGTTCTATTAATGACAACTGGCAATTCATTCACAAGTCAGTTCAATCATAGAATCATAGAAGTAGGGTTGGAAGTGACCTTGTAGATCTTCAAGTCCAGCCCCCTGCCTGGGTAGGAGAAAAAACTGGGCTAAGTGAATGATCATGCTCAAGATAATTACTTCAGGAAGAGGCAGCACCATGCAACTTAGTTGACTAACCACACACCAGTGGATATTTACCTCTGCTTCACTGAGAAGTCCTCAAAACATAGGATTTCACACTACAAGTTGCACTGCGAGAGCACAAAAAGTTAATTTCCACATTGCAAACTCTTTTTGCTTTATGTCCACATGCTAACAGCTTGTTGTTTCAAACTCATGCAACTATTTGTGAGAAAGCTGGTTAAAAAGTTTCTCAAAAAACTTGAGGCAAAAGGACATGATGCATACATGATAGCTGTTCTCATATGCCACGTATCCAATCTGATCATGAATAAAAGAACTTGCACAGCAGTAGCCAGTTGGTTACGTTTCAGAGACCATTCCCGGTACTTTAGGAGTGACAGCTACTATTATTGCTTATTCCAAACTAAGGCACACATTAAGGCTACCAATCATGACAATGGTATTATCTGGGACGTTGAAACACTACCCACTATTAAGACCTCCCACAAGACCAGCAGTTATGATCAAAGGACCTTGGTATAATCTTTGTTGTATGTTTATATGGGTAACAATAATGAAGTTAGTTAACTGAGGTGTGAGAAGCCAGTACAAGGCAAGCTCCTCAGGGCATATTAGGCAGGATTTGCCAGCCCTTCACAAATCAACAATACTCTTTATCTGCTGTTATGCACGAGCTCTGAGAAAACATTAGATATGAACAAGCTCCCAGTGAACTAGCACAGAAAGATAGCCCCCATTTATTCCATATTGCTTTCCTGTAGAGAGGATGTCAGCCCTCAAATGGTCTTGGCGATTCCAGAAGGCAAACTCCATATTCTAAAATGGTATGCCTCCTTTCATGTCCCAGCAGTGAGGAAGTGCAGCTCACTCAAAGCTTTTATTTGGGAAACGCTGCTTAACCTGGAAGTGCTCACACTTCTTGTGCTTCATGGTCAGTCCATATTGAGGTGTTGTGTCTACCTTCTGTCCATCACATATGCTGAACTCTAGTTGCTGGAGCAGTGTGGCCAAGAAGAGAAAGATCTCCCACTTGCCAATGGACTCACCAATACACCTCCTCTTCCCCAAGCCAAATAACAGCACTTTGTCACTCTCCATCCTATTAATTTCTGTCCCTTCAGCATTGAGGAAACGCTCTGGGTTGAAAGCAGATGGCTCTTTCCAAAGTGTTCTGAAACAAAAAAGAGAGGGGAGACACCCGAGAATGCCGTTGTATCAGTCCTTGAAACAGTAACTAGAAGTCAAGCATCTCAGCAGGGATAGCCTCAGGACAGAGAAACAATGGCTACTAAAGTTAAACACTGCAAAAGCCTTTACCACTCAGTGGCAGCCTTACCATCAATGCAAGATTCTGCAAGTCAAGCCACATTAAACTGCCTATTGTATGCAAGTGGTAGCTAGTTTTCCAGACTCAGTCCGCATTACTCCCTTGAACAGCTGTGCAACTACCAATGTTGAATTTAAAATTATTGGATAGGGACCAGAGTCTAGACAACCTCAGCAGAAGGGAGACCAAGTGAATGGACTCAATCTAAGAAAGAAGAGTTAACACTGGATGTCTCATAATTTGAGGCCTTTATGGCAGAACCAATTGCTCTTCAAGATCTGATCCACTCTAACCTTTACTCCTATGGGTGCAGGGCTAGCCACATGAATAGTTCCAGTGACTTCATACACGATTCACTGCTCAAAAGGAGTAAATTATTCAAAGGCTGGCCCATTAGTAGGAAGGAACCCATTTTGCTTCTGTTCCAGTTAGTGCAACAGACTTACAGGGCTGGATAAAGCTTTAAAAAACTTTCTTCAGAACTGTGCTATTCATACATGCAGTATTCTTGAGCTCGTTTTTTCAGTGAGAGACCACATCTGGCTTAAATAATTCTTTCACTGGTAAACCTGGATTAGCCGCTCCCTGGAAGCCATGATTTTGCAAGGCCTAGTAGGAGCACATTCAATATAGTACTATCATAAGTGGATGGGGTAAAGCAGAGACCCAGATTTGAGTGCTTAAAAAAGCCGCCTACTTTGGACACCAATTCTGTGCCTACTTAAAAGGCTGATTATTAGGAGGAATTTCCGGTCAACTGAATTATTCTCATTTAAGTAAGAGAACTGGACTTATTATTAGTGGCCACAAAGAAATTTCTCAGAGAAGACTGCTTTTCCCCTGAAACAGATGCTTCAGCCTGCTTACGATCTATACCTATTGACCAATACGATGTAACATATTGCTCAGAATCCTGTGCAGTCATTTGTACCTCACCTAGACTTCTCTTATGTTTTAAAAGTATATTTGACTATGTTGAGTACCAAGCAATTACATTTAATCAGAAGAACAGTAGCTTAATATACTTACTCATCATGGTTGACTTGCCATTGGTTGATGAATACACAGAGGTTTTTAGGGATGTAGTAGCCATTCAATGATGTGTCTTTAGTTGTACTGAAAGAAATGAAGTGAGCACTGGGTTTTAAAAGTGGCATGTCTCCTTTCAGTTCTAGAGAAGCTTTTACATTTTTAGATCTCATCTACATTAGCAGTGACTTATTATCCATGCATGTCTAGATAAAGATGGGTAGTTCCAAGTATTATTAGCTAATGGAGACAATTATAAAGCTCACTTTCAGGAGCTGAAAACCTCTAGAAGTGATCATGCAAAACTACATCTCTCAAGGAAGAGAGGAAATATTAGGAAACTAAGCAAGTTCATCAAGATCTATTCAGACAACGCCACTGGAAGGTCTGAAGTGAAGCACTTCAACCAAAGGCCATAACCAACCAAATTTGGGATTCAACTGGAAGAAGATCAGCAATAATGGAGCTGTACAAGTACCAATCCCAAGTGTTAGGCAATGAAATCTACAGCAGCTGAGGGATGGACAGGGCCACAGGCATGATTTAAATAAGTGACTTAACATTTGCTTGGGGTACTTTCCCCACCCCAACTACCCATCTCAATAAGGAGATGTTTTGGTACTATTTACACAGTGGAGTGCGGGTTATTTGGCTTCATATCTGGAAGGGTTACGGTGATAAGAGGGTAAGAAATCCACTGGGGTTAGTCAGAAGACCATTCCCATGGAGAACTCAAAAAAGCACAAGTCAAGACGGTCAAAGCATCACCTTACCAGTGAGGAATTGTGAAGGGCACAAAGGAAGAATGCCTGAACGTCTCCAATATAAAGGCCTCGAGGTATGGCAGCATTAGTCGGTCCGACAGCTTGGGTCTCCTCTCTCTGCCAATGGTCTGATCTACAAGATGGGAAGGAGAGGGATGTTGATTGAGAGGCCTTTAAAGAGAGATATTACTACTTTTTAAAACTTGGGGGGCGGGGGAAGAATCTTTACCCAATTCATTCTGAATCTTCTTCTGAATGTCTGGATATGTTACAAGGTACACAAGACTCCAGGACAGGGCAGTTGTCACAGTATCAAAACCTGGATAGAAAAAGAGGGGAAAGTATTTAGTTGCCAAGTAGAGACAAATGAAAGGATATAGCCCTGACTTGCTAGTAATTTCTTAGCCAAATTTCACAACTTACTAAATATTCATGTTTGTGCTATTTCAATAGCAAGGCTGATCAGAAAGTCACTTGCTAAGGTTAATCCTCAAAAGAGTAGCTATTCCACAACTTCGTCACCTCAAGACACCCAGAAACCCAGGGGTTCTAGTTCACACCCATTTATTCACTTCATCAGCTCAACTCCAAATTGTCAGCACTGAACAGCAGTATGCCTGGAGTATGGGTTTCACTGTTCCTGCTATTTCAGGTTGAATGTCTTAAGAATTTTTTTTCCAACTTTTTAAAGTTGGTCTAATAAAATATATCAGATTCACTCAAAGAACCTTGTCTGCCTTAAGAATTTAATACCTTCATAGTTCCTCTTTAAAACACTCATTGATTGATAGTGGGTCTGAATGAATTAGAAGACAGGAAAAAATCTGGAACCCTGTGCTTTTGAATGGAAGCATTCTTACCAGCTCCAAACAGATCATTGACAAGGTTGACAATCTTTTTCTCAGGGAGCTGAATGTTAGCATTCACATCTATTTTTTTATCCTGACAGTGTTCAATCAAAGAGTCAGTGATATCACGGATGTGGCTCTGAAATAGAAGAATACAGAGGATGTAAATGGTATCAAAATACAGAACATTAAGTCAGTTAAACTAGGCTAATCTACTAGTAAAAGTAGGAAAATTGATTACGTTATTGCCACAGATGTGGATGTTTTTAGATTTACACTGTGTATTCAGAAATTTAAATTTACTTTTTTTTAATTTTATTTTTTTAATATAACAAGCCCTTAGATAACAATACTATTTATTTTCTCTCATTTTAAGGTCTGCAGCAGCTAAGCTAAATCTTAGATGAATAAAAATGATAATGAATTGGAAAAAAATTCAGTAATAGCAATAGTAAAATATATAAAAATAATATTTGTGGACACTGATTACGATAACATATAGTGTGGTGCTTGACTAGCAGAGTTTCTATGGGATAAATTCCCTTTAGCAAAACACTGCTACATTGTGTGCACTTATCTCAAACTGTTTCTGTGAATATGTTTGCCAGCCAGAAGGTAAAAGACAAGTCACCTAACAGACAATAAAGGGCAAGAAGAGAATGCAAATGAATTGCCTCTGAGTATTTATTTACCTTATCAAAGGTAGTGTAATGTTCCTTAACAATCTTATGCACAAAAGCACTGAACCTCTTATTGAGATCTTTGAAGATCTTCATGGGACGGCTTGGGAAATACTGGAGTATGGGGATGAAGTCTGCTGGGTTCCCAGAGGCAGCCACATCCCCAAACTCATTGTTGAGGCTGACCAGACTTAATAACTCCTGGTCATCATGGCTGTAACGTCTGCCAAAACATATGCCGCAGATGACATTGGCCACAGAGATCACCGTGTACCGGTAGGCATCAAAGCTCTTTTTCTCTTTCATCTGTTGCAGTAACTCTGTGATTAGGTAGTCAGCTTCTTTGAAGACATGTTCTTCTAAGAGGCAGGTAGAGGAGGCAGTGGGGCTGGGCGAGACCGAGAAGGTCTTCAGGGCATTCTGGGCTAGCTTTCTGCGGGCTCTCCACACCTCCCCCGAATCACTGCTGAATGTTAAACTCTGGCCATCCCCAATGTAGCGAAAGCTGCAGAGATCGGGACGTCCCATGAAGTCTTCTGCTTGCTTCACTAGGGCTTGTCTGATGGTGTTCAACCCACTAAGGACCAGCACTGGTGTAGTGCCGATTCGTATCTGCATCACGTCTCCATACTTCTGGCTCATCTGAGTCAGTGACAGGTGTGGGTTCCTTCCCAGCTCCAACACATTGCCTATCAGAGGGTATCCCCTTGGTTCAGGGAGTCTCTTCAGCCCATGGGGGATCTGTTGCTGGAAGGATCGAACGACAGTGAATATCAGGAGAAAAACAGCCAAGGCAATAAGAATTTCTGTGACTGAGAAGATGCCTTGGCTTCCTAGCAGTGACATTGCAGTCTTCATCTTCCTGGGTCTGATAAAAAGAGAAAGGGATGAGCAAAAAGGTAAGACCCCCAAGCACCACTTCTAGTTTTGAGGCACTTATTTAAGGGTTACTTCATAGAACTAGGAAACCCAGCTCCTAACTTTGATTCAGGTACTCACTTTGAGACCTTAGGTCATTTTAATTCAGCTGAAATTCTGACACCTTTGCTCAGATTGTGATGTCCTAAACTCTAACATGTCCTGCTGATCCCCTAGCCCTTTATCCCTTGCATGCGTCTTGCATTTATAACTACAGCAAACTTCCTTTTACATATAACCCCCCTGAAAAAAGCATAAGATATGAAATCTGTTACTTTCTAAACATTATTTGCTATGCACACTGACAGATTTTCCAGAGACGGGGTCTTTGCAACTCCACTAAACAATTTACATTGACAATTTTATATACATTCAGCATCCTTTTCAAGGTGCAGCTCTGAATCTCACTGGGGAAACCCACTTCCCAGAAACCAGTTGCATTTAGACCAGGTTTTAAATAACCAAAAGCAAGAAAAGATACAGACCACCTTGATTTTACTCTTGCACAAACCCAGGACTTTAATACTTTGCACCAATTTTACACATGTAAAAGTCTCTAAGGATGGAAGAGCATTTTACATGAGACAGGTCAAAATCTCATCACCTTACCTAAATAGCTAGTCAAGGGGCCATCAACTCCATAACACTTCACTATGGTTCACATAAACAATTCATGCAGGGTTTTCCCCAAATTTTCTATGGACAGCTCCATTACATGTGTGTGTAGCCATTTCTGGAGTAGAATATTTTACTTCTGCAACACTAAACCACTATTTACTACTAAATAGAAGATGCCTTAGAGACTTGACCTTATACAAGGGAACTCCCAAAATAGAGAACACAGTTGTACTTTGGCCCCAACACTGGGTCTGGCAGCTCTAGCTTTTTTGAAAAAATACCGCAAAGAAAGAATGTATTTAAGATTTCAGTTTTAAGCATCACCTGGAAGAGAAAGATAGTATTACCAGGAGCTCTGAACCACCTCTAGAATGATTGCACTATATTTTTTGCCAGAGGCAGACTTCTGAGGAGAGGCTGAGGGAACTGGGCTTACTTAGTGTGGAGGAGAGAAGACTGAGGGGTGATTTAATAGCAGCCTTCAACTACCTGAAGGTGGTTACAAGGAGGATGGAGCTAAACTGTTCTCAGTGGTGGCAGATGACAGAACAACAAGCAACCATCTCAAGTTGCAGCAAGGGAAGTTTAGGTTGGATATTAGGAAAAAAAAAAAAATCTCAGTAGGGTAGTAAAGCACTGGAACAGGCTACCCAGAGAGGTAGTAGAATCATCATCTTTAGAGGCTTTTAAGACAAAAGTCTTGTCTGGGATCATCTAGTTGGGGATGGTCCTGCTTTAAGCAGGGGGTTGGACTAGATGACCTGCTGAGGTCCCTTCCTATCCTACTTTTTGGATTCTACAAAATCTCACCTAAAAACAATGCAGTCCTGCTTTGCCAAGAATCACTACTATATCCTCTGCACACCTCTCAAAAATGGGAATACTGCATGAGTTGTAATCTTCCTCCAGTGGAGCTTTTGACCTCTAGCTACTGCACCAGTGCACACTAGTTGCAGGATCAGGCAGATATTCCTATCAAGTGGGTTTTATTTCAGACACAATAGTCCTTATCAGTTCCAAAGAGCACTTTCATGGATGCATCAATGAAAGCATGAACCATAAAGGCTGGCAGAGAAGAGGGAGTGCCTCCCACTTTTACTGACAGTGAAGTGGAAACTAGTGAATGAAGGAATCCAGTCCAGATTTTTAGCCTCTCCTTCCTGGAGAGCGAGACCTCTACCTGTTCATTCACTAAGAACAGGGGAGAAGGAGAGTGCTTTCAGGAGAAAAGAGCTCATCTTGAAGAGGTGTGAAAGAATCACCAGGATTTATGTTCATCCTAGGATTAGGCAGAAAAAACCCTGCTGTCCTGATTGTTATGGGGAAGGGACCTGTTGGAGATTAGATTTCAGCCTTTACAAGCAAGCTAAGCAGTTCCCAGGGAAGACCCAGTTGCCACCTCTGCCCATAAGCATCTGGGATAAGAAGTCATCCACTCAGCACTTCAACTTTCAGCCCATTCAAACCAAACCCTCCAAAATGCTTTAGAGGAAGGGGGTGGACGACACAAGTGCTTTACCAGACACCTTGCCCATTTCTGCCCTCTGAGATGGGAGGCAGAACATGCCAAAGACCCTGCCATGTCCTCTAGTCCTTCCCAATGAGCAGAGATTGGGGCCTTAACCTGACAGCCAGCTGCTCCCATGACATCCCCGTCGGGACAGAACCAGGCAACCCAAAGATCCTGCTCCTCCAGGAGAAGATGGCCCCATTTCAAGGAGCCAGTCAGCAGGAGACTTCACAGCAGGCAGGACTGAGCTCTTATGTTCAAGAACAAGACCTGCCTCTCCATTATTCCCCTCCAAAAGAAGTCAGTGTGAGATGCTCCCTCATTCACCTGAAGTGCAGGAGAAGACTGGAGCTGCTTGGGGTAGGGGAGGAAGAAGTTCCCCCTGCAAAGGGGCTGGGGCTAAGCCCCCACCCCAGGGGGACAGTCCCCCTCGGATGTCATTGGCAAAGACAGATTTGCTCCATGCTCCCCTGAAAAAACCCACCCCATGGGATGGGCTGCAAGGACAGGCTTCTCCCCAGTAGGCAGAGCCGACCACCTCCCCATCAGCCTGGCTGGGGACAGCCTTGCAGCCCCGCGGTACCTGCGCGAGTGCGGCGGGGCGTGGAGCCGGGGCGCGGAGCCAGGTGCCTCGTGCCGCTGCCAGGTGGCTTCGCCTCTCCAGCACCTGGGCGCCGTGCCCCTCTGCCCGCTTTATATGCGCCTCCGAGCCTCCCGATTGGCGGAGCAGCCCCCGTCACGTGGCCAAAAAAAAGTCCGAGCAAAGAAAAAACCCCCGTGGCTCCGACTCCCGCTGCAGCCGGGACGGGGGAAGAGAGCAGCTCGAGCCCCTTTCGGCTCGCCCGGAGAGGGGCCCCGGGGGAGCAGGGAGGCAGCGCAGGCGCCGTGCCCTTCTCCCCGCGTCCTACCTGGGGCTCAGGCTGCCCCTCCCCGCGCTCGCTGGATGCGATGGCGCCGCCGCCCGCCCTCCTGGCGGCCGGGCCCCCATGGGGAGCCGCGCGGGGCCGCGGTGCCCCCGTGCCCCAAGTCGCCTCGGGGGGCCTGGCAGTGCCCGCCATTGAGAAGTGTCCCGCCCTGGTGTCTCCCCCGGCCCGTGCGCAGCTGCGGGGGGCTGGGAGCCAGGGCTCCCCCCCAGATCACGGGGGGAGGGGGGCGAGGGACCCGCGTGGCATGGACTGGGCTCCAAGACAGGAGGCTTTGCACAAAGTCACTGCTCTGCATCGCGGGCACGTGGGGCGGGCATGGGCATGGGGATCTGGGCCCCTGCGTAGGGACCGTGCAGCGGCTGGAGCCGCCTGGGCATGGGCACGGGGGCAAGAAGACCCGAGGCCCGGGCAGGGAGCATGCGGCTGGAGCCGCGGGGGGCGGGGTGCTGCTGCAGAGACCCACGTGTGTGTGTGTGTGCGTGCGTGCGTGTGCGAGGTGCTGCTGCAGAGACCCACGTGTGTGTATGTGTGTGTGTGTGGAGAGACTGGCGAGGAGCGGGGTGCTGCTGCAGAGACGTGTGTGTGTGTGTGTGGAGAGACTGGCGAGGAGCGGGGTGCTGCTGCAGAGACGTGTGTGGGAGTGTGTGTGTGTG
>NW_017728911.1:4281381-4293950 GCF_001723895.1 Crocodylus porosus | reverse complement strand
GCTGCTGCAGAGACGCGTGTGTGTGTGTGTGTGTGTGTGTGTGTGTGTGTGCGGGGTGCTGCTGCAGAGACCCGCGTGTGTGTGGGTGGAGACCCACGTGTGCGTGTGTGTGTGCAGGGTGCTGCTGCCGAGACCCACGTGTGCGTGTGTGTGGGTGGAGAGACTGGCGAGGAGCGGGGTGCTGCTGCAGAGACCCACGTGTGCGTGTGTGCGCGCGCGGGGCCCGATCCCCGGGGTGCTGGTCCCTTGGGAGCCCGGGGGAGGCAGGATCGGGCCCCTGGCCAGCCCTGCTGTGGGGGAGGGGGTGATGAGTTGCCCTCCTCCCCCATTGCCCCAGGCGGCTTGCAGGGCGAGGGGCCGGCGCCTGCTGCAGCCACTCGGCTCCGGGGATCGCGTGAGAAGGGGCCGGGATGTTTAAACTCTCAGGACAAATTTGTCCCGCCCTGGTCACTCAGTCACGCTATGGGAGGGCTCTTAAAGGGGCAGCGCGCCCCGCTGCACAAGCCTCCCGGCGCTGCTCTGCAAGGCGTTGTGCTGGCGGGCATGGCAGAGGCAGAGGCAGAGGCAGGCGTGTTGGCAGCACGGGGCAGCCCTAACCCATCCATGCCCCAGGAACAACCAGCTCCCCACATGCATCTTCCCAGTACAGCTCCAGTAAGGATGAGGGAGCACCACAGGGACCCAGCCATACACCCCTCTACCTACCTCTTAGCCTGCAAGCAGCATGGCAGCCCATGCCAGTGCTGATGCCCCCCTCCCTGTGCCATGAGGAGGGTGGGGAGGGGGTCTGTAGCAAGCTGGGGCACCCCTCTGCAGGCAGGAAATAGAATTAAAGAGAAGGATAGGAGGCACTGGCACAAGAGGAAAGGAGAGAGAGACAGAGACCTGCAGACAGCAGTGCACCCCTGCCCCTGTTGCTGCCACCCAGGCTTCTTGTCTGAAAGCCCCAGTGACCATGGGTGGCACTGTCTCTTCAAGAAACAGGTTGTGGCTCTAGGAGCTCTTAAGTGGGCTGCATGAAGACACATGCATCTCTTTAGCAAGATCCCTGCCACCTTTTTTTTTTTGGCTTTAGGGGGGTGATACTCTGAAGGGACCCCCTGTACCCTCATGCCCTCCAACACTGCTTAGTCCAGCTGAGCCCTCCAGGGCTGTACAGTCCTGAGGAAAAAGAGACCAGAGCAAAAGCATTTGGTCCTTAAAGAGGGGCAGGGGACCAGGTTGTAGGGTGGCTCAGTGAAGGTGGGTTCAGGCAGCAGGGTGTGTTCAGCTGCCTGCGGCTCAGCTGAAGATGCCTGGCACGCAAGGCTGTCCTCATTAACCCCAACAGCCAGGAAACAAGCAGCCCTGCCTGGGCTTGGCAGAAGCTATGAACTGCAGTTGGCACGAAGGGAGCTGCTGATCCAGCTTTTGAAAGAGTTTGGGCCAGGGGGTAGTTTTGTCTCCTTCACAACACCTGTATAGACTATAACTTTCCAAGGGAGAAAACTGACCAGGCATCACCCAGTTAGGGCCAGTAACAAAGTCTATGGCCCTTGCACTTTCTCTATAGTTTAATGGCTGAGGGAGAACTGTGGAACAGCAGGTAAAGGATCTATGGTCATTCTTTCCAGTCATTTAAAGCACAGGTCCAACCTGCATTTTAGGTCATGAAATAACCTACAATGCTAAGAATGCAGACATAAGTATATGAAGACACGTGCACTGATGCACATCTCTCTGACACCAGTAAGTGTATCTCTGACTTCACACCTTTGTGAATCATTATTTGTAGAGCACCAGCTGTTTGCTACCTACTTTTTAGACAGGCATGAAAACAAGGTCTCTGACTCAAACAGTCTACCATGCAAGTGGCCAGCTAAACGGGACAGAAGCACCTTTGTGCCTATGGAAGTGGCTTCACCTCCTACCACTTATATGAATTCTCTACAAATCCCACAACACTACATTGAATGGACAGACAGAACAATTTATGTAAGCACCTTGGAAATTAAGTGTAAAGCAGTATGTCTGTTATGCATTTTGAGTTGCAGGCATACATATTCACATTGATTTTGTACATAACACAGGACATGACTTTATCTGCCTGCTGAGAGACCAAGTCTTGCTTAACCAGCTGATTTCAGTCTGTGGCAAGGTGAGAGGCTTTGCAGATAGGAGGAAAAAAGTGGATGCAATAGCTAGACTTTAGGTGATGATTTTTACAGTTTTCCAAGGCATTGTGAAGAGTACGCCAAATGGTTGGCTGGGTAATTGTGCTCAAAGAGTAGCTGTAAAGATTGGGTTGTGGGCAGTCTGGCTTAATGGCTAGGCCACTGGGAAGGGGCAGGTGACCCACAGGTTGAGTCAGGGGATCAAAAATCAGGAACTAAATGACTACACCCAAGGGCTGAGTCCAAATCACAGGCCAAGTCAAGGTTGAGGAGCCAGAAGCTGGTGCTGAAAACAGGAGCCAAGAACCAGAGTGGAAGTCAATGTATGCTAAGGGTCAGATCCAAAGATAGGGTGAACCAAAAGCCAGAGACCAAGTTAGCAGATCCAAGGGGGAGTATGCAAAAAGCCAGAGTCCAGGAACAGAGTCAAGCAGGGTCAGGAGTCAGAAAATGAGGAGTATGAGATCAGAGAGGCTTACCAGAGCAGACCTTCAAAAAAATGGTTGGGTTGCTTGCAGACTGCTGACACAGCTGGAACTAGGTAGAGAGACTGCTTTCCCCACAGGGGCGTAACTAGGGCAGGGAGTTGAGGGCAACCCCTTGTAGGTGCCAACAGAGGAAAGGGAGGGGGAAGCAGCAAAAAAAAAAACAAAAACAAAAACCAACCCAACCCCCTCCCACAAGCAAAGCAATAACAGTAGCAACAAGTAGACATTACCACTACCCCTATGTGCATCAGCCACCCTTGACATCCAAATGTATTGTAACATGGCTGTCTCCCCAACAGCCAGTCAAGTGGCCATAACAATGGCCATCTGTAGGCAAGCGTAGCCAACTTATCAATTAGTCCAGGCTGGGCTGCCTTTTAAGGCCTCTGGTAGCAGTTACTCATGGTTCACTGTCTAACTGCTAAAAAGTTTTAAAGGGGGGGGGTTCCCCAGAGGTTTGTCCTGGATCCAGTACTATTGGATATCTTAATTAATGATTTGGTGGATAGAACTGAGTACAACATACATTCACATTTGGTACCAAGCAAGGGTAGAAGATACTTTGGAAGGTAGAATTAAGAGTCAAAATGACATTGATAAATTGGAGAAATAGGCCAAAATTAATCTTACAAAATTCAATAAGAACAAGTGAAAAGTCCTGCATTTAGGATACAATAATTACATATGCAAATATAGATTGGAGAATGATGGCTTAACTTGCATTCTGCAGAAAAGGACTTGGGGATCTTATTGGATTGCAAGCTGAAAATGAATCAACCTTGTGAAAAAAAAGCTAATAGCATACCAATATGTGGTAACAGGAATGTTGCGTGCAGCTTACAGGAAATGATTCTTCCACTCTATTCAGCTCTGGTGATGCCTCACCAGGAGTACTGTATTTAGTTTGGGTACTGCATTTCAAGAAAAATGTGGGAAAAATTGGAAAGAGTCCAGTGGAGAGCAACAGAAATGATGAAAGATCCAAGCAACATGAATTACAAGGAAAGTTTGGAAGATCTGGGATTATTTAGTCTTGAGAAAAGCAGCCTGAAGGGGGATTTGATAGCAGTCTTGAAATACCTGAAAGATTGCTATAAAGAGGATGATGATCAATTCACCCACAGGGGGATGGGACAAGAACTAATGGGCTTAAATTGCATCGGAGGAGTGTTAGATTGGGTATCAGGAAGAACTTATCAATTACCAGGTTAGTTAAGTTCTTTAACTGATCACCTAAAGAGGATGTGGAATCTTTGTCATTTGGAAATTTTTAAGAGCAGATTAGACAAATGTTTGTCTGGGATAGTTGAGACGGGGATAATCTTGCCTTGATCAGGGGGTTGAACTAGATGACCTGAGGCCCCTTCTAAGCTTATTTCTCTAAAATTCCATGAAAAAGTTAAAGAGATAATGAATGAAGCAGAACAAAACCAGGAACATATATGCTTTCAAATATAAACTACAATCCATTGGCTTGTTGCATTCACAGTCAAAAAAAAGAAACAGGATATTCAGCTTGTGGGAAAGGTGGTTAAGATGGGGTATGATAACAGTCTTCAAATATCTGAAAGGCTGCCATAAAGGAGGAAGAACATCTCTTTTTCCTTTGCTGAGGAGAGGAGGACATGCTTAGATTGGATATCAGGGAAAACTACTTCACTGCAATAGTCAGGCTGTGGAATAGATGGCTTGAGGAAGTTATGAAATCTCCTTTGGAGGTTTTCAAGAAGAGGTTGGAAAAGCATTGGGCAGGTATGATCTAGGAGTAGCAATGGGTGGAAGCTCAGGAACTCCAGCCCTCCACAATTGCTGGGAGATAATAATGAGAAGAGCTCTACAGCCTCAGGCAAGTGAATATTGGAGAGGACCACACTGGGTAGCAGGAGAATGAAGTAGAGCTCCTCCCAAACTAGCTTAGTTATGAAACGATTAAAAGATACATTATGATGTATGGAGCTTGCTGCCCCTAGGTTGGAGAGCAAAATGGAGGGTGCTGGGTGTTTCCCATTCTTCTGGGCTTTACTGGTTGCCACAACAGGGTAGGAAGGATTTTTTCCCCCCTTCAGATGCTGCAGGACTCAGGGGGTTTTTTCTTCTTCTTTTAGAGGTATTAGGTGTTACTGCAATTAGACATGAGGATTTTGAGTGGGGTGTGTCCATGCTCCTGCTGGAAGTAAAATCCAGAGGTTCCTGGCTAGAGGACCTTGTACCTCTGCTCAGAGTCAGACTGATTTCCACATTTGGGAATCAAAAAGGAATTTTACCCCATGATTGGCTTGGGACAGATTGTGGGAAGGGAGGATGGGTACCTTCTTCTCTAGAGGAGGGTGTGGCCATCATCTTTCCTCTTGCTGCCAGGTGTAGACATTACACTTTTACCTGGGTAAGTAATTGGGAATCAATCTCTACCCACAACAGAGCAGAAGTTTGGTGCACATAGACTGGTTTGAAATTGGCAGAACCTGGTCCAAGGTAGACCTGGATCAATGTGCACTCAAACTTAATCAATTTAGTTAGACCAGTGAATCAAACTTCTGTACCAGATCTTCATGTCCTTGTAACAAGGTATTTAGTACAATTCATGGATTTTGTTGGAATCTGGCAGGCTTCTGCTATGGCCTCAATATTGGTGCTATGGCCTTGCACTTGCAGCCTCTTGGGCTGTCAATCATGCACCTTAGCACCCACACCATCCCAACCTCACTTTCTTTCTTGGATCTCTTAAGTGCATTTTAGCAAGCCTTGCAGCAGCAGGACACTGGCCACTGTTGTCACCTTGTGCCAGGTTATTGTCCTATGCTTTTTAGTGGTACAACAGGGTTGATCCTGCAGTTTTAGCAATAGAGAAGACAAGGATTTATATGGGATAGTTTGGGTAGGGGTGATCCTGCCTCAAGCAGGGGGTTAGACTAAGTGATCTCTAGAGATCCCTTTCAGCCCTATTTTTCTATTATTCTAAGGTGGGGGAACCATTTACCTGTGAAGCATGTACAAAAAAAAAAAAATAACGATGGCAAAATTCCAGTTTTAGATGGAATTTGGAGCTTGAAACAATGTCCCGCTTTAAGAATCATGTAAGCATTGCTTATGCAAATGAAAAAAGACACACTTTGGGATCAGTTCATTCAAACATTGTTTCTAGGCAGCCCATATCTTTTCTCAAATAGATTTCATAACACTAGCCTATTTATCCAGTGGTGACAGTAGAGATAAATGAGAAATGATAAACAGGCATTTTGATGTAGGAGAGAGAATACATTTGATGTTGTC
Organism: Crocodylus porosus; assembly: GCF_001723895.1. Lineage (NCBI taxonomy): Eukaryota > Metazoa > Chordata > Crocodylia > Crocodylidae > Crocodylus > Crocodylus porosus. The sequence continues at coordinate 4,288,039 of NW_017728911.1, read as the reverse complement.
CACATTGTTCCTACCAGGATTTGGAGCTACTTCACCAAACTATGGAGCAATTTAGCACAAACTTGAATAGCTGATAAGTAAGGCTGTCCAAGAGTTCCAGAAATGAGATGGCACAGGATCTTGCAAGCTGTACCGATGTGCACTAGAAGACTGGATAGACCGTGGGATTCAGAAGCAGAAGGCTTCACTCTCCACAGGTGCAGCATGTAGCGCCCACATAAGGGCAGTTCTCTCTGCCCATGTGCAGGCCATCATACAAAGAACTAGCTAGTGAAGAATCAGACCCAGAGCTTTTCATCTCTAAGTCAACAGGTTGAATTTGCCTAAGGACAATAGTGGCCCACAGGTGCTATTAGTTGACCATGGTGGGTTGATGGATCTCAGGTCTGGGCCTAAATGTTTCCCAAAATAAAGCCCTGTCTAGGTTTACCTAATTGCCAGCAGGCTAAGATGAGAGTTCCCATGCAGGAAATAGAGATTACCCTAACCATGTGCCTTTGAAAAGATCTTACCATAGCAAGGAGAAGGCACATTGATTTAAAGTTTCTTACAGGAAAGAAAGGTAAAATGTTGGTTTCTAGGACTTTGAATCCAGCATTTTTCATAGGCATAAACATCTCTTAGTGAAGGTGCATTGGTGGAGTGTTTTATAAGTTTATTAAGCACCCACAAGCCCTAAGCTTCACCTGTAGTCTCCTATATGTACAGCACCTAAGAAGAATAAACTATGCATCCTTTTGGCAGCAAGGACAGCATGGTAATCAGTTCTTCCCCAGGATACTGCTGTCCTCAGAAGACGTGCCAAGCCAGAGTTTTCCTCCTCTGTTCGGTGTGTTTTGCTTCTTGAATTTGTTGTCCATTTCTGCTGCCATTCATTGGTTAAACATTGTATCAAACTTCTACCTAATGAGGAAAAGTGCTTATGTGATGGGGTATCTGGGTCTATTGCATGATTATGTGATGGGGTTTCCGGGTCTATTGCCTCATGAATTATAGTTTTCTTCATCATCGACTTCTCTGGAAGCCAAATCATCAAACCCTGTAGGACTGCATTCAATAAGCAAAAAGACTTTCATGCAGGACTATTTATGTGCTCCCTTCTGGATTTAAACATGTCTTTTCTGCCAAAAAGATTTATTCCAGTCCTGGTTTTATTTAAGTGGCTATCTCAAAACTTCGAAGGATTATGGACAAATCCATGGAATCCCCTCTCCAAAGAACCAGGAGGTTTTTTTCAGGAGCAAGACAGAGGGGCATGAATATCTTCAGTCAGCAGTGAGAGTCCTTGTGAAGTGGGGAGTGATTTCAAACAGAAATCCTCCCACCCATTTCAGCGGGGCCAGGAGTGTGTTCAAAACCAGCAGGAGGGCAGCCTGGGAATTACAAAGAGTCTCCAGTCTCCCTTATCCCATGTGGACTCTTTACTGGAGGCTTTCAAGAAGAGTCTGGATGGGTGTCTGCCTAGGATGGTTTAAGACCTGGGGACATAGGTGCTGGCTTTTATATTTGCCTAAGATGATGAACATGTGGAAAGTTTTATGCATTTCAGGTGACAGCCCTCTTCCCAATGGGGGGGGGGGGGCGGGGGCAGGACCCTTGGGCTCTCATGTACTCTACCTGGGCAGACAAAGCCTTGCCTGGGATGATCTAGCTGGGGCTGGTCATACTTTGAGGAGGGGGCTGGACTAGATGTGACCTCCTGAGGTCCCTTCCAACCCTCATTCTCTATGAATCTATGACTAGCAGCACACATTCTTCCTCTGTACATGCGGGTGCCCATGACCCAGGGCATGTACAGATGCAGGTCATGCCCCCTGAGGTCCCTTCCAGCCCTGGGAGTCTATCAAAGGGCAGCAGCATACCCTGTAAAACCACACAGCAGACCACACCTCACCCAGACTACCTCTGTCCTGGCAACACGCTTCCTTGCTGTATGCGGAGGTGGGCACAAGGTCTCCCCCTCACTACCCCCTGCAGCACCCGGGGGTCATGGCTGGGCTCAACCTCCCCTCCTTTCCAGAGCGCGGCAGGGCGGGTGCCTGGCATGTCTCTGCCTGGTTTGTAAATCAGCCCTGCAGTGGGCAGGGAGGGGAAAGAAAATCCCCTTCAGTGACACCCCCGCCCCCCCCGGGGCTCGCTCGCGCCCTTGTGCCGCCCCCACCTGGGGCTGGCGGAGGGCGGGCGGGGAGGTGACAGCCCCGTGCCGGGGTCAGGCCGGGGCCGGGCCGGGCCGGGGCCGGGGCCGGTGCGTGCGAAGCCGCTTGGCTCGGTTCCGCCGCTCTTCCCGCGCAGGCACGGCCGGGCCGCCCGGGCAGGCGGGGAGGGCCGCGCCAAGGGCACCTTGGCACCCGGGCGGCCGCGCCATCGCGTGAGAAGGGGCTCCGGACAGACCTGTCCCGCCCTGGTCCCCTGCCATCGGGCGCGGGGGGGCTCTTAAAGGAGCCGCGCGCCGCCCGCGCAGCCGGCAGTGGCGGGGTGTGCAAGCCTGGGGGCTGCAGACGAGATGGCCAGCATAACGCCCGGGCACCAGTGCGCCCCCGAGCCAGCCGGGCCCTACCCTGCCCTCTGGATTAGCTGTGCCATCCCACCGACTCTCCTACTGGCTCCGGCCTCAGTTTGCCCGCTTGTAGAATGGGGCCATGGCCCTCCCAGCTGTACTAAGGGGGAGTCCTCGGTTGAGAGGAAAAACTGCGGAGGGGTGGAAATGCAAGAGCACGATGGAGGAGGGAGTGAGGGGAGGGCTTCAGTCTGGGCTTTGAGGAGTTTTTCTCTTTGGCCTCAGGCAGGGTGCCCACCTCTTGGCAAAGAAAGGATCGCCTACTTGGTCGTTTCCCTGTTGCCCCGACCCCCTGGTGCGTCTGAGGCAAGCTGGGCCACATTTCAAGAGGCTGGCTGACCACACTGGAGCTGAAAGCGTTGGGCACTTCTGATATTCAGACCTATCCTGGCCCCTCCACACAGGAGCTGCCCGAATCAGGAGGCGATTCAGGTCCCAAGCAGTTTGGGAGCCGGATTCTGAGCTTTCCACTGGTGGAAATCCTCACTTCTCTGCAGCTGGAAGGGGTTTACACTAGGGTGGCTGGCACACTGTCCCTAAATGGGGATACTTATACGTGTGAAGGCAAAGAAAGATTCCCACAGCATTTTGAGGATGCGCCGTGCCATGAAATATGTTGCCAGGATATGAACAGTTGGGCCATGGAGCCATCTCTGATGTTTTATGTGCTTTCCAAACTTTAGACAACACTGCCTTTTCAAGGGTCCTCCACTCTTTAACACTCACCTCACAGTAGGCAGTGAGACTGTCCAGCAAGGGGCCATTCAAAATCAGGTGCCTTGCTGATCAGGTCCCAGGATGAAGGATGGTCAATGTAGTGTGACGTTCACCCAAGTGTCAGGGGGAATCTGAGTTTGATGCAATCTTGCCTTTCTTTCAGGTGGCCAAGACTGCTGCCAAGTGGCTACTTAATCTGGCATAAACCTATTTCTAGCCCAGGCTCGGTAGTGCCTGGGGGGACAAGGGGAGCCATGGATGAGAATGCAGGAGCTAAGTGATGTGTAGAGACCTTCAGTGTTTCGGGCAGGTTATAGCTATTGCCAATGAACCCTCCTCTTGGAATTTACCCGTGAACTTCCCTCTGCAAATAATGCTGCAGCCGAGTCTACTAGAAACACCCCAACCCTCCCTCCAACTTACCCTTTGCAAAAAGAAAGGTTTTCAGTGATTCATCTGCAGCAAACCCAAACACCTATGTCATGAGAGCTTAGCTTTTTTTGCTTGCTTACCTATGGAAAAAGGTACCAATAACAGAGTATAGCAATGGATACCATTGAATCAAGACAGTCTTGCTTCATTCCTGTAGGATCTCATCTTCTTCACGTATGTTTATGCCATCAGTCTGCACTGGGGGGCCTCCAGAGTATGCTTCCGGGCTAGGCCATAGCTGTACAGGTCTGAAAGGGGACATACTTCAGACAACGTGTCCTCTCCCACTGGTCCTTTGAGCTTCTCCATCTCTTCAATGTGGGAGGGTCCAAAGAGTTCCCCATGGGAAGCAAAGGCTCCCCCCATGTGCTGTTTCATAGAATCACAGAATATGCGGGTTGGGAGGGACCTCAGGAGGTCACATCTAGTCCAACTCCCTGCTCCAAGCAGGACCATCCCCAATTGGACCATCCCAGCCAGGCTTTTGTCAAGCTGAGCCTTAAAAACCTCCAAGGATGGAGATTTCACCACCTTTCTGGGTAACTTGTTCCAGTGCTTTGCCACCCTCCTAATGAGAAAGTTTTTATTTTTAGTATCCAACCTAAACCTCCCTTGCTGCAACTTGAGCCCATTGCTCCTTGTTGTGTCACCTGCCACCACTGAGAACAGTCCAGCTCCATCCTCTTTGTAACCACCTTCAGGTAGTTGAAGGCTGCTATCAAATCCCCCCTCAGTCTCATCTTCTGCAGACTAAATAAGCACAGTTCCCTCAGCCTCACTTCAGAAATCAGCCCCCCAGCCCCCTCACCATTTTTGTTGCCCTCTGCTGGACTCTCTTCAACTTGTCCACAATCCTTTCTGTAGTGGGGGCCCTAAATCTGGACACAGTACTCCAGACATGGCCTGCATATTTTTGACTGCATAGAGTGCTTTCTATCTCCGGGGACTTGCCAACTTACATCTCCACTGCAATGCAGTCACTTCTGGGGTAGAGCAGACATAGAATACAATGTGCGGGGTAGGGGTAGGCTCAGGCCACCCAGGCAATGCCTGCCCCCTGGCATGGCAAATGTAGTGTCCAGCCTGAAGGTAGACAGGACCTCCATTTGCATGGTCTAGAATAAGCCAGGTACCACATGAAGCACCCTTGGGAGGATGGAGGTTTGCACGGGTGTTGTGCTTTCGTGTTCAAACCTGTTCAGCCAGGAAGTTTGTTTTCACACTTCAAGCCATCTCACCTGGCAAGGATGACAAGACTTTATGCCAGTGCTGGAGATCCCCTTCCAACCCCACTGTCTGGGTGAGTGCAGCTAGTCCCTGTTCGCACGGAAAGGATAACATGCCAGGGACTTCACGGTTCCCAAGGAGTGGGAGCTTTCCAACTGACTGCATTTCAGCCCGGCTTGTTCACTCATACCTCATCCTCTAGGACTGTGTCATCTCTGATGAGTGGCTCAACTGGGGACCTGGAGATTTGAAATCTTTCTGGGAAAGCTATTGTTAAGTTTTCTCCCCAAATGGCTTCCTCTACCGCCCCTTTCCCGGTTCTCTTCCTCCATCCTTTCTTTTTATTCCCAGTGCTCCTAGTAGATCGTGTAGACTGGGAGGAGGAGGGCTGTGGGGAGGGAGGGATTACGTGGAATTAGCTCAGTCAGAATTGGCTAGATCCAAAGGGGGAGAAAAGTCAGAACTGTAACCCTGCAACTGAGTGGCTGTGAGGGGCTGAAGGCTATATGTACATATGTGCACACATATATATACTTGTACACATACATGCAGGTATATATGCGCAAACACATATACATGCAAATATACATACAGTTATACACGCACACACACATATACATGTACACACACGCACACATACATACATACACATGTACCCATACATATATACATGCACACATACATACATATACATGTGTCCATACATATGTACATGCACATATACATGCCCATTGCCCATGAAAATATACATGTGCACATACATACACATATACATGCACCTGCACATAACCATACACATGTTCACATACATGCACACACATACTTATATGTTGTGTTACTATTTTAACTCTTTCTTTCGCATGAATCGTGGGAACCCCCCAGGCCCATCGCACTAGCCCTTTGCAGGGGATGCATCTCCCCTGTTAATGGCAGGACCAGGCTGCAGCCCCCGCAGGGAGCTCCTTAGGGTGTGGGAGCGTCTCCATCCCAGGTGCGTGTGCAGCAGCCCCAGGGCAGCAGGGCTGTCCCAGGCACACAGGGACTTGAGACACTGCAGCCGCCCCTGCCCTGCCCAATGCCCCCATTTGGCCACTTCCTTCCCCCTGGCAGGTCCGAGAGCAGCGAGTGCCTCCCTCTGGTGGGTGCGGGCAGACGGGCTGGCTTCGCTGTGGCCAAATCCTGAGAGCAGGAGGATAGGCAAGAACTAAAAGCTGGAAGGCTTACACCAGGGGTGGGCAATTATTTTGGGCAGAGGGCCACTTACTGAGTTTTGGCAAGCCATCGAGGGCTGCATGACAGGCAGCCAGGGGCAGATAAATATTAATTTTTAAAATTTTTTAGGGGCCCCGCAGGCCGGATAGAATGGCCTGGTGGGCTGCATCTGGCCCCCGAGCCGCGTTTTGCCCGCCCCTGGCTTACACACTCACACACACAGAGCCATAGATGAACATACAGACACAGGAACACACACACACACACAGGAACTCAGCCATAGATGGGCATACACACACAGGGACATGTATACACACACACATGGCCATGACCAGACAGATGCATGCATACTCAGCCATGGACACACACATGCCCAGACACACATACTCACACTCTTGTACTCGGCCATGACCAGACAAACACACACATACTCAGCTATGGACAAACACACACATATATACTCAGCCATGGATGGACACACGCACGCGCGCACACACACACACACACACACAC
>NW_017728911.1:4243466-4281281 GCF_001723895.1 Crocodylus porosus | reverse complement strand
CACACACACACACATGGCCATGACCAGACAAACACATACATACTCAGCCATGGACACACGTACACGGCTGGGTATGTGTGTGTGCATGCATGTGTATACACGTGTGCACACACACACACACACATGGCCATGACCAGACAAACACACACATACTCAGCCATGGACACACATATGCGGCTGGGTACGTGTGTGTGCATGCATATGTGTATATGCATGCACACACACGTACCCAGTTGTGGACACTTGCTCACACATTCACACACTTTCTCAGCCTCAGACACTCATGTACAGGACACTCACACACATAAAAACTGACACACATGCACATTCTCATGCATGCCAATGGTGACACACAGATGTGCCCATGCTCTCATCCATGCAGATGTTAGCACACATGGGTTCTCTCATCATTAACACAGCAATAAAAGATATTACCTAGCAGATCTTGCTTCTGGCACCTTCCCTGGACCATCCCTGCTATGACAAGACCATTACTACAAGTTTCTCTATATCAGCACTCTCACATATATGTATATGTATACAGCAATATGCATTTCTCTGCAACAAGCACTCTAACACATGCAAACATTCTCTCACACATGCTACCACTGACACATCAAACACACATGATCTCACATATGCAGACATCCATAGGTGCGTGCGCCCACACATGTCAGCATAGGCATTCAGGCACATACAGGCTCATACAAGCACACACTTTCTCACACTCATGCAAACACACACTGAAATGCCTACATGCTCCTCTAACACAAACACACCTCGGTCACCTATTTGCCCCTACCCCACACCTTTGTGAACTAGTTTTTTGGGTGAAAGAACAATTTAGTACCCTATGTTTTTCTGGATGTCAGAAATGTCCAGCAGGCTCTTATCACACTAAAATAATTTTTTTTTCTGAATTCAGTATCCACTGTCACCCCTAGCAGAAAATCCAAGCATGGTATAATCCCATCAATCCCACAGCACATGGAATGATAGGATCTGTTTGGATGGTGAGATCTGGCATTTGAAATGTAACAGGGGAGGGGACGAGAAAGGAGAGCTTGAAAGTGAGAGAGGAAAGGAAGCATTTCTACGTGCCAAGGGGGACCAGTCTATTGACAGTCAAGCCATCTGGTCAGGCTTGGTTGTCAATGCTACATTTGCACCCTGAAAGCCACTGTCAGAGGTGCTATCTTTTAAAAAGTGCCCAGTTTAGCAACTTGTCACTCTAAGGGGCAGCAGTTATAATGCATCTAGTGTAATGGTGCCAACAGCCATGTCACTTGTACCCTAGTACACGGCAAGGTGCCAATTTTTCCCAAGGGTTGACCTTGAAAAGTTCTGCATGAACAAAGTTGTATCCAACTCAGTTGATGCTGCATTGCACACAGGTCCCCTGAATGTGGTCTCCTGAGCCCCACCACCCATGAGAGACTCTGGCCTATCTGGGTGTGACAGTGGTTCCTCACTGCTGCTGGTTTTCAGGGTGAATGCAGTAGGAAAGGAGGTGGGCAGCAGTGCAGAGCACACAACTTTCACTGCAGATACTGATATCTTTATGCTTCTCCCCAGCAGTCCTGCATAGACCATTGCACACACACCCATGCACAGCAAGGAGAACTCCTATGCCTCACAAATGGCATAGGCACAAAGAAACCCCTGCGTTCCAGGGGCCTCAACTAGAGATCTGACCCAGTTGTATATCCAAAGCTGCTGTAGCATTGTACACTGCATGATCATCAGTTTTCCATCTACTTTTATTATAGTCCAGGAATTTCAGTTAACGGACTGGATGGGCTGTACAGTTATTTGCATCAAATCCAGGGAATACACAGTTAATTTTCAATATACTGCTTTAACTTTACCATCTTCTGCGTGCGCACAATAGTACAACTTCATTTGGATGCACACCTTGCTGGGGTTATTTGACCCCAGCAGTCTTTTCTGCCCAGAGCAGGGGGGCTGGACCCCATGATCTCACGAAGTCCCATCCAGCCCTTAACTTCTGTTAAACTTCTGTGTGAATCTGTAATTTATGTGATACAAAAGACATATTTTTCTACAACCTTCTAAACACAGAAAAGTCACAATGTGGTACTCAGAAATATTGTGCATGTATGTATAACCAAACAGTTAAAGATGTAAAATAAAAAAGAATATTTTAATTGTTCTATTAAAAAATTACTGATGTCACAATGTACTTAAAGACTTTGTGAAAGAATGTTAATGTAAAGATTTATCGCAGTTAAATCAATATCACTATAAGATAAATGCTTCCCTTTTAATGTGCATCAATCTATGTATCACAAAGAGTATGGGGGAAAATTGTACTGTACAATAAAACATGCCATGCAAAACCTTAATGACCTCATTTTTCATGTCACTTACACAAGAATAAATCTGCTCCAGTCAGGAAAATTATTGTGGATCAATACTGCTATAATTGTGTTCTGGTCTTGTGTGCTCTTAAATTTAAAGACTACATCATACTTTGCAATGCATATATACAGCACTGTATAATTAAGGAGTAAGCCTTAATGCATTTGTTGGCTGCGTGTGCCAGAAAGGCCAGATCCTGTTTTCATTGAGTTAAAGGAACAGACTTACACCAATGTCACTGGGGACAAAAATGGGCTTTTTACTCTAAAACCTGACTGCCTGAACAGATTGTGAAGGTTTAGGTATTTTATTTATTTAGTTTTTTATTTAAGACCATGGGCTAGATGCCAAGTATAATCTGGTATAATGTCATGGCTTTGCACCTTTTTGTAGGACAAGCACTGTAGTCTTAGAATAAGTTAGCTGGCATGTTCTAACTAATGCATTTGAAAAGACTTATGTAGTCAAGGTTGTATTTGGTAGCTGTGTTGGTCTGAGACAATAAGAAATGCAAAAATCTAGAACTATTGGTTCCGAGATGATACCTTTTATTAGATCAACTAAGAAACTGCAAAAAACCCCGCTTTTTCTGTAAGTTAGAGGGACAGATTTCCATCTTTAGCTTCCTATGTGCAAAAATGAAGTTTATTTCCTACCTATGGGGACTTTTTACCATCTTTAATTTTCCCTGAGCCTGATGAAGGGTGTGTGAGCCCGGAAGCTTGCACAAAAACACATTTTTTTTGCAATTTCTTAGTTGGTCTAATAAAAGGTATCATCTCTGAACCAAGAGTTCTAGATTTTTGCATTTGTTTTATGTAGACAAAGAACAATGCCTTAGCATGGTCTAATCTTAAAGCTTTGGGAAGAACTTAGCTACAGGCTTAGCACTACCAGTTTAGCTCACGTTAAGCCGTATATTGCTTTGCCTCCACCACACTTTTTAAACACAGTAAAACTTCATCTAATCTTAAATCTTGCTGGACAAGTCAAAGTCCAATGTGACAGAGTGCTATCTGTTTTATACAGTTGACATATCAAGCACGTGGGCAAAGAGTTTGTAGAACAAAGAGTTGATAGATGTACCACTAACCATTCTACTTAGCCAGGGGAATACTGTGTCCACTTTGGGGCACTGCATTTTAAGGAGAATATAGAACAGTGTCACTAGTTCTCTATCTTTCTGGGCTGGAGGCACTCTTCATTAGACTCCAAGCACTCCTCAGTAATTTGTGAATTGAGTAGCACCCCACTTAAAAAAATGAATTGATATATTGTGCTTGTCCCCTTGCAGAGGGGCTGGGCAGTGGGGTTGGGGGATCTGCCACGCAGAGACAAGCCTGAGTTTATTTGCTTAGCGTACCTGTTTATCTCCTCACATCTCACTTATCTCCCCATACCTGCAGGCACCCTTCAAAGATCTGGTGGCACCCCAGGGTGCCCGTCACCCTGGTTGAGAATCACTGATACAGAGAAACTGGAGAGGATCCAGAGATGAGTGACAGAAATGTTTAAAGGAGTGTAAGTACTAGGTGGTAGCCATGTTGGTCTAAGGATATAGGCAGACAAGATTCTTTGAGTGAATCTGGTATCTTTCATTTAAATTTGAGTTGGTCTAAGAAAAGATATCAGATTCACTCAAAGCACCTTGTCTGCCTAAAAATGTTAAAAGGTATTGGAAGCGGCATGAGGAAAGGCTGAAAGAGCTTAATTTGGAGAAAAAGTGGATAAAGGGAAACGTGACAGTGATTTTCAACTACTTGAAAGACTGTCACAAAGAAGATGCAGAAAAATTATGCTCCTTTGTCACAGAGGGCAGGACACGAGGCAATGGGTTTAAAATGCAGCACGGCAGACTTAGCTCATACCCCAGGAAAAAACTTCCTAACAGTAGGAGCTGTAGGACAATGGAACAAGCTGCCTAGGGAAGTTGTGGAATCTCCTTCATTGGAGGTTTTCAGGAAGAAGTTAGATAGGCATCTGTCTGGGATGGTTTAGGAACAGCAAATCCTGCATCTGTGCAGGCGGGTGAACTAGATGACCTAAAGGTCCCTTTCAACCCTTTGATTTGATGATTAATGCCTTCCAGCATAACAATGCCCCTATGTCATCTCTGCCTGGCCTCCTCATGGAGTTTAACATGTTGACATCCTGAATGGCTTATCTTCCAGACAAATAATCAGGGTGGGGAGGGAAGGGGGGGATGGAGGCCATGCACAGAGCCTCAGTCACGCAAAGGAGAAAGGGACACCCTGCTATGAGGGGAAGGGGAATGACATGGTACCCTAACACGTGGTACCCCCACTTCTACCAGCTGGGTTATACCACCTTTCCAGAGTGAAAGAAAGCTCCTGCTGCCACCTGGCAGCCAGCTGAAAGACTGTTTAGAGAGTCCCGCGCCTTCTGCCAGCTGCCACAATCCCTTCAGGGGCTGGACCCAATGATCTCATGAGGTCCCTTCCAGCCCTAAACTTCTGTGAATCTGTGGTGCCTTCTCAGGGTGCACCTCAGTTTCTGCCCTGGACCCAGGAGGAGTCACCAGGAGCACCTGGATACCATTCAGCCCTGGTGGAGTGCTGGGAATGCTTGCTGCTGCTGGTATAGAAAAGGTCTTCCTAGAAGGAATAAGTGTGAAGAGGAATGGGAACCATGACAAGAGGACAGCCCTAGAGCCAAAGAGACTTCCTTCTGTCCAAAGAGCTGCAGGACTAGATCCCCTGGGATAGAGGGGGAAGGTCCTAAGTGCAGGGAGAGGCATGGGAATAAAAGGACTTTTGGGATTTATTAAGATAAGGCTGTGCAACTGATGGCCCATGGGCTGCAACCGGCCTCTGAGGGTTTAACTTGCGGCGTCCAGGCTCCTGCTCCAGGCACTGCTTCCCCCATTGCTCCAGTTGTTGCTGTTACCAGAGTCCCCGGGCTCCCTCTCCTTCCTCTCACTTTCATTTCCTGCCCCAAGGGCAGCACAGCACTGCCAACAGGCCTGAGGAAGCCCGTAGCTGGGTGGCTCTGGGAGATGGAGCCCAGGAACACTGCATGGCACAGCGTGGTGGTGCCAGCATGGTACGGCGGGGAGAGGAGAGGAGTGCCCACTGCATGATGTGGCAGGGAGCGGGAGGCACATACTATGGGTGGGGTGGGTTGGTGTGCAGGGCATGGGGGTACTGTCACAGGGCAGTGAAGGGGCAAGGGGTGCCTGCCATGTAGCATCAAGTCATGTGGCATAGTGTGCAGAACATGTGGCTGAAGTGGGGGGAGAGGCATGTAACAATGTGGCTGAGGTGCCTGCTGCCTCCAGCTGCTCAGAAGTTGGACAGCCCTATTTTAGGGGGAAATCCTGCCCAAGAACCTCTTCAGCAAGAGGAATGGAAACAGCCAAATGTTTTCTGCTGGTATTTCACACAGGGAAGATGGACATGAGAAGCAATGTCTCCCAGAGTGGCCATGGACAAGAGGGGGAAATTTCACCCTGGTGCAAACCTTGATCAGACACAAAAGGACTCTTGCTCCCAAACAAGAGGGAAGAGGTTGGTGAGGCACAGTGGTCAAGGGCACCCTGGACCTCACCAAAGGGCAGCTCTCTGCTCCCTTCTCACGAGATGTCCAGCCTGAGCATGCTCCAGCTAGTGTGTTTTGGTGGATCAAACTCCTCTGCTCTCTTTCTCTGCTGCCCCTTTCACCTCCCCTATCTCTCTGGCTCACCTCCTGCCACTGCCTCCCTCTTCCCCACACGCAATGAAGAACAGCAGTGAAACTCAGCCAGTAGCCTTCTCACGCAAACCTGGACAATCGTTAACCAGAGTCAAGACTGGGTCAAAAAGTGCTACCACTGAACTGGGGTCTCTGATAAGCTCTGACACCTTCCCGGTCTTAGCAGGAGGCAGGGTAGTTGAGAGGGCAGCACGGACCTCTTATTACTGCATTGAGGACTTGTAGTAGAGATGATATCTTTTATTAGACCAAGAAGATTTTTGCAAAAAAAATTCTTTAATTGCAAGCTTTCAAGCACAAACACCCTTCATCAGGCATTGGAGAAAAGATTGTACAAGTTCTCCTGAGTAGAAATGAAAGTTCATTTCTTATTACTGTGTGCACTTTTGTTCTGATTTCCACTGCAGAGCTGGTTACCTGAGAGGAGGGATCAGCTGTTGGTGCCATTGCTCACAAGCCTGACACAAATATCAACCCTTTAAACCCATCCTTGGGAGCTTAGAAAGGAGCCACTGTACTACGGACCTCTTCCAGGCTGTAATCTTTGCAAAAGATCCTCTGTTAGTAGCACCTTTGAGATATTGGGCCAAATGACCCTTTCTGTAAGGCCTTTGACCAGGAAGGCCTGGTTCCTTCAGAGGCAATACCTTACAGATACACTCAGACTTGGCCTCTTAAAGAGACCCTAAACCAGTACCGGAGTTTGTACAGTCTGCGGAGCGCAGGCCCAGCAACCACGAGAAACCACAAAAAGATCCAGGAGATGGTGAGGTGGAGGGACACCAAGTTGCCCGTGGATCTGCTCCCATGTGACACGTGCCAGGCTGTGTGGGAGTGCATCGACCACAAGGATCTGCGCAAAGATCACAAGGACCTGAACTGGCTCATAGCCCAGCGAGCTCTACCAGTGAGGGCTCGGAGACATAGAGGGGGCAGATGGGGAGACTCAGCTGCCTGTGGCTCAACTGCCATGGAGCCACCGAGACGACCGACTGCCTCCTCTGGCTCTGCACCTGCACCAAGGAGGTTTGGAAAAGGGTGACGCAGCTATGTGAAGCGGTGACCGGCATCAGCCCACTGTATGAGCACCTCGACAAACACCAGGGGAGCCCGTTGCCTTAGTTCAGTTTGTGTCCTGCATCAGAAGTGCCCTGTGGAAGGTCAGGAACCTCCTGTTGTACAGGCACACAGACGTAGAGGTAGTGGGCTGTGTGAAAATGGCTCTGAGTGAACTCCAGACCTACTACCAGAAATCAGTAGTGGAGGATGGAGAGAATGCAGCCAAAGCCACCTGGTGCGGACACGTGTGGCACAGGATCATCCAACGTCCCCCGAGCGGAGAAGGGGGCAGTGACAGCGAAGAAGAGGAAGGGACAAGTGGAACAGAGGATAGCGACAGCAGCAGCGGGTCCTCCAGCGGGAGCTGGAGTGACAATGACGGAGAGGACATTTGAACTGAGTATGTGACCCCGGAAGCGGGGCGGGGATGGAAGGGAAGTGTTGCCTGGTCGGAGGAACCAGGATTTGCTTGTTTTGTGTGTGTTGCGCGTGATGCACATATTGTAACGGGTTTGAGTGGCCAGTGGGCCTTTGTATGGGTGCATAGGTACAAGTTTTGTAACGGGCGAAGGTTTTTGTTTGTGGTGTGATACTAGGAATGTAGATATATATAACCTTATATATATATATATTTTTTTTTTTACAAAAAAAAAGTGTATACTTACCAGGCAGGGGAAACACCATGACCATGAGGGTGGCTTTCCTACTGGCTGGGGAAAACTATGAATGTGGAAGGGGATAGTACCTTGACTGATGTCATGTATAGTTAGCCTCCCACTTTCACTTCCAGTGGGAAGACCTCATCTATACACTGACTTTATGGAAATGGGAGACTCCGCCTTAGCTTGCTCCTGCAGCCATATGGCTGAAGAACTTGGGGGCTTCTGAACTCCAAGTCTCTGGGCTTGACCTGTTCATAGGATGCCCACAAAAGGATTTGGAAGCATCTGAAGCCCTAGGTCGGGGTGAAGGGTGCTTGCCGTTAGCAGAGCCACATATGATTCTTGAATGACTCATGGATTTGGAATTGATTTGGCTGATTTGACTTGGGACAAAAAAGGTTTTCCTTAAAAAAAAAAAAAAAAAGTACATTTTGGCTCAGATCAAGTGTCTCAGAGTCTTGTGGGTTAAGATCAGGTAGGGCATCTGAATCCCAAGACCACCAGGCTTGGGCCTGCATGTAGGATGCCTGCGAATGGATTTGAGAGTATCTGAAGTCCTGGCATAAGAGCCTGGGATGGGGGATACTCACTGGATGTAGAACCATACATGGTGTTTAGAATGATTAAGTTCTGCCTGCTCAATCAATATGGTTTTTGGAATAATTGAGTTTTGCTCAGTTGATATTATTTGTAACTGATTTGGCTGATTTGACCTGGAATACGAAATATATTAATAAAAAAAAAATCTAAGTTCACAGGGCGATTTCGTGGTTTGGCTGTGTAAAAAAGCAACAGATTATACAGCCACTTTGTGTTTTCTTTCCCTAAACGTAAGGGTAGAAAATAGCCCCTGGACCATCACCTCGAGAAGAATCACAGTGATAATTATGCAGAGATAATCTTCCCATGGGAGTCATCGTTTTGGAATTCTGTAACTGTTGTGTATTTAAATTCTCCACATCGCTATTGCATCCAGAAGGTTTTTGTTTTTTTTACGATCATTTCCTTGGCTTTTTTCTTTGCGCTTGTCTCAAATACACACCCTGTACCTCTTTACCTACCATTGCCCTTGAATGACTATTATAACATTTGAAGAAAGATGTTGCCTGAAGTAGGAGTCAGAAATATTCATGGGGCGTGTGGCTGGGAGCTTTTCACTGAGAGTGGGGTTTATTATCTTGGACAAGGACTAAACATTATAGGAGAGGTTTAAGAACATATGGGAATTTTGTATTGTTATTCTGGTCTGTATTACAATGTTTTGCTGGCCTAGCTTTGTTAGCTAGGAGCATGAAAAGATCTCATCCCCTAGTGACATAGTTATGCCAGCTAAACTTTCTAGTCTGGACACAATAGTGCTGGCTGCAGATGGCCTCTGTCAGTTTAGTGTTTTGTTATTTGGGGAGGTAATGTAGCCAAGTTGGCATATGCTGCACCTTGCTGGGGGGTTTCTGCATCCACACCTATGCCTGCATAGCTAGGGTGGCAGCACCCCTGTAATGTAGACACCCAAAAGTGGAGACATCCAAAGCAAGAAGCCACTCCTGAGAGATTTGACTCAAGGGGGTTGAAACTGATGATCTCAGATTCTCCATCAAATGAAAATAATTTCTTTTTCTTCCCTTGGACATCACTTCGCAGCTGATTTCAAGTCCCAAAACATCATTGTAGGCCAATCATTCTTTGGAGAGTAGCAATGAACACAAACTTTTGGAGGAGCTTTCCATGGGCATCTTTAATGGGCAATGGAAGCCTCCTTGCCTTCTCCCCATCCAGCTTACTTATCTATATGAGGGCTGACCCATTTTATGAACATCAGACTAAGTGGATCAATCCTACTGGAAATTGGGGCTGAAAATTTACTCCTAGAGGCAGCAAAGCCTGTCCATCTCCTCACACACTGATGGAGCATCTTTTACTGGGAGGAAAATGCAGGTTTCCTCTGCTATTGTTTCTGTGCTCATGGTGTGTTTCTGCCCTTTCTGGGCAAGACATAGAGGAGTCAGCAACTTTTGGCTGGTCTCACATTGCTCTGGGACTTCCCAAGATGCAGCTCCTGCTTCTCTGCTCCTGCTACCTTCCTATGCAAGTCAGCTCCTCTGCTCTCTGCCACCTCTCCTGCTCCACCTCCCTGTCCCCCTTGAACTTTCCTCCCTTCTTGGTTCTCTCTGTTCCCAATCTGTTTGGCAGCAGGGAGGGAAAAAATGGTGAAATTCAGTAAACAGCTTCTCACGCGAACCTGGGCAATCTTTAACTAGATCCTGAGCAGCAGACAGGGGTTGGCTGCCTCTGAATGGGACCCTGTTACACTTTGACCTCCTGTCCTGACTGCAGCTCTGTGTCTTTTTTGCCTTCATCTGCTGCCTGTTGGCCTTACTTCCCACCATGCCAACTCTGCCCTTGGGCACCCTAAGCACCAGAGCTGTGCTTGGAGAGGATGGACATTTTCCAAACCATTTCAGGGACAATTACAAGTGAAAATGGACCTTTACTGAAGTTTTTTTTTTTTTCTGCCCACAACTTCAGGCTGGTGAGATATGACATGAAAAACATCATGCCAGTGCAATGGAGCAGGAGCAAGCTACTTCACAGCAGCTCCATGCATGTCCTTAGTCACTGTCATCTTGCCCAAGAAGCTGAGGGTGACATGAGCACTGGTCAACTCAGGGCTGAAAAGGCTCCTGTTCTTGCAAGCTATGAGCTTTACAATCATAGGAGAGTAGGGCTGGCAGGAACATCACAAGATCATCTAGCCCAGTGCTTCTCAATCTATCCGATGTGGTGGACTGGCAATTTTTTTTCCAGTGGGCCAGGGACTGGTGCCTGGTTCAGCCGGTGGCAGCAACTGCATGTAACAGCGCTACACAAATGCGCAACCGGCTGTTTCTCTGTCTTTCCTCACCTCACACAACATGACGTCACCTGGAGTGTGGGAACGTACAAACTGAAATCAATAGATATACTCCCCCTGCCTTCTTTGATAGGCTCTGTAGCAGACCCGAGTTATTATGTAACTAACTATTTATCGTGGTGAACCTCCAAGAAATAAATCTCCAATTATCTTTAATTTTGCCATGTGACCAGAGAATGGTTGGCCAACCAGGCTTCAGGGAGGTGCTTATAGAGCTGTCCAAAAGAGACCCTTCCACTACCTGGCTCCCCAGAAGCAGGAGTTCCCAGCTCACTGGCAGTGGTGCCTGTACTATTACTAAGGAGCATCCAGATTAATAGTAAAGGAGCATCCAGCTGAAGACAATAAGTACAGCTTGGCTCTGTTCATAGGCAGAGGGAGAAAATATTATTTGTGGGGGGGCTGAGTAAAACTTAAACTTAAAAAATACTTCCATGCACACACGCATACACCCCCCACCCCAGCAGGTAAGTCTGTGAAAGGGGAAGGGGCAGGGGGTGGGGG
This sequence comes from Crocodylus porosus, assembly GCF_001723895.1. Taxonomy (NCBI): domain Eukaryota; kingdom Metazoa; phylum Chordata; order Crocodylia; family Crocodylidae; genus Crocodylus; species Crocodylus porosus. The sequence goes on along the minus strand of NW_017728911.1, from coordinate 4,270,052 downwards.
CATAGATCAAGGCCATCACAGTGAGGGAGGGAGTGCAGCAGGGGCAGAGCCTGGGGTGAATGGGACCCAAAGGCGAGGGTGAGTCATGGGATGGTCGGAGCCTCGGCGGCTCGTCTAAGGGCTCTGGGGGGCTCCCGCCACTGTGTGCACCCGGGGAAAGCATCGTGGGGCACATGCCCATATGGTTTGTGTGTGGGGTGTCACGGAGGCAGGCTGCCACTGTGGGCTAGGCTTCTGCGCCCTGCTGTAGTTGCGTAGGAGCCACGCACGACACCATATGCCTCCCACCACCAGGCAGGCAAGGGATGTGGAGCAGGCACAGCCAGCGTGTGGAAGGCATATAGCACTGAGCACAAATCCAGGGCACAGAGCCCAGCCTGCAGCAGTAGCCTGCCTCCATCCCATGCACAAATCTGGGGGGCATGTGTGGTCCTCTGCGCTGCCACCACTGCCCTGCATTTTTTGGGGGGGACTAAGCCCCATTAGCTCTAGCCTTTCGTCGCCTATGGCTCCATCACATTTTTGAGACACGCTGGTATCATTTGGTGGGTTCACAGCCCTTATCTTTGCATACTTTTGAAAAAAAAGGGTAGTTTCAAAAGCTCATGGAGGACTGTAGGTTGGGGTTGTGTGTGCATCTGTCTCTTATTATATGTTCACATTCTTTTGAAGTGAGTAGAGAAGTCGGGTACTTCCTTTTTTGGGGGGTTGGGGGGCACATGGGGAAGGGAAGAATCAGCCCCTTTAACCTGCTTGTTTGAGGATACAGAAGCTGGAGCTATGTCTCTAGACTCTTGGAGTGATCTTAGCTTATATGTTGGTAGTAGTAAGGGTCAGACTAATCCTTACTAACATAAACAGTGCATCTGAAGGCTGTAATAATACATTTAACCAACAGTCCTAATTTGTTTACCTAAAATACATGCAATTGTGGTTATACTGCTTCCTGTTCAAAGGTAGATTGCATGAAGCAGGATGGCATATTGGAAGTATCGGTAGTTACCATCATAAGTCTGCAGGCTAAATATGCCCATTGTGTCCCAAACTACAGGTTCTTTTTGGAAATAATCAATGTATTCAGAATGCAGTAGATCAGCCATGATGCAAAAATTCTGTAGTGTTTAATAACAATGAAATCAACAACTTTATATAATATTTTAGGAGCTGAATTAAAGAAACTCTCTTCAGCCTTATGGAATTTAGCAAGAAAGTCCTCTTGGATATCTCTTCTTTTGCATTTTGGAATAACCTTTTGAGATTCTCTGGCAAAGATTTTTTCCCCCCTTGTATTCTGTGGGATGATTAAAAAAACAATAGGACAGCGATCATTTAACATTAACACTGGCAGGACCTTTCCTGTAAGGGAATTACTTTATGATTCATTTTGATTTCCTGATGCTACCTCATTAATAAGTCATAAATCTGTCACTACAGTCCAATACACCCCATTGCAGGACCAGACCTTGCTTTCCATAGAATTGGCCCAACCAACATTTGACCATTTTCCCCAAGTGATGTTCAACTAGTGTGTCTCATGTAGGACTGGGATAAGTGTCCATGGCCAGACCTTGGGGTAGTTGTATAAAACTACACTGATTTACCTCAGCTGAAGATCTGGCTTTGAGCTTAAGATCAATTAGTAGCCTGAGCAGTCAACAACAAACCAACGTTTCTTCCTTCCCGCTTCCCCAGGGCAGAGATGATGTTTCAGGGTCCCATATATTTCAAACTACGCTAGACATTTCTTTTCCTGCCACTGTACAGATACAGTGAAAAAAACAGTTCCCCCAAAAGGAAAGCAAAATGCTTATGGTACTTTAAGTCTTTGCAGTAAGATAGCTTTTTCCATCTGTGTTTTACAAACACTGTTAGTTCATTTACCCCAACAACATCCTTTACTACAAGATTTACAGATGAGGAACCGAGGCACAGTGAGATGATGTGACTTGTTGAAGGTCACACAGGAAACCTTTGGGATTTGACTGCAGATCTCCTGACTCCTGCCCTGAGCTCTAGAAGTTACACTTACTGTAGGAGGACTGTCCCAGCCTGTAAGAAGCCTGGAGTTGAAGAGCCAGTTTGCTGAAACTGGCTAAACAGCAGGGAGGGCTTCAGTGCATCCTCCATACCTTGAACACACAGGTGAATAAAAGGGGTCATATCCCTGTCTAGGGACAGATCCACTTGTGGCCTTGGGCTGTGATTTTCAGAGGAGCCTGAGGCAGTTTTGTTACTCAGACCATATGGATCTTTAGATCTCAGTGGCAGCAGATTATGGACCATAACTTCTACTGACACTTGTCCTCTGTGCTGCTAAAGAGCTAGGTCTAGAAGTCTATGATTACATGGGACTTAGCTATGTTATATATCAGCTTGAGCCAAACACAGCTAGGCTATATAAGGACAGCTGGTATCGTCCTCTAATGGTTTGATGTATGAAGAGTTTGAAGTCCGGTGGACTTTACCCCTTTGCTGACTCCAGGCACACATTACCTGTTGTTTATTTTGATTAGAATTGATAGACATAGAGATGAAGGCTGCAATGTCGCTGGTGGGAAGCCAAGGCATCATTTCTGTCACTGAGGTTATCATCGCCTCCATTATCTTCTGCCTGATCTTCATCATCATCAGATCCTTTCAGCAACAGAACCCCCAGGGGCTAAAGAGACTCCCTGGACCCAGGGGATACCCCCTGATAGGCAACATGATGGAGGTGGGGAGGAACCCACACCTGTCACTGACTCAGATGAGCCGGAAGTATGGAGATGTGATGCAGATACGGATTGGCACCAAACCTGTGCTAGTCCTGAGCGGGCTGGACACCATCAGACAAGCCCTAGTGAAGCAAGGGGAGGACTTCATGGGACGTCCTGATCTCTACAGCTTTCGCAATGTTGCAGATGGTGAGAGCTTGGCTTTCAGTACTGACTCAGGGGAGGTGTGGAAAGCCCGAAGAAAGCTAGCCCAGAATGCACTGAAGGTGTTCTCAGTCTCTCCCAGCCCCACCACCTCCTCCACCTGCCTGCTGGAAGAGCACATCTCCAGAGAGGCAGTTCAGCTCATCCGAAAGTTACTGCAACTGATGACGGAGCAGGGGAGTTTTGATCCCTATCGGTACATGGTGATCTCTGTGGTCAATGTCATCTGTGCCATGTGTTTTGGCAAGCGATACAGTCACAACAACCAAGAACTGCTCAGAATAGTGAACATGACTGAGGAGTTTCTAGAAGTGACTGCCTCTGGGAACCCAGCAGATTTCATCCCAGTGCTTCAGTATCTGCCCAGCCGGTCCCTGAAGAAGTTTAAGGAGTTCAATTACAGGTTCCTCAGTTACCTTCAGAAAATGGTTAAAGAGCACTATGAGACCTTTGAGAAGGTAAGAGCTTGGGGGCTGTCAGTTAGCATCTCATATACGAGAGACATTCTCTCCCTTTCAGCCTCTTCTAGTTGCTTCTCCTCTTGCTGCAGGCTATATGCTAACAAATCTGTGATCGCCTGAGTATATATGGGTATGGTTACGCTGCAGGTGATGGGCACTCAGATCTTCATAGGAAAAGCACAATAGAACTAATAAGCTTCCCCTAAAGAAGCAGGACCCTTCCATCAAGGAAGAAGAATACCCGTTACAAGTTACAGTAGGGCTGGAGTGTTGTTGTAGCTATAATGGTCCAGGAAATGTATCAAAACCATGGGTTTTGGGGGTTTTCTTTTTTTGTTGATATATTATTGGAGCAGCTCTACAGTTCCAAAGAGAGCCTGAAGAAGGGAGATCTGTGTTTGAAGGCCTATCCATCACCTTTGCCAAGCATACAGATAGTCCAGCAAAGGGTATCACAAAAAAAACCTTGCCCCTCATATATTACAAGTTACCCATACAAGACCTGTGGCACACAGAAGGCACATACATGCTAGCTAGTTCATTCCAACACCCATGTAGAAAGACTGGAAAAATTCTTTGTTAGTGGAGACCATGCTACTTTTTTGCCAGCTATTTCAGCTGAAAAAGAATTGGATTAATAGATTCAGAGATGCTAGGGTCAGAAGGGACCTCAATAGATCATTGAGTCTGACCCCCTGCCCATGGCAGGAAAGAGCACTGGGGTTAGGTGACCCCAGCTAGGTGCTTGTCCAGTCTCCTCTTGAAGACCCCCAGGGTAGGGGAGAGCACCACCTCCCTTGGAGCCCATTCCAGATTCCGGCGACCCTTACCATAAAGAAGTTTTTCCTCATGCCCAACCTAACTCTGCTCTCTGTTAATTTGTGGCCATTGTTCCTAGTTACTCCAGGGGGTGCCTTAGTAAATAGAGCATCTCCTATTCCCTGCTGCCCTCCCCTGATGAATTTATAGGTAGCCACAAGATCACTTCTCAGCCTTCTCTTGTGAAGGCTGAAGAGATCTAGGTCCCTCATCTCTCCTCGTAGGGCCGTGCCTGCAGGCCTCTGACCATACGAGCGGCCTCCTCTGAACCCTCGCAAGATTCTTCGCATCCCCCTTGAAGTGAAGTGTCCAAAACTGGATGCAGTACTCCAATTGCAGCCTGACCAGTGCTGCAAAGAGGGGATGCATCACATATCTAGACCTGTTTGTCATGCATCTGCTAATGCATGATAAAGTATGGTTAGCTTTGTTGATCATTTTGTCACATTGACAACTCATGTTCATCCTGGAGTCAGTTATGACTCCAAGATCCCTTTCCACTGCTGTGCTGCTGAGAAGATCATCCCCCCACCTGTAAATGTGTAGGTGGTTCTTTTTGCCCAGGTGCAGCACTTTGCACTTGTCTTTGTTGAACTGCATCCTATTCTGTTCTGCTCATTTTTCCAACCTGTCCAGATCCACCTGGATCTGTTCCCTACCCTCTGCTGTGTTAACTTTGCCTCATAATTTGGTATCATCTGTGAACTTGGACAGAGTGCTCTCCATGCCCTAGTCCAAGTCACAGATGAAGACACTGAATAGCACCAGTCCAATGACTGAGCCTTGTGAGACTCCACTGCCCACATCTTTCCAGGTTGATATCAACACATCCACCACCACTCTCTGGGTGTGACCCCTAAGCCAATTTGCCACCCACCTGACCATGTAATCATCTATATCACATCTTGTCAGTTTATTTACAAGAACAGAATGAGATACCATACTGAAGGCCTTCTTAAAGTCTAGGTAGATGGCATCTACCTCAACTCCTGCGTCTAAGTATTTTGTGACCTGGTCATAAAAAGAAACAAAGGTTAGTCAGGCAGGATCTACCTGCAATGAATCCATGCTGATATCCTTTCAGCATTATTTCCCCTGCTGAGCTTCTACAAATGTGATCCTTAATGATTTTTTCCAGAGTTTTCCAGAGTATTACCACCAAGAATATTTCAGTCAAATCCCTATCACCTCTGTGAACATCTTAAGACATGAGATGTGTGGGCTGTTGTACCACTAAATTTCTCTTTGTCCACATACATTGAGTATTAATTTGCTTAAGAAGTTTATTTGTACGTGCCAAAGAGGAGGTTAACATAATAAAATCACAGAGAAGTAGAGTTGGAAGGGACATCTGGAAGTCATGTAGTCCCTGCTTGAGGCAGGATCATCTCTATCCAAACCAACCCATACAAATCCTTGTCTGACCTATTACTGAAACTACACAGTTAATCCTATCATACAACTGCAAGGCACAGAACCCTAACCTGCCACAGGTAAAACAGGGAGACAATGGGAGCCAGCATCCTGCTGCTGCTGCAAGGGTTGTTACAACACATACAAGAGCTCCAAGGAAGAGGGCCATGCCCCACAGTACAGAGGAAGGTGAAAATCCCCACAGTCCATACCAATCTGACCATCATTTGTTTTGGTATTTTGCACTTTCAGGGTCTATAGTCTCATGCCCTTATTTTAACAGCCCAGGGAAATGTTCTATTTATAGGGAGAAGAACATGTTCTCTTAAGCTATTGTACCTAAGACATTTCTGAGTCAGCGGTACTGTTTTTTCCCACACAGGGTCTCTCCAGCAGTAGGCTGTTCTTTCTTTACCTTTTTATTTCTGTGCTGACAGGGCTGGAATATTTTTCCCCTCTTTCTTTGCTCTTCTCTCTTTCAGGACAACATTCGAGACATCACTGACTCACTGATTGAAGAGGCAAAAAAAGTGGAAGCAAATGCCGACATTCAGCTCCCTGAGGGAAAGATTGTCAACCTCGTCAATGACATTTTTGGGGCTGGTAAGATAATTCTCATTCAGGTTTCAATGCCAAAGCCAGTGCTGACTCTGTTCTTGGATTACAGTTATTAGTGCCCTGGCCACATGCCACCTTGCGTCAGATGCCAGATTGCTGCATTAGAACACAAGAAACACCATATTGGCTCAGACCATCTAACCCTGTATCCTGTCTGTGACGCTGGCAGTCGTGCATGCTTTAGAAAGAGACCACATGGACAGGGTATATCTAGAGGGATCTATCTCCTCTCATACTCTCCCTGGCCTTCACCATCTTAGGTTGAGATCCCTGGATTACATCCTTTCTAGTCGATCAAAGCAGCTTGCAGACACTAGCTATAAATTTGACCATTCTAATGCTTTTCATAGTTTCATAATTGGTAGGGTTGGAAGGGACCTAAGTAGATCATCAAATCTGACCCCCTGCCATGGGCAGGAAAGAGTGATGGGGTCAGTTAGAGTCCTGCCTAATTCACATCAGTGTTCAAAACCACGTGAATTTCATTAGTTTAAATGTAGCATGCATCCAGGCTCACAAGGACTAATCACCAAGTTCACTGAATGAGAGTGGAGTAGCTCTGAACAACTATAACAAGGAGTTTCTTATCATAGCTTTCTGCATGTGCAAGGTGAAACCTAACATAATCCAGGGAAATCTGATAAAATTCAGAGATAGGGATACCATTGACCTATGTTCACATATCTGCTTTTCCTCCATTCCTGCCTAGGGTTTGACTCTGTGACAACTGCTTTGTCCTGGAGTCTCATGTATCTTGTGAGTTATCCTGACATTCAGAAAAGGATTCAAGAAGAACTAGGTGAGCACATGTCTTTAATCAGAGTTGAAATGCCTGTCTTCAGATGTCCACATCCAACCTCTTTTTCCTCTTCTTTACAACTTTAGACCAGAACATTGGCAGAGAGAGAAGACCCAGGCTTTCTGATAGATCCATACTGCCATACACTGAAGCCTTTATTTTAGAGATGTTCAGATATTCCTCCTTCCTGCCCTTCACAATCCCACACTGGTATGTAACTAGGAATACAATTAATTTGGGGGAACAGCTCTCATGGAGCAGCCCCTTGGCTTGCAAATAGTTCCACTGACTTGCTCAATAGTTCATTACTTTGTGAGGGACACAAAATCAGGATTTTAGAAAGAACGTCTTGGAAAAGATTATCAAAGAGGCCATCCTTAACAGACTAGCTGAAGGCAATATCCTGAGGGATACCATGGGTTTGTTGCGGGTAGGTTTTGCTTGACCAATCTCATTTCCTTTCATGACCAGGTGACTTATAACCTGGACAAGGGGGAAGAGATCGATGTTGTATATCTTGACTTTAAAAAAGCCTTTGATCTGGTATCCCATGATCACCTCTTGGCTAAACTGGCTAACTGTGGCCTCCACCTGACCACCATCCGCTGGCTGGGGAATTGGCTCCGTGGTAGGACCCAGAGGGTGGTGGTCAATGGGGGCCAATCGTCTTGGTGCACTGTGACCTGTGGGGTTCCTCAAGGCTCTGTCCAAGGGCCTGTACTATTTAACATCTTCATCAATGATGTGGACATTGGTGTCGGAAGCAGACTGGCCAAGTTTGCCGATGACACCAAACTCTGGGGTAAAGCATCCATACCTGAGGACAGGAGGGTGATCCAGGCAGATCTGGACAGGCTCAGCAAATGGGCGGATGAGAACCTGATGGTGTTTAACACTGAAAAATGCAAGGTTCTCCACCTTGGGAGGAAAAACCTACACCATGCTTATGGGCTTGGTAGTGCTACGCTGGCTAGCACTACAGATAAAAAGGACTTGAGGGTCATCATTGACCACAAGATGAACATGAGCCTTCAGTGTGATGCTGCGGCTAGCAAAGTAAGCAAAGCACTGGCTTGCATCCGTAGATGCTTCTCAAGCAAATCCCGGGACGTCGTTCTCCCCTTGTACTCAGCCTTGGTGAGGCCGCAGCTGGAGTACTCTGTCCAGTTTTGGGCTCCACAATTCAAAAAGGGTGTGGAGAGGCTTGAGAGGGTGCAGAGAAGAGCCACACACATGATCAGAGGTCAGGAAAACAGACCTTATGATGAGAGGCTGAGAGCCATGGGGCTCTTCAGCCTGGAAAAGTGCAGGCTCGGGGTTAATCTGGTGGCCACCTATAAATTTGTCAGGGGTGCTCATCAGGATCTGGGGGAACATCTGTTCACCAGAGCGTCCCAAGGGATGACTAGGTCGAACGGTCATAAACTCCTGCAAGACCATTTCAGACTGGACATAAGAAAGAATTTCTTCACTGTCCGAGCCCCCAAGGTCTGGAATAGACTACCACTGGAGGCAGTTCAAGCACCCACTTTGAACACCTTCAAGACACATTTGGATGTTTATCTTGCTGGGATCCTATGATCCCTGCTAACTTCCTCCCCTTGGGGCAGGGGGCTGGAGTCGATGATCCTCCAGGGTCCCTTCCAGCCCAAATGTCTATGAAATCTATGAAATCTCTCACTAGAATGGTTCCTCATGGGCCATATCCTGACTTATATATGCCAGGAGCTCATTTCAGATCTTAGAAAAGTAGGGTTGGAAGGGACCTCATGAGGTCAGCTAGTCCAGCCCATTGCTCAAGGCAGGATCATCCCTGACTAAACCATCCCATCCAAGTGCCCATCCAACCTTGCTCTTGAAAATTTCCAGGGATGGATATTCCATAATTTCTCTGGTTCCTCACAGCCAGAAAATTCCTTCTACTCTCCAATCTAAATTTCCTCTGCTGAAGCTTGAAGCTATTGGTTCTAGTTCTGTCCGCTACAGCCACAGAGAAAAGTCCATCTCCATCTTCTTTGTAATAGCCCTTCAGGTATTTGAAGACTGTTATCAAATCTTCCCTCAGTCTTCTCTTCTCCAGAGTAAATAACCCTAGTTCATCCAGCCTTTTCTCAAAAGTCATACTTCCCAGGCCTTTAATAATTGTTGTCACCCTGAGCCGGACTCTTTCCAGTCTGTCCACATTCTTTTTGAAGTGTGGGGCCCAAAACTGGACACAATACTTTAATTGAGGCCTCACCAGTGCTGGATAGAGTGGAAGAATCATTTCCCTTGATTTGCCAGTGACACTTATGTTAATACAATCCAGTATGCTGTTGGCCTTTTTTGCAACAAGAGCACACTGTTGGCTTATATTCAGCTTATGCTCTACTGTAACCCCCAGGTCTTTGTCTGCAATACTGCAGCCTTGAGAATGAAGAGGAGCCTTGTAGATTTCCAGATTTAACCTTACTCTCTTCTCACAGCACAACTAGAGACACCATACTGAATGGGTACTACATCCCAAAGGATTTATGTGTGTTTATCAACCAATGGCAAGTCAATCATGATGAGTAAGTGCATTCAGAGTCTCTGTTATGTCACAGTGTGAGACCTACCCCAATCAATGCAGAGGCTCCTTCTTTTTCAGAGAGAACATACTGTTTCCACAGACTTTCAGTAGGACTGGTTGGTACTTGATTGTGAGGGTGCTGTGTTTGTGGTAACTTCTCTGTGTTATGCTAGGTTCTTTTGAGACCAAACAGAAAGAACAGTTTCTGCCCTAATGAGCTTAATTTGTTTCTGGAGGCTAGCCTAGATGAGGTAGCTCTGTCTGTATGGGACCTGCATTTTCCCTGCTTCCCCCATTCTCTAATGGTCTGTGGGAACCCATGGAAGGCAAGGACATAGAGATGGATGGTCAGGGAAGGAGTGAGCCTATAAACTATTGGGACTGGGCTGGCAGGGAGTATCAGGTGGGATGGGCTGCTGGGGGACAGAGTCCATGCAGAGGTCCTGGTTCCTATCAAACCTCCTCCAGGACCTACTAGATTTGCAGGGAGCAAATCTCACTGCAGTTGAAATGATCATGGGGACATTTTTGTGAGACAAGAAAAGGACCTGGGTCCTACTGCAGGCAGCTCAATGGAGAGCTCTCCTCATGTCTGTGCCCAGCAGGGGTTCAAGAGGCAAGTGGACTGCTAGGCTGCCCATTAAATCCATCTGCAGCCTGTGTTAGATACAATGGAGAACATGGTGGGGGTTGTAGGGGAGCCAACGAAGGGATATAGAGGAATGGATGATATGAAGAAGGTTGTTTTTCCCGTACCCTCTTGAATATGTATGAATGTGGCAAGATTACAGTTATCAAGGCTACATACAAGGATGTGGATAGATCAACCACTGACATCATTAGGGTTTAATTGGGGCTTGTGGCTTCTGATAGATTATTTTAAGTAGAAAAAGCATCCCTGAGTAAAGGCACATGGGCACTGAGTCTATAGGCAAGGCTTCCCAGTTTCAGCTCTCAGCCTACCCCCTAATACTCATCCAAGTTCATCTGACTGTTCCCCAGCCTCCTCTCTCCAGCCATTGATAGATGTTCTGCTCTTTCCATTCCAGGAAGCTCTGGAAAGACCCATCTACCTTCAACCCAGAACGTTTCCTCAATGCCGAAGGGACTGAAGTCAACAAGACAGATGGTGAGAAGGTGCTGGTCTTTGGTTTGGGAAAGAGGAGATGCATTGGTGAGTCCATTGCCAGGTGGGAGATCTTCCTCTTCTTGACCACCCTGCTGCAGCAGCTGGAGTTCAACATATGTGATGGAAAAAAGGTGGATATGACCCCTCATTATGGACTGACAATGAAGCATACGAGATGTGAGCACTTCCAGGTCAAGCAGCGTTTCCCAATGAAGAGCTCCCAGTGACCTACAGGAACATTAATCTTGATGAGATTGAATAGGAGAAACTCAGCCCATTTGATTTTTGGCTCATGAGGTCTATATAGTAAACTGAGCCCCAAATAGTAGGAGGCCAATAAGTCAATTCAAAGGCTATCTGTCCATTATCTAATTTCACTTCACTGGCCTAGAGACTCACAACAGGCTTTCCAGGACAATCCAAGATCATCCATGGCTATTAGAGAGTGGGTGTGATGGGTGGGATTGTCCACTGGCTTTCTTCTTGAATGCTACTAGGGTATATTCTTGTCATGTGTCCTCAGCAGAGAGAGAAGAAGACTGAAAGTTTGAAGCTATTGGAACTACCCATATAGTTAGAAGTCAATCATGTACTTAAGATCTGTATTGACTTGATGCCCAAGCCAGTCCCATTGTTAGAGCTTACAGCGGAGATGGGGGGCAGGGTGTGTATGGGGGGAAAGGTCAAAATCATTGTTCCAATATATTCTTTTGTTTGTTTATGCCTATATCTCTGTCTGTATCTCAACATGTGGTTACTGGTTCTTATGATTCCTCTTGTTTTTATAATACATCTTTTTGTTATTCCTTATAATTTATTATCAGTGGGATGAGCAATTTCAGAGCATTTGGCCAAACAAGCAGGCCTATTCTGCAGAGAAGGGGATCTGTAATTTCTGAGTGTGGGACAGAACAAAGAATATGATTTTTCTAGTAGTTAAAACCTCTGCTAAGAGTTGGCAAGACCTGGGCGAGACAGGTAAAGCTGAGGCACCAAAGGCCAAGGAGTTGGCCCCTGGCATATCTCACTTTGTTCTAAGTGGTCAAGTAGTAGGCTGTAGAGAAAGGTTGAGGGATTGAGGCTAGCTGGGCCCTGATGGTACGAGGGCACCTGGGAACGTGTCTCAAAGGCACAGCTGAATAGATCCAGGTCAGAGCATGTCACAGTAAGTTGTTGCCCATGAAAGCATAAGCACTGCTGAATAAGATAGTCTAGGATGTGCATAGGCCACCCTACCTTCTATATTACAGATGAAGGTTGGGATTTTCAAGGGGATGTATGGGGGTTGGGCACATCACTCCCACCTCAAAAGAGAGAATAGATTTTTTGTTGTTGTTTAAAATGGTTAAGTTCCTTAGCGTTTTGATTGCAGTCACACAGCAGTTAGCTTGCCTGGAGAAAAACACAGATACTAAAGAGCCCTAACAGCTGTGGCTGTCTTAATAATGAATCATCAGCCATAAAACTGGCCAGAAACACAACACTGTGGTTTGAGCTTTCATCCAAGAGAAGAATCTCTTAAGGGATGTAAGAAAATAGAGAGAAAGTGAGAATTTGGTACGATCACACTAATGATTAAGCGAGGCAATGCAGAAGAGCCTCAAGGGGAGAAGATTAACTGGAGTTATTAACACTTCCAGCTGGGACAGAACACAACAGACAGGGTAGCTGGATGCAGCTTTGGGTGTTAGCAAGTGAGTGTTGCCCACAGCTATCTCTCACAAATGCTAAAAGGGTTACATGACCACACATCCTACCCTGCTTTCCCTCCCCCAAACCCTTTCTCCCATGTGGATTTAAAGGGGGCTTTGAAAGAGAAGATGAAACAATGCTGTCTGTCTGGAAAAGGGAAGGCAGTGAGTGTCCATCTGATCCTGGAAGGTTACACACAGGCTGGTATGCTTAAGGAAAAGCAGTTTTCAGAGTCAAGAGCACAGTAGGAAGCAATGTGTCTAGCACTCACACCCAGCTGGCTCTCACTACCCAGCCCAAGCAACCACTTACAGATGGGCTTATCACATTTGATCCCAGCCCAGTGCAAGGCTCCAACAAATGCCTGTGGATCTGTAGCAAGATGCTGTCAAGCTCTGTCTACACCCTATAAAAAGGAAAATAAAGTGACATCTAGCTCCCAGGTAAAGCATTTGGTCACCCATTGATCTACAAGCACTTCACAAAGGAAGTAACCATTGTTATTCCCATTTTACAGGTGGGAGAACTGAGGCCCAAAGAGACAGAGTGACTTATCCAAGGTCAATAGGGGCTCTGTAGCAGAGCTGGGAAAAGAATACAGGTTATCAAGTCCTAATCAAGTGTCCAACTCAACAGACCCCTTGTTCAAGTGGATGTTACAGAAGAGACCAAAGTATGGGTTTGCCTTCTTTCCAGCTACTATCAATAGGATGCTCCTTAGCATGGACAGCATCCTTGCAGAGTGTCTCCTAGATACTTCCTTTAATCCCAGTCATATGTACTAGCCTTCCCCTAGCCCCCTTCAGTCCTGCAGTTAAAGGAGCTGACCCCAAATCCATCTTTCCCTTCTATATGCCCTATCTTGTAACCTGTAGCACTTCCTCATATTTACAGTAAGAAAGCAGCAAGTTTTAGGTTAGATGGTTTTAATAAAATACACATTCAGTTCTTTGTTCTGCCAGTACATTCATACAAACTAGAACCTTCTTCATGGATCATGTTTTTTCTCTCAGACTTCATTCCCGAGCCAGGTCTGAATTCACTTACACCAGTCTACATGAAGTAACACCAGTCAGCTGTGCTGTGGGAAGGGGAGCTTGGGCCTTTTACATGTTTGTGTTATAGCAGCAGGGTTTTCCAGATGTATCTTAGGCATCAGTCTAACCTTTTAGCATCTTGGTGTGAAACTCAGCTCATTTCTCAAGTTCCTGTCCCCTCTAATTACTAGGGAGTTGCATTATTTCCCTGCAAGTGCCTGGCTTGGTTTTCCTCTATGTAATTACACCATCCTGAATACCTGTAGGGAAGGCAAGAAAGGAATGAACTCTGAAGGCTGATAGTTTCAGCTGTGTATTACAGTAGGCTCCAGAACTACACAATTGTCATCTGTCTGGGTTAGGTGCTGTACAAGCCAACAACAAAAAAGATGGCTAGTTTTTTAAAGTTATTTAAGGATTTTTAAAGAGCACAGCTGTGCCTAATACACATTGTAAACTTCTGGGTCCTTTGTTAATGTTTCACTGAGCACCTACTGTAAGGAGCAGGTTGTAGGCAGTCTTGCTTAATGATTAGGCCACTGTGGGGAGAGCAGGGTGGAGTCTGAATCACAGGGCAACCCAGGGGTCAGGAAACAGGGACCAAGTTGTCAGATTCAAGGGGGAAATCCAGAGGCAGAGTCCAAAATACAGGTCAAGTTCAGATTGCAGAGTCAGAAACCCAATTCCCAAAGCCAAGCAGAGCATTCAAAAGCCAAAGTCCAGAGGCAGAGCTGAGCAAGGTCAGATGCCACAAAAACAGAAACCAAAGGCTTCAGGGAGGCTTACTGCAGTCATGTTGCTACTTCTATAGCCTAACAACGAGTCTTGGGCTATTAAATAATAGTGCTTCTTCCATTTCTGCTCTACGTAGCCATAGCCCTTTACATTATGATGAGTATCATTATCCACTGACCATCTCTGGGCTGGGTCTTCCAGCAGAACTGGTGGATGCCTTGCAATCAGCTGCCACTTAAATGGAGAGGCTGCTCTCCCCAGAAGCCAGTCAGGATGCCCTTAAATGTAGCCAGCAGCAAGTTCATTAGCTGGGGGAGAGCTGCCACTTAGTTTCTGGCAGGTTGGGCATTTAGTCCCATCTGGGCTCTGACACCTACTTTCATTCTGAGGTGCCAAAATACCTTCAGAGATGTGGCCCACAGACCATGAATCATGGACCACAAAACTGGCCAGTTTTATGGCCCATGATTCATTGCCCATGATTCAGAGACCATGTCCTAGAGAGGTCCCAGTCTAACTAGACAAACTGGGATGTGAAAGTGGCCCAGAAAAGGAAAGAAACTTGTCCAAGGCCATCCAGAGGTCTGTGACAGAGCTAAGAGTGAAATGCAAGTCTCCTGAGATTCAGCCTGGTGCCCCGTGCTCTTTCCCATGCCACATTATCTTGCTAGCTTCATATTCCTATTCCTAGAGACAAATCTTTGAGGGCAAGCATTCCAGCCCCGGAAGACATTTATCAGAGCCATCTGATATTAGCTTAAGTTGCCAGAAAACTGCCACGTAGCTTCATTTTTGCAATGCAAGACGACACTTTGCCATATAGCAGGTCTTTCCTCCTCCAACCTTGACAGCTTATTTCTATACAATATTTTTGATTAGCTACCTCTATTCTGTTTAGGAAAGAAAAATAACCAGAAGGTAGTCATTTATTGTTCACAGCACACGGAAGACAAAATGATTTCAAGACTGTCACAGCATGTTTTCCAGGAAAATTATCCCTATGCTGATTAAACCCTCCGTTTTTAGTCCTAGTGCCAGGAATCTGATCTATCAAACAATTTAGAACAGTGATTCTCAATGTTTTAGACTCAAGGCACCCTTGTTAGGCTCAAGGCACTCCTTGTTAGACTCAAGGCACCCCTCAGAAAATGCCAACACTTAGTTTTCACTCATTTTTTAATACAGAAAAACAATACAGCCATTTTTCTATTGCAATGAAGTCAGAAAGACCACAACAGGGCAGCTTTTTTTTTAACACTATGTATTCTTATTTGAAATCATAATTGGGTTTATCTTGTCAATCATGTTTACACAGTGCTAATGTTGTGTGGCAGCGTGTGACACCCCTGAAAGGATCCTGGTTGAGAACCATTGATATCGAAAAAAAGAAACATACCCTTGGGAATTGTCATTTGACCGCTAGAGGGAGCCGATGTGGTGTCATGAATTTATTGAGACAATGAGAAATGTACAATTTATTGAGAATGTACAAAGATTAACTATTGCAGACCATGTTGTGCATTTCCAGGGTTGAGCTAGGTCAATGCCAGGAAGGTTAATATCTTCAACCAAAACATCCTGAAGAAGAAAACTCATCTTCTTGATTCTCCCCTTCTTCATTAAGGCCCAGTTCAGCAAAGAGTTAAATCACATTGCATTCAATAAGCCTCCACAGTAAGGTTTTCCTGGTATCTACCCTTGGAAGGTGGGGGGGCCATTTAGATAGCTGACATGTATGTCTGCTTTGTCTGATCATATGCGTAAGATGAGAAGAGAACGAAGTTGTGTAAACTGGACATTCCTAGACTTGCTCCTACTATGGCCAGTTCTTATTAAGCAAGTTTTCTTCAAGAGACACTTCTGTACTATCCTTTCAGCTTTAATACTGGTTCTGTTCCCTGAGAGGGGAAACAGAGAGATTAGGACCTAGATTCACCAAGTTATTTAGATGCCTTGCTCCTATTCAGATATCTAACTCCCCTAGACTCCAATGGAGTTAGTTGCCTAAATCCCTCTGTGGTAGTGACTTTATGTGACTTGCCTAAGGTCATGCAGGAAGTCAATTTCAGAGCAGGGTTTAAAATCGAATCTCTCAAGTCATAAGAATTATCTGTTTGGGATTTTTTTCCCTCCAGGTCTCAGCTTCACCAACAAATCGTACAGTGACCAGCAAACTTGAGAATTTATGAGATCATGAGTCAGGAAAGCAACAGAGGTGAATAGCAGAGAAGCAAAGAGATATTCATAACAGTATTTAAAATTACTCACAGCAGATCCTCAGCTGGGGTTGATGTTTGTAGCTCATTTGACTTCCGTTAAGTGGCCACAATGCATATACAACATCCAGTCTTTTGCTTGCTATTCCTAGCCACAGTGGAGCTGGCTGATGGTTCGGGTTTAGACATCTCAACTATAGTGTTGATCAAAATTCTAAATCTCAACCCAAAAGAAAGTTGGGGGGGGAGGGGAGAAGTGAAAGGAAGGTTTGCAGATGTGGCTGCCAGCCAGCTTTAGTGTATCTCTAATTCAGACTTTTAAGCCATGACACTGACTAGGAAAAAGAATTCTCTTCCCTTCTACTGCCATGCCAAAATCCCTGCAAGGCCACTAAAAGCAACACCCACCATGGCAGTAATAATTACCCTATTCATATAATATCAGGTCGTTCCCATATAAATACCATTTTTCTTCAAATGAAGGCAAAAGAACATTTAACAAAAGCTGTATGTGATATGTGGAGGAGACAGTCTGCACTAACACACCTATACATAACTACCTATGCAAAATACACAATCTTGATGTCTCCCATCCATCCCCAGCTTCCCAGTATCAGCTTGAGAGGGTATGCATGGGGCTGCACAGCAGCTACTACTTGTTCAGAGACCAGGCTCATGGTCCAGCCCAGCAGCTTATGTTTCTGCTCTTGCAAAGATTATTTCAGGTCCCATTGCTTCCTCAATATGTTGTCCATGGACAATAACACCTTTGGTTCCTCACTCAGTGCATTGTGCAAAGTACAGCAGACAGATTTCATTAGCACCACGTGAGTCAGTGAGCTGTCACTGCAGAGGACTAGGTATCTGTATTCTGCCCTCAGCCTTCCAGGTGCTCATGCCACCTCCAGCCAGCATTTCCCAGGTCTATAGCTGACCTGTCTGCCTCCAGGCATAAAACTACCATTCACTAAATGTCCACACTGGGTCACCTAGAGTAGTAGTAGTCCCTGTAGTGAGTACTGAGCACATGGAAATCCCATCATTATCCCATCAGTGGATAATGATTCTCCTTGTAATATAAAGTCATATGGATATGTAAAGTAGAAGGAGAGGGAGCCATAGCCCCCATAGCAAACCACTGAGTGCTTCTAGTCTAAATGGACACCAAACACATTGGGAGCATTGACAAACCTGCTGGTAACTGCAGTGAGACAAGGTCCATGTAGTTAGATGGGTCCTAGATGCAGTGATGGGTCAAGATAGAGCTAAAGAGGGTAATGCAGCATTTGCTGGGATGAGCTGGCTGGGATGTCTCACTTGGGAGGAAGATGAAGGGCTTAGGAGTGAGAGGATAAAAAAGAGTCTGCCCAAGAGGAGAGGAGATGAGGGAAGGGTAGGTAGACAATGGGCTGAGCTAAGAATCCTTGGAGGAGTGGACATTTTGCTGGATCAGGACCCCTTTAGCTTTGATCATAATATTATTTGTGGTGGCCTTGAAGTACTGGTCATGGGACCACTTCTCTGCTGCCCGTTGTATTACTAAGTTGAGCTCTCAGATACTTAGCAACGCACATGGATGACTCTGCTCCCACCATAACAGGTGAATTGTCCATTCCACACTGTTTGATGCCAAATCTGTAGCAGAGCTGTGGTCAGGGTCAGTCACCAATCACACCACTCCTGGCATCAGAGCCTGCCTCTTATCTGGAAGGTGTTGCCAGGGATTGCCAACTGAGACAGGGTGGCCCAAGCAGTGAGCTAGAGAGGGAGCAGCTAGAGCTGTCAACTGTGCTCTTGGATGGAGGGGTGGATTTATGCTGGCTGCCATGCAATCTGTGCCTTTGGAGACTGACATCTTGTCTCTAGGTCACTGGCTGGTCTCCTTGTCCCAATGAGGCATATTGTTCCCTTGCACGTCAACACTGTTCAACCGACTCCACCAGTGGGCAGAGAACAATAGCTGAATGAGTAGAACCAGGATGCGTGGACTGTGGTTTACTGCAATACACACCGTAGCAGAGACTAACCACCCATGACTCATTTCCACAGCCATAACTGCGTGCCTTTGCAAATGGAGCTAGCCAGGGCTCCTACCACACCCTACCTAAAATCGCTCAACAAGTATTACATGGGACACTCCTGTGAACAGAGAGAAGCAGCAGGACAGGGGGTGGAGTGTGGGAGCTGACTATTGAGAAACTTAGGGAGACTCCTTTCTCAGATGGTGGAATTTGCTCCCACCCGTGTCAGGTAAAGCTGGCCTGAATCAATAGAAGGAACTTCATTGGGCTCCGTAAAATCAAAGCGCAAACATCCCTTGCCTTGCTTTGTCTACAGTAACCTAGGGTAAATGGCAGCCAGGTGGTTAAGGTGCCTAGTGTAGCTCTGCATGACAGTCCCAACCATTTCTTCCTTCAGCAGAGCTGCTCCAGTGACTGAACCATGCTGGGGCAGCCTTAACAAGGATGCTTGTATATATGCTTCCAAAGGGAAGAACCAAAAAGAACAAAGAGAAGAGCTTGGGTTCTTTTTAGCTAGTGCCACCAGGTTCAATGTCACCATGGAATGGCACCAGATCACAGCTGAGCATGCAAGAGTTTGGGTTCAGAGCAGGGGTCTGTGTGGCTTCACTCAGGCCAGTCGGAACCTGGTCTTGAGCATTCATTGATGCAACCTCACCCATCACATAGAAAAAAAAATGCTAAAGCCCGGATCACTAAAGGTAATTTTCCACCTAGCTCCTGTTGAGCCTTGGGGAAGTGAGCAGCTATGGACCAATAAGGATCTGTGCATAAGAGACAAAGGAGAAGGCCCCCTCAGAAGGAAAATTTCCGCTACCTGTAGTTCTCAGTGGGTGCATCTACACGAGACGCTTAATGTGCAGTAGCCTAATAACACTGCGCAGTAGTGTGCCAGGCAAAAACTGTGCTAATACGCTACTGCACAGTAGTATTAGGCTACTGTGCAGTAAGTGTCACTAAAAATCCATGTGCTGGCACTACCACGCAGTAACTGTAGTTACTGCATATTTAGTTAGTACTTCATTAAGCAAGTACTAAACTAGACATGCAGTAACTACTGTGCATTAATGAACATGTAGATGCACCCAGTGAGATTTTTGAATGAGCTGCACTGCAAAAGCCTTCATGGGCCTAGGGCAAAAAAGACGGAGACATGTTGGGCATTGTTCACTGGAGCCCTTGCGTGACTTGGTCTACCTACCTTGAGTAAGATGCCTCCACTGAACCTAATGCCAGTGGCTGTTTGCTGATAAGAGAGACTGAGCCGCTCTCTCTCATGCCTCTGGTCCATGATAAGATAAAGCAGCAGCTGTGCTCCGTGGTGGGAAGGAACATTTTATTGCTGCAGGCGAGATAAGCAACATGTGTTAATAGTACAGCTCCTGCTTGACAATGTCCTTCATTAAGGGGCATGCTCTCTGGGAAGTATGCTCCTCTGATACTGCTGTGAGTCCTCCAGGAGATCCAAACAGCTGTTTCTCTTGCACAGTGCACGTCTGGCAGGGGCCAGAAAGATCACCCAAGAAGGCTCTGGACAGAGGAAACCTAGATGAAGGTTTAGCACTAGGAGAATCAAGGGGCAGAGGGTAAAGGGTCCAAAAATGGGTTCCAGGCAGCTTTAAGGAGCTTCCTACCCATAATTTCCCCCTCAAAAGGTCCCTGGTACCTAATAGCAGGCCTGGAAGAGTAATACCCAGTTTTAAAGGGACACATCCCCCACTGGTTTAAATTACAGTGGCTCCATTGACTTCAGTAGACTTGCATCTGTGACTGACAGGCATTTAACTTGTTCTCGCGTAATCCCCTGAGGCTGGAATTAGTTCAGCTGAGAATCTGTCTCCTTCTTCTTTAAGGGGCCATATTCCCTGCTGGAAGAAAAGTAAGAGATGTGCACAGGGAGGTTGAAACCTCCAGAGGAACAGACAAGCCAAAGAGGAGAGAGATCAGAGGAAGTAATGAAAGTGGGAGCTGTGATGATGGAACAGACAAGGGCCCAGGAGAGAGAAGGGAAAGGCAGCTGGATGAAAAGATGTAATGGGGGAACAGGAAGTGGAAGACAGAAGGAGACAGATGTGAACAGCAGGATGTTTGCCAGGCCAATCCCCATATGGTCCAAGGTGGAGATGTGGTCTCAACTCTGAGGGATTCATTGATTGGCAGTCCCAGATCGGGCAAGAGCCCACATGCCCATTCTGTGCCAGGGCAGCAGGAAGGGGAGTTAATCTATGGTGATCACTCAGCAAGGGCCCTGGATGGGCACACAGGGCAACCAGGCAAAGTGCTTGACAGCACAATTACCCCAAGCCCTGGGCTCAAACAGTTGGTATAACGAGCTCTCAGAGTTTATGAAACTGATGGGAGCTAGTGATCTAAAGGCCCTGTAAAGACATGGGCTGTGTGTAGGTGCCTGAATAGGAACTGAGCAGACTTGAAAGGCTGGTCGTCACAGTGGGTATAAATTTCCTTCAGTGTCTTGTCCTCTGACAACACAGTGATTTATAACAGTACAAAGGAAAGAGCTTCCAACCATATATAACACACCCAGGTTTCTGGAGGGGTGGGGAAGAGTGAGGCTCCCAGTCAGAAATCAGGCGGTACCTTCAATTATGCCTTGCCCTAGCAATAAGTAGCATTAACTTCCTTGAACTTCATTTCTTTACAGACTGCCGTTGTGGATCTTCTTTAAAAACTCCTTGTCATGTGGACACAGAAGCAAAGGCTTCTACATCTGGGCTCATCCCCTGGGCTCCTGCTGCCTCTTAGAAGGTGCATGTAAAAAAGGGATGGTCTGGGGAGCAGGAAGGACTGCAAGAGTCACCATGATGGGAGCAAAGCTTGGACAGGAATTAATTAAGGAGTGGGTAGCAGGTGGACAATGTTTCACCTATGTTTGTTTGGTCCCAAGAAGAATCAATCCATCTTATTTCAATCCCTTTCTCCCTTCTCCTTGAGACACTTTCATTGACACCCCTTTAGCCAGGCCTCTTTGAGAGCTGTGACTTGTGCTTGGCTCTTTTGACCTGAGTTAAACCTGGTTCTTCTAAACCACTCCCACCCTGATGCTCCATTTCATCGCATCCTGTCAGACATGTATATTGTGAACTAAGCAGTAGGATCTGTTTCCTGTGCTGCTTGTCTATACAGTACCTAACAAAACATGTCCCTGAAACCAGATTGGATTTCCTGGGTGCTACTTTAATTAATTCTGGGACACTCAAGACTGCGGGAGGTGGAGGGGACACACATGATAGCTTTGATGGCTCAATAAATGGAGCTAGAATGAGAATATCCCCCCGCCCCAATGTCTTTCTTTGCTCTGATGTTGCATCTTAGCCCTTTGCCTTCTCCAGCATGGGGACCTGGAATAAACAAACCCATTAACTGTTCTCAGGAAAGCCTCAATCACTGTTACTAGATAAGCAATCCCCCTTTCTTTTTCTTTTGCTAACTATCTTCCTTAATTAAAGCCTTCAGTCCATAATCCCCATGTAGACTGCCAGCTCTATGATTTCCTTACTGGAACTGGCATTGTGATAAACAAAGAGGGGCTTTATCTTCTCAAGGCTTATTAGCTTTATTGCTGGCTGATAATAAGCCATCATCATTCAGTTCAATAGAAATCTTTTTAGGTTCTCCTAGCAGGGCAACAATGCTCATTGGTTCCTGAGTCCACAGCGTTTATGTCCCAGAAGCTCCCCGACACCACTTTCTATCCCATGAAATAGCATTATGCTTTCCATTTGACACAATGTGCAGTTAATTTGTGGAGCTCACAAGCTCAGACATTTCTTCAGTGAATACAAACACCCTGAGTGACACTAGGCAGGAAAAAATGAAGTCAATGATTTAAAAGGGCTCTAAAGGCATCGTGCTTCAGTGAATGAGGCAACTGCTACGTGGCAGAGGTCAGGAAGTTGTCAGGAGACAACTATTACGTCCCCTGTAGGTAGGTTTCTGGCAGTGTTTCTGGCCTCTAACAGGTCTCGTTGCTCCCTATAAGGACTCCAGGGAGGAGGATGAAACCTCTGAGTGGATATAATGAAGATCTAGCAGGGCACAGGACAGGGGATGGTCTGATGGGCTGTGGCAGTTCCTGTGTTGACCTGCTCTGTTGATGGGAACCTTGGCACAGAGAGGTCATGAGACTTACCCAACATCACCCAGTACAAATGTATGTACAAATGGTTCCTTGCAATCCATAGATGGTGAAGAGTCTTGGACTCACAGCCTTGGAGGACAAAGGACCATTATCCAGGGGACTTCAGTGGCTTGAAACCCCACCTGGGTGGCTTGAGAAGTTGGACTCCATCGTTTTGGGGATTGTGCATCTCTCTGGTAACAGACGGCTGCTGCCCCGACACCTTACCACCTGAGTAGACAAGACAGACTAAGAAGAAGGAAACAACTTTGATGTGCATTTTCCAAAGGGGGAGAAGGCACAGAGAAACTCAAGCAAAGGTGCCTATATCCCTTTGACATTACTGAGAATGATCCTTAATGCCTTTGAGGAACTGGGCCTGAATGGCTGTCTTCAGCTTATCCAGGAAACCTATGGAAGAGATGGGAACTAAACCTAGATTTCCTGGGGTTGCTTCTCCATTGCCCTACACCTCCAGCAGGGATTTAAACCAAAGCAAGGAGAATCAGACTGGTGCCATTTGGAAGCTCCCAGGGGCTGGACCGTATTATTATTCCGTGTTCACATCATAGCTCCTGGCACAGCAGGGTCCCAGCCCATGACAGGGGTCAGTGCCAGATTATGACATACAGAGGCCCTAAACTATGTTCCGTTTATGAGGCCCCATATGATAAAGATAATCCACAAAATCCACGAAAATGGATTTTCATGAAGTTTTAAGATGAATTATTGTTATTTCTGCATAAATGTATTAATTCAATATGAATAATAACTGTGGAGCCATATATATGTATATTTTCGTCATATTAGAACAAAAATGTCTGTTTTTTTTCCCTTCTTTAGAGGCCTCTCATACTATGAGGCCCTAAGCTGTGGCTTAAGTAGCTTAAGCCTAAATCCAGCACTGACAGGGGTAAATGCACTCCCTGCAAAGCAGTGGAGAGCCCATCCCAGGGGATCCTAGTCCAGTACTGTTAGCAGATGCACAACACCGCCCCTGGCAGCGCTGGTTGGAAGAGGCTGGTGCTGTGCAGAGGCTCTGGGATAGGCTGAAGGGCCACACTTTCCTCAGGTGTCATCTTCCCACGTGGACCGTGCCTCGGAAACGTGTGATTGCTGCTGTTTATTCACCCCTCCTACCTGCAGAGAGCTGTGCGTGGCAAAACGATCCTCCCAGGGCGTTGCAGGGAGATCAGCTTTCTTAATTGCTCCCCACCCTTTTTTCCCTGCTTTGATTTCTAGCCAGCACCTGGAGAGGAAGTGCTGAGCCAGGCGGCTGGAGGGGAGCACTGGGCACGACACCTTTGTCTCCCAGGCACGCAATGTCATTCACATGCTGCTGTTTTACGTGCTGGAATGGATCCCTCCTCCACCGAGCGATGGAAACAACACCTGGCCCGCCTGCTCTCCTGGCTCTAGGGAGGGGGTGCATGCATGTGTGAGAGCCAGAGAAGCTTCGCTAATTCTTGCAGGTTCCTATCCACTTCGCTTCCACAACAGTGGTACCCGAATAAAGGCTCACGGTCCCAAGCAGGGTCATAGCACTTACAGGTGGGGCTGTGCCTTGAATGTAGGGTCCAAAGCCAACTGGGAGTGGGGCCACAAGGCCAGGAGTGGGGCCACATAATGGAAGCCACTGTTCTATGGGCTCCTGTCTACCAGCCTGGAAGGGAAGTGGAAGGGACGGAGCAGAGATTGAAAGGCTTTTGGAGCAGGGTTTTTGCTGTAGGTTTGTAACAGATCCTAACACAGTGGGATGCAGGTCAGAAAATGGTGACTCTCGGTACTATCAGGGTACAAACCATACCATGCGAGCTGTCTCATACCCCTACCCCCGGCAGTCATGCTGAGGCAGTGGGTGGAGACCTCAGAGATGTGGGCTTCCTCATTGTCCCTTGTGTGACTTTGGGCAAAACACATCCCCTCTCTGTGTCTCAGTTGCCCCACCTCTAAAATGGGTTGGTTCAGTTGGTTCAGTCACACAGGTCCAGATCTTTGAAGGTTTAGGGGCTAGTTTGCAGAAGTAAGGGGTAGCCCAAATTCTGGTTGAATTCCTTGGTGACCATGTGTGATTAGGCCTTCTGACCCTTCATTTCTGTGACTATCTGCTTCCCTCTCCCTGATAATTATAATGGTGATCTAGTGCTCAAAGCAGCTGAGGGAGCTTAGAGTCTTAGGCTCATAGGCTGAAATGTGAGGACAGCCCATGAGACCATCCAGCCAGACCAGGCAACCTCCCCCAGACACTCCTGCAGTCAGCCCATTGCTTCAGTTTCATCTGGAACATCCTTTCAGACAGGCATCAAGTCTTGAAAGATTTTAAGTGATGGGGTCATAATATCTCTAAGGGCAGTCATACTCATGATTAAATGATCTTTGGTGTTAAAAAACATGGTCTTTCTAATCTCAGCCTCAGATCTCAAGGATTGGGTTTTATTTTGTTTTTTCCTGCTAAAATCAGGAGCCATCTCCTGTCAGGAGTAATTTCCCCATGGAGATCCATGGAGATGACCTCATTATGGCTTGTAAAGCTTCCTGAAGATGAAAGCTAGTGCCAAGTAGGAAGAGATGGACAAACCTGATTGATTTTTTAAGGAAGTATTGGAGATGAAGTCCAAATCACAATGGGGATCTGAATCCTTCTGAGATATGTCCACCCCTAAGCAGTCACTCCTTTTGGACAGGTGACGGAGAATCCAGCTGACCCCTCTTTCCCTGGCAATCCAATGTGACTCAGCATCTCAAACTTCAGCTCTTCTTCCCAACCCAAAATGCTTGGTGTGAGAACACGAGAGCCCCTGATAGCTCCATCTCTGTGTAACAAGCAGGGGTGAGCTGCCAGCATGTAACTCCTTCCAAAGCTCTCTTCATCTTTCCTGTCCCTTGAGGCTTTCTAGTCTCCACTAATTAAACACACTGTCTTGCCACTTCCATTTACCTAGTACATGTGTGCATGGAGGAAGGTCTCTAGGCAGTGAACTCAAATAGCAGAGCAAGCCTAGTCAAATAATGCACAGTGCATGGAATGTGTTCTTCTCTGAAGAGATTTCATTGAGGTAGACCCAAACCAAACCCTGTGAGTGCCTGAGGTCAGGAACTAGATTCAAATGCCCCTGAATGTAAGAAGGGACTGAACTGCCTAGCACAAGCCCATTTCTAATTTCCTGGCCAGGTGGGACACCTTCGGCCACTGCAGAGTTGTACTATATAGGGGCTGTTAACATTTCCAAGAATGATGGGATCCCCTGACTGTGGTACATCTCCTTCTCTGAGCAAACCATGCCTGCCTTTGGTTTCTACTGCCTTTATAGTTACTGTATGAGAAACAGGGACTTTCAGTCATATCTTCTGTTGGACCAAAGGTATGGTTGGGAGAGCTGTTGGGCATGCTTTTGGGCTTCATGTTCCCCTTCTTAGGTCTAAGAAAGAGGCAGAGGCAGGCTCAATTAAATACCAGAGGAAAGCCAAATACCAGAGGAGACCACACAAACACCAACAAACTCTCCCTATGCTTGAAGAAGGGCATTTGCACCTGTAAGCTTGCAAAGAACAAGTTTTCCAACTGTTCAGTTGGTCTAATAAAAGATATCACATCTACCCCAAGAACCTTGTCTGCTTATGTCCTTGGGCCAACAGGGCTACAACCAACAACCCTCGCACTGTTCAACATCTTCATCAGTGACTTGGAAGAGGGGGTAAAAAGCACCCTGTTCAAATTTACTGATGACACTAAGATGTGGGGGGATGTGGGCATGCTAGAAGGGAGGAATAGGCTGCAATTAGACCTAGACAGGTTATAGGGGTGGACAGAGGAGAATAGGATGGGACACAACACTGACAAGTGCAAGGTGATGCACCTGGGGGGAAGAACCAGCAGCATACCTACAGGCTGGGGAACTCCCTTCTTGTCAGTGTAGAGGCAGAAAAGGATCTTGAAGTCACTATGGATACCAAGATGAACATGGGCCGGCAGTGTGGGGAGGCAGTCAGGAAGGCCAACCGCACCTTGTCATGCATCCACAGATGCATCTCGAGCAGG
>NW_017728911.1:4198410-4243351 GCF_001723895.1 Crocodylus porosus | reverse complement strand
AACGGTCACAAGCTGGCAGAGGGTAGATTCAGGCTAGACATCAGGAGGTGCTACTTCACGGTCAGGGCGGCTAGGGTCTGGAACCAGCTTCCGAGAGAAGTGGTGCAGGCTCCTGCCCTGGGGGTCTTTAAGAGGAGGCTGGATGAACACCTCGCTGGGGTCGTTTGACCTGAGTGCTCTTTCCTGCCATGGCAGGGGGTCGGACTCGATGATCTGCTCAGGTCCCTTCCGACCCTAGAAACTATGAAACTATGGTGCATAGTTTTTGTCTAGTTTCACCCACACAGTTCCCATGAGGGCACATGGTATGCTGCATGAGATACACCACATGTCAATAAAGAGATCACATGGAAAGGAGCTGAGGGATCCTCTTCAGTATGCCCAAGCCTGATACATGAGTATTGCCATTGTGATGAGGATGAACTATGTGCCAATTAATTGTCCTTTATCTAATGAGCGGGTGCTTGGTTCCATTCAGGATCAGAACTACAGGTTTGAGATTCTCCGTGAAAGGATAGGGAGCCCCCAGCTCAGGAATAGTCAACCTGATGGGCTCCCAAAGAGCTTTAGGCTGTGGAGGTCTGGGACCACCTGCCTCCGAGATACTCAGTGTGGTGACTCTCTAACGCTGTCCCAAAGCAGACAATCTGGGAATGCCTCCAAGGAACTGGATTTCCTACATTCAGGCCCTCAAGTCTGTGCTTGGGCCATGAAGCAAGCTACCACAGAGCTGGGGGAGTGACCTGGAAGGAAATCAGGCCTGCCTGGGCCCGTGAACTCATCATTAAAGTTGAGTTGTCTCAGGCTATACATAGAAAGAATGGTTCTATCACAGTCTGATGATGACACAGGTATAAGCTGTTGTAACTGCTTATACCAATGTAACTGTTAACCTCACCATGATCCTGTGTTTTAACCCAACAACTTTTTAACCAGCTCTTGTTTTCAACTTGATCTCAACATCAAAGCGATCCAGGTTGGTGTGGACAGCAAGCTGATCTTTTAGAGGGTCATCCAACCTTTAGCTTCCCAGCCCATCAAGGGCCATCTACCACAGCTTACAGCCATACTAGACTCAGGCTATTTAGAGCAGCCCAACTTCCCACTAAAAGGAGATGACTTCCCCATGACCATCTGCTTGCTAGTATTGGTTACTCAGGAACACAAGGAAGTGATCATTGGTTACCTTAACCATACGAGTGTCTGAAGAGTCATGGGAGAGGGAAAAATTCGTGTGGGTGATATCTTTTATTGGACCAGCTGCAAGGTTGGAATAGACACAGGCAAGCTTTCAGGTATCACAGTACCTGTCCTTAAGCCTCTGGGAGAGAAACCAGAAAAGCGATGAGTGATGGAGAATTTCTCCTAGGACAATACCTCATCTTCTTTCAGGAGGAAGTTTCCCAATTTGTTTCAGTTCAGTGCTCTCTTACCTTCCTCCTCTAACAAAACGGAGCTCTTGTATTTTCCAGAGTGCTGGAAACATCTGAGTCATTTTGAGTTGCTTGAAGTGAAGATTTTTTCAGAGATGGGCTTGAATCATAAACCTCCATCTGCACTGAGCTGCATCCTTAGCTGGAGTGAAGGGGTTAAAGCTGTACTTAATTACAACAGCTGAGGAACTGGCTGGTGGAGGATGTGTGGAGAGCTGCCAGGGGAGGGGACTGGAATTTACACCCATTTCCATATCCAACCATTGGCCTTGATTGTTAGTTAGATTTAATTATAAGTTAGACCAGGACCCTGAAACTGTTGCCTGAACTTCAAGGGGTTTGGCATCTGGATCCAAACCTGGTTTCTCGCACAGACACATTCTCTTGGTTGGGCTCAGCAGCTGCCAGCCTGTCTAGATAGCATTGCTAATGGGGTCTGAGGTGCCATCTGCGGACACCCCCCTCATTCGCCTTGTTTGCCTCTAATTGCTGCCTTGTGTCTCCCATTAATGGCCCTTACTGGTCCAAGGCCACCCCTCACCATCCAGCTCTTGCCTTCTCTCCCTTCTCTATCTGGAGAGGAGGCAGTGCTTTGCTTGGCTGCACCAAGTAATTAGAGGTACAATTAAGTACCATGTTAATTAGAGAGGGAAGGAAAGCGTGCGAGGACGGAGTCTGTCCTGAGGTGGAGAAGGGAAGATAGAGAGATAAAAGAGCTTTCTGCACGCAAAGCTCTGGCTGTGAAGAGCTCCCGGCTCAATGAGCTGCTTCAAACCAGTCTTTCCTCCTCCTGGCTCTGCAGGGCTGGCCCTTTGCCTCCCTTTGTACATGGTATCAATTGCCCTGGAGGAGTGGATAGCAGGGCCCCCTCACTGCAGGCCTGGGTGCACTTCTCCAAGGCCTGTGAGCTCCCCATAAGGGAGGGAGGAGATGCTGAGGGGGGTTCTACACAGCAAAGCAGGGGTGATTGTAGCAGAGGCAAGTCTTCCTGTGCCACTTGATTTTGCTTGCCTGGCAATGAAGACAGGGTGCAGAGGCCATTTCCTGGAGGAAGGGGCAAAATCTTTTGGGGGGCCCACCTACAGTGCACACAGGGAGGACATCTGGCTGCTGGCCATGTGCTGGGGGCATGACCCCTGTAGGGAGAGGTGGGACAAAGTCTTGTGGCGGCCTCCCCTATTGCTGGGGTTCCCTTTCGGGTGGTGCCCTGCACTAGGGGACCATGCTAAAAGAAGGGGTGCCTTGCCAAAGGTGATGGGTGGGGGGTTGCCCTGTGGGTGTGGGCACCCTGCCATGGGGGACATGCTTGGCTGGTTCACTGGGGCAAGGGTGCTGCCAGTTGGGAGGGCAGTGTCATGGGTCATAAGGGGAGTGGCACCCTGCTCCATGGGGGTGCCCCACCGTGGGGACCTGTCCTCCTGGGGTCCCCTTGCTGTGGGGTAAGCAGTGCCTTGTGGGGGTCCAGGCCATTAGAAGCCCTGGAGACGTGACCATCCACAGGAACTGCCCCTTCTTGCCCTTCCTTCATCTCTTCCCCTGAGCGAGGACATAAGGGCATTTGTTAGCAGCCAGCGCATGCACCCACAGTCCCTGGAGCATCTGTGCTGTTCTGAACTGCACTTTGGGATTAAGCTGGTTCAGGTTGGCTAGCCCCATGGTAGCACCCTGCCTTAGCTGCAGTCAAGGTGCAGGGTACACCCTGGGGGACACAAGGGTGAGAGATGGAAGGGAGAGAAGCAAGACCAAGAAGTTGATGGGGTCCAGCAACAGTGGGGTAAGGCACATTATGACTCCCTGCACGGGCCACTGACCCCCGGTTGTTTGCAAGGAAAGGGTAGAGCTCACTTGGATGCTGGCAGCACAGCTGTTTGCAGCTGTCTGGGTAGGGCCATGCCAATGCCAAAGGGAGGCTGGAGCCAGATGGAGGGAACAGGCGCCCTCTCCTGGCTCAGTTGCCAATAGCAAGCCACTTCCTTGCCTAGTGGTCAGGAAGGAATCTAGGAAGGGCTTTGGGAAGCCGCGTCCTTCTCTGGACTCCTACCTCCCTCTGCTTACAAGTCAGTCTGGGTTTAGGAGCCTCATCCAGCTCTTTGTGGAAGCCAAGTACTCCAGTGGACTGAAGGGAGGCTTGGGAACCAGGAACTGCAGTCTCACCTCTGCTTTGGTACTGATTTGCCATGTGCTCTTGAGTATATCACTTAGCCACTCTGTGCCTTGATTTTCCCACTCTGCAAAATGGGGGCAATAATAGTGCTCTGGTGCTCACCTGGGTGCTGGGGGGCTCAGTTAATGAATGGAGCCATGCTGAAATTCTCAGATGACAGGCAGCCTGCCTACTGCTATACCGTGCACTAGCCCAGCCTGGGCATTGCTCCCCCAGAAAAATAGTGCCATCCCAGTACAGTAAAACCACATCTCATCTGCAAAATCAACCCTATGTGTAAGGCACAGCGTACCTATTACAACTGTCTACAACAGAGACTTCTGCATGTCCAGCTGGGTCGGTTCAGAATCACACCACTTCCCCTCCCCCCCAGCTCACATAGTTAGGCCAGCAGAAGCCAGAGGGTAGATGTAGCCTGTGTGTTTCTACAGTGCCTGAAACAATAAAGGATTCTGCTTATTTGGAGGAATTAGATACTACTGGGTGCATCTACATGAGACTTTAACTGTGCAGTAGCTTAATAACACTGCACAGTAGCGTGCTGGGCAAAACCCATGCTAATACACTACTGCATAGTAGTATTAGGTAACTGTGCAGTTAGCGTCACTAAAAAGCCATGGACCGGTGCTACTGTGCAGCAGTACCAGTTCTTGCACGTTGATTTGGTACTTGGTTACAGTAACTACAGCACATTAATGAATGTGTAGATGCACCCGCTGCGGTAGGTTTAGCAACACTCAGATGGTGATCAATGAGCTGGAGGTTATTCGAGCCAAGCATGCGATGGACTCATTGCTGTGCTCATATCCCAGTGACATTTTCCCCAGGTTTGGCCAGATGAACAAATTATACCAAGTTAAAAAGCAGGGGATTGGATTGTGTATCAGCGACTTTGTGGTAACTTTCACTCCCATTATGGGGTTCATGAAAGCTAAAGCAGGGCTGCTTTCCCCAGAATGAAACAAGGATAAATTGCCACAGTTTAGCTGTCATTTGCCATGGGATTAGGAGTGGGTATGCAGACAACTACTGTGGAGAAACTAATGTCTTGTATATACCCCACCTCACATAAAAACTCTTTAGTCTATATACTTTGACTGCCTGGCTACCCGTTGAGAAAATGAGCCTGTTAATTTTCCTGTGTTCATACCTTCTCTACAGGTATGGGGAGCCTGAGGACCAAATTCAGAAGTGAGTACAAGGAAATGCAAACCCAGATTCATATTCATGAGAACGGTGAGGATTTGGGGGGGGGCAATATCTTTTGTTGGCCCAGCTGCATAGCTGGGGTCAAGTCAGACAAGCTTTCAAATGCCAAGCATTCATCTTCAGGTCTGAGGAGAAAAACAACCACTACTGCAGACCTGAAGAAGAATGCCTTGCATGCAAAAGCTGGTCTAGCTTTAGTCGAACTATGCAGTTGGTCCAATAAAAGGTATCACCCAAAACATCCTTGCTTCTCTTATCATTCCTGGACCTTCATGGCTACAACATCACTCTAAGACTACCAACCTACATTCATGTCATTGACAAGAAGAAGGGTCTAGATTCATGCGATCTACAAGTTGAAGAGTCCACAACAAGCTTTGGGTGACATCAGCTGAGATTCCCACCTGCATTTGGCTTCTAGATGACTATCCTCAGGGGTGTGCTTGGCAAGTTCTTCTCTTGAGATTATGAGAGCGCGGCATGGGTGGCAATTTTCCCCTGACTGCTCGCTGTACCCTGTCTGCCTAAGGGAAGGCTAAACCATGGTTTTGGGTGGGTCATTGACTGGTGGGGAGATCACACTTCAGCTCTGTGGAGCAAAACCTATGAGTTCCCAATGACTCAGCTCTGTTTGCCATGGTGGTAGTGGCCTCCCATGCCACTAGGAGTGGGTATGTGAAACAGAGTCAGCTTTGAAGTCACTGAGGGAATTTTCCTTTGGATGGGCCCAGCCTACTGCACACACTGAAATCACCACTGATCCTGGCCTGGATGGGTGGAAGGGAGAGGACTGTCTTGCCTCTCTGGGTTTCACTCCTTCCTTCCCGCTTATCTGTTAGCACTCGATGGGTGGATTCCAACAACCGATTTCCCCTCATAGTGTGAACTCTAGGCACTTGCCTCCCTTTCCCCACCTCCAGTTCTTCTGGGAAGCTTGGGCAGACTGAAGAAGCCAATGGCCAAATTAAATTAAATACTTTACTTCCAGTTGACTTCCTATGGGGAAAGGTCTGGGAACACGCTCCTTCTATTCACCTGAAGGCAGCCTGACAGTGTGATCTGGGCTGCTGATGAGAAGCCCAGCCAGGGTTTCCTTGGATCTGGACATCTTCCTGCTGGTCCCATTTCCTCTCAGGGAGGTAGAAACAGCCGTATAAAAATTCAGCCTCTCCCATCATCCTGCTTGTAAAAAAATAACATCTGACTTTTGTAATAAATAGACTCTGGAAGGCAAGTGTGAGGGCAGATCCCAGCAGTTTCCTTAGGCCAGACATCTGCTGTGTCCAGCATCCATGGAGTGTCATGGTCCTCTGAAGTATGAGTGTGGTTGCAGGGTAGCAAATGCTGGCACAGAGGTCATGTGGTTGAGCGTGCAGATCTAGGCCTCAGCGGCTCCTCCTGCCCAGACCCCAATTCACGCATATCTGGGTCTTTGCTCCTGGCCAGTGGCAGCTCAAACTCCATCCTCCGCCGCTGGCTGAAAACCTTCTCCTGCAACTCAATGATGTCATTTCGGATGTCAGCTATCATCAGGAGGAGGAAGTCAAAGGAGCCGGGAGGGCCCTGTGGGCAGACAAGGAACATGGGCTTTTTGTGTGACTAGGTCTCTACTGTCCTACTGTTTTGGGATGATGGAGCCAGGCTAGGTTGGGCTCCAGTGCTGGCCAAATATAAAGGCCAGATCTCAATTCACCAAGCTGTGAATGGTGGTGGGTCACAGGAGCTCAGTGCTAGTATGGCAGAGTGGGTGTTCAGGGCTGGGGAAAGTGTGGCTGAAAGGGACCATGCTTGCATGGAGGAGTGGCTGACATCTTCCACCACTGCAGGGAGGACCAGGGAGGCAGGACTCTGCTTATCTGGTGGCTGCCGCATATGGGTTCCTCCCTCCACACAGCTGGGAGGGTCTTGTTGAGAAAGGATTGTGTGGGGAGCACTGCACCACTGTGCTGATGCACATGGATGGGTGCAAACTGGTCAGACTTTAGTGGTGGGTCCTCGGTAATTGTGAGCACAATACTCTTCCATCTAAGGGGCTTTTATTTCAGACACTGAATTCAATAGAGCTTCACCGACTGACACCAGGGAGTCTGGCTATGAGTATGACAATTATTCCTTCCACTGGACTCCCCAGTGTGTCCCCTCTTCCCCTTCCTGCCTACTCGAATAAAAGGAGTCAGGGCAGGGAATGTCTTTGGCTTGTGTCCTGTAGAGCCCTGAGCAATATGTCAGAGCTTAACTCACCATAAGCCTGATGGATATAACTCCATGGCATGTGTGACAACAGCCCACCCAGCTAGCTTCACACTGACCTTCTACTCAGGAGTAGCCCCACAGGGATGGACGCTGCATTGCCTTGCATCTTATAACACTTTATCAAAGAGAGCTAAAGGGTGACCCAGTCAGACCAGTAGAGTTTCCCACTCACTTGGCCTAAGGAGCAAGGCATGGACCCACCTGACCTTACACTGACTAAGACACAGCACTGCAAGTGGGTTTTCCATCTGGCTTGCTCTTACCGGTGGCCCTTGGGGACCAGGGTATCCTCGTTCACCCTGAAAGAGAAATCATATGTCAGAGCCTGGAGAAGCAGTGATGTGTTTCCTGCTGCAGAGCAGCTCAGGTGACTTGAATCACTGTAGAAACCTCCTGTCTGATAGCAGTGCTGGGGGTCGGGGCTTGGAGGGGGAGGTGTCACACAGTATAGGATCCTAGGAAGGTAGGGCTGGAAGGGACCATGCAATGTCATCTAGTCCAGCCCTCTGCTCAAGGCAGGATCACCTCTGACTAAACCGTTCCAGCCAAGTGCCCATCCAACCTGCTCTTGAAAATGTTCAGGGATGGATATTCTCTAGGCAGTCTGTTCCCATGCTCAACCACCCTCCTAGTCAGAAAGTTCCTCTTAATCTCCAACTTAAACTTCCTCTGCTGCAGCTTCAGGCCGTTGTTCCTAGTCCTGTCCCCTACAGCCACAGAGAAAAACCCATCTCCACCCTCTTTGTAATAGACCTTCAGGTATTTGAAGACTGTTATCAAATCCCCCCTCAGTCTTCTCGTCTCCAAACTCAGTTACCCTAATTCATCCAGCCTTTCCTCATAAGCCAGGCTTCCCAGACCTCTACTAATTTTTGTTGCTCTGAACTGGACTCTTTCCAATTTTACACATCCTTCTTGAAGTGTGGGGCCCACAGCGGGACATGGTACTTCAGGTGAGGTCTCCCTAGTGCTGAACAAAGTGGAAGAATCACATCCTTTAATTTGTAAGTCATGCTCCTGTTCATAAAACCCAGAACAGTGTTGGTTCATGCTGTTAGATGACGTCTCTTCTCCAGATGAGGAGGTTAACTTTCTCCTGGATTGTGCTGCGGGGCAAGAATCCACCCCTGAAGCTAGCTCACGAGGACAACAGCTTTGTACTCACTGAATACCATTTCCCATTCAGAGCTATCTTAGCAATGGTGGATCTCGCCCAGATGCAGACTCTCACAGCAAAGGGCTTTAACAAACTGGGCCAGTTCAGAGATGGCTCATGCAGCACTGATATGCAGCTGCTTCTTGAGTGGGATGCATCAGTCACTGGGTAGCACACTTGCTCTTGTGGAGAGTTTTGCTGCTGAAGAGGTGGCTGTGGCTAGGAAGAGGGTCTGTATTAGCTATTCGTGAGCCATGGCTGCTACCATCCACATTCACACTGGATGTACCTGTTGGCTCCTACCAATGAGTCACCCCAGCAGAGAATTAATTTTTCTAGTGCAGACAGATTGGAATGGGTCTATACTGGTGATGAGCCATGACCAAAGAGGAAAGGCACTGGGCAATCATGTTTGCTTTCACCATCTAAGGAAATGAGTCACTTGCACAGGAACTCTGACTTGGCATTAGGCATCAGAACCTTACAAAAGGCTGGGTTCCCAGCTGGCAGTATCACAGCAGGAAGCAGCTTTTTAATTTGAGCATGTACAGTGGCTAGCACAATGGATCCCATTAGTGTCTTCTAGGGCATTACAAACACAAATAGCTCTGTGAAGCACTGTACCTTTAGGCCATTCCTTCCAGGTGCCCCAGGAGCGCCCTAGGAGAAGCAACAGCAAGGAACTTAGCAGAGGCATGAACACCATCATCCCCACTCTGCAGCAAGTATGTGCTGGAGTTCATCATGTCTGGGACAGGCCTGTTCATTATGGACCTGCTGGCTTGGCTAGGAAGGAGCCCACTGAGTGGATCTGGGTGACACAGTGGAGAATGGTGATGGCAATGGATCTATGCCTGAGAGGAGCTAGCCCCTGAACCTGACTAGTCAGGAGAGCGGCAGACTGGTGCCACGGTGCCTGTCAACCAGGTCTGGGTGGGTGAATGAGTGAGGGCAGAGGTCATGTGGAAGTGGAGGAGAGTCCATCAGCCATGGTTGAGCAGGGGTCACGTGGAGGGAGGGGGTCCACCAGCCATGTTTGGGAGGGTATGGGAGTCACGGGCCCGCAAGCCGGATCTTGGCAGAAGCTGGGTCTCTGGAGTAGTGGTGGGAGGGTCTGGCAGGATTCCTGTGTGGAGAGGGGGCTACTGTCCAGGGCCAAGCTGGATGGGGATGGTGGACTGAACTCCTGAGCCATGGAGATGGGCCCAGGACACACAATGCAGCAAATGGTGACAGAGTTCAGCTACTCACCACTGGTCCCCTGCGTCCAATTTTGATATGGGCAAAGTCAGGATACGGTCCCATCAGTCCAAGGTCTCCTCTGGGCCCCTGCACTCCCGGAGGCCCCGGGGGGCCCATTGGGCCTGGACTCCCTCTCTCCCCTGCTGTGCCTGGCTCACCTGACCACAGAGAAGGGCCATTTGATTTAGGGGAGGGAGCAGGATGCAATTATTCCTGTGGTGGTCAGGGGGCATACATTTCTACCTAAGCTTTGCTTTGCATGGGTATCCACTCTCCTTCACAGGGCACCATCCATTCTGCCCTAGGCCCTAATAAGTGTCCCAGGGGTTTCCCTGCCCTGAGCAGAGCAAAAACCCAAGCAGAGAATGCAGTCAGAGACAGGACTTCTAGTAACTGCCCTGTGTATCCACGACTCTTCCCCTAGACAGTTACTGCATCGCTCATACCCAGCCCCACTATTTCCCTCTGGTAAGTAGGATCCTCACTAGGTCTGGACAGTGGGAGAATGGTACCGCCTCATGAGAGCCCAGGGCAGGTTCAGATCCACGCCAATACACCAGGGCAGACCAGCAGCTGTCTTCTCCTGCATCTCATAGCCTACATCAAACCCCTGAGATGTACCTGGGGGTCCAGGTGGGCCCGGCAGCCCTGGGGCAGGAGGGCAGTGCAAGGGGGCTGCTGGTTTCCGGTTACCCCACAGTGAGGGCTTCCCGCTGCTGTGATCCAGGCCAGTAACTAGCAGCTGGAGGAATCAGGGATGGTAGGGAGGAAAAGAAACACAGATAAAAAGGGTTGGTTAAGCCACTTCTGCAGGCTCAGGGGCCCCTGGGATCAGTGTCAATGGTGTGACTTCAAACAGTGGTTAGGAGTGAGAGGGAACCTGCTGCCAGGGGCACACAGATGTGGCTATTAATTCTGAGAAGGTAGACATGGCACATGAATGAGGTGGCAGCAGCTACCCCTCTCCTTTGGGAGGTCTCTGCAGTGAAAGATCTGCTCCCAGTCTACTAGGACTGGCTGGGGAGGTGGCTCCATCCCATGCATGCTCCATCTCTAACGGGATTGGCTGAGAGATGGCTCCACCCCCTGCAGGCTCCATCTCTAATGGGATTGACCGGGAGATGGCCCTGCCCCTGCATGTTCCTTCTCTCATGGGATTGGCTGGGAGGTGGCCCGCATGCTCCTTCCCTAATGGGATTGGCTAGGAGATGACCCCACCTCCTGCATGCGCTTCCTTTGATGGCACTTACCCAACACTGGTGCAAATGGCTGCAACAACATCAACGCTGCATGGGCCTGAACATGGCTCTTGGATGAGTTTCCTCCCAGCTGTCACTCTGCCCACACGGGCAGTATGACCTGTGGACCCCCTTTTCTGGAGCACCTGTTCCTTTTGATCTCGGACATCCAGGAAGCCATATCACAGGTCTCCGAGGGCTGGACCCACATACCCCTACAAGGCATGCACTGCTCTCTCTGCCTGTCTGAACCCAGCTTGGAAGGAGAAACCCAGATGCCCATCATTGTCCCACCTTCTGTTTCAGCTGGGAGACTGCCTGTTTCATGCTGCTGAATTCCTCGCAGGTTATGGAGCATGACCTGGCACCCATCAAGATCTCTGATTGGGCTGCTGGAGTCACTGCAAGAGCACAAGACACGGGCAGTGGCAGCAGCGGGGAGAGACATGGTGCTGGGTTCAGGATGGGGCTAAGTGAAGGGAGCTCCAGCAGGGCTGATGGAGCTTTGTCTCCCCAAGCTAGGGCTGGGCTTGGGCAGCAGATGCCACACAACACCTCCAAAGGACTCACCATTCCCAGATTTCAAGCAGGTTCTCCCATTGGGTGCGAGGTGATAGCCCTGCTGGCAATGGCAGCGATAACTCCCCGGCATGTTGGTGCAGAGCTGGTCGCACAAGGCCCTGGTGCCATCTGAGCACTCATCGATGTCTGGGGTTGACAGAGAGACATCAGTCTCAGCACAGACATGGGCATACACATGGTGGGGAGGCCTCTGGGGCAGCAGCTTCACCAGGAGCCAGGGATATTCATAGCCTCCTACAGGCCAGGACATGCGGGAGACACGCACAGCGATCCCCTAGGAACAGTGGCTCTCTAGGAGGCTCTAGATTGCCTTGGAGGTGGCTCTCCTGCAAAGGTCACCCAAGTGTCCCCAGGGCTTTGCAAGAGGCAGAACAATGTCCTAGAGAGGGGCCTGTCCCATCCAGGCCTGCACCAGGGGAGTCACTCACCCAGGCAGTACGGGTGGAGGTGGTTCTTGTGGCGCTCCCTGTCAAACCGGTAGCCAGGAAAGCAGGTGCACAGGATGCGGCCAAAGTTATCCGTGCATTGCTGCTCACAAGGGAACTCTGCACACACGTCCACACCTGGGAAGAGGCAGATGGAGTCTCACACTGTTGTGCTAGACACCCTTTCCCAGACCTTCGGGCTTTGGGTCCAGCAAGGTAGGGAAAGCCACGGTCAGTGCAGCCCACAGGTGATTAGACTGGTCTCCTCTTCCCATCCCAACAGCTGGTCTGCATCTGGGACCCTACCCCCCCACCCTCCCTCACTATGAGCCAGGTCCTCAGCTAGCATGAATCCACATGACCGTTGACCTCATTGGATATCAGCTCAGCTACTAATCTGGTTTCTTCTGTCCAAGGGTTGTTAGGCATGTGCATGGAAAGGAGACTGATGAGTAGGTACCTCCATGTAACTCAGATTGTTACTTCAGTCTACCCCTTCTACCCAACTCCCCCAACCCAGCTCCTTCTTCCAGGCCCTTCCCAGTAGTCCCAAGTGACCCAGCCCCTGCACACATCTCAGTGACCCCCACCCCTATTATGCCTGCCCCAGCACTGCCTCTGTAATGGAACCACCAGTTTGGTAGCAGCTCCCAAGGTTCATGAGCAAAAACCAGCTTCCCAAGCTACCCTTGCTGGACTAGGGTCAAAAGCAGGAGAGTTGCCCACCTTCAGGTCAGTCTGGAGCAGCACCCCAGATCTACCTGTCCCTGAACTCTGGGGAAGACCCAGGTCAGGACTCTATAGCTTAGACCCATCTCCAAATCAAATGGCATAGGCAATTGCCCATCCAGCATAGACTGTGGTATAGCGAGCCAAAGTCATGTCTGCTGAGACACAAGCTGGCAGACCCAGAAGTCAAGATGTCTTCGACTCCCATTGCATAGTATGAGCCCCTCTGTTGCAAGCCAACATCCCAAGGCTCTGGCAGGAGGAGTGGACAAACTTGTTGACATCCAACCCATGTGGCACTATCTGCCAAACTCACAGCACAGGTGCATGGTGTTACACCAGGCCGGGTCTGACTGAGTAATCCCCTCAGCTGGGTAGCAAAATCAGTGATGTGAGTGGCTTCAGGGGGCACGTGGGGACACAGCAAGCAACATGTGCCAGAGCCTTCCTTTTCATACTTACTTTCATGGATGCACTGGCCCATCACAAACCTGTAGCCCTCGCAGCACTGCCTCCTGGGGTGAGAAAAAGCCATGTCAGCAACCACCTTCCCCCATGCAATTAGCTCCTGCCACAAATAATCAAGGGACAATACAGGGTCTGACTCCCCAGGGCATTGCTCCAGTGCTAGTGGAGGGATGCTGGCCCACCCAATAGTGATGGTACCTGCTTGCCCAAGTCCTGAAGGCCTATCCAATCAGAACACCCAGCAGACCACACTCAGCCAGGCTCTGAGCACTGGGCACTGGGGAGTTTGGCCTGGAAGGATTTAAGGACTTAATACTCATCCTGATCTTATAATTTCCCCTGTGCAAAACAAAACTCTTGGGTGCTTGCTTTGGACTGTCCATTATTGATTCCATAGTGGCTGAGATCCAGGCATTGGCAGAGATGTCCCCTGCCCTGAGGAGTCTGGATGCTAAATAGGCAAGACTGGAGAAGAGCAGACAGAGGCACGTGGACTTGTTCAAGGTGGCACAGCAGGGCAGGAGCAGAGCTGGGGATAGAGCCCATGTCTCATTTAGATCAGCGGTCTATACCAGGGGTAGGTGACCTATGATACATGTGCCAGAATGTGGTACGCGAAGGCATTTTGCTTGGTACTCATGCCTCAGGGTGCATAGCGGGGAAGGGGTCAAGGCTATGCTGCCATACCAAAGATTGGGCCCCTCACGGCTCCCCCACTGTCTGCCCTGGCATACCAACATCATACAAGTTGAGGTTGCAGGTGTTTTTGGCACTGTGCTCAACAACATTGCCAACCCCTGGTCTATACACCTGGCAACACTGTCTCTGCAGCAGCTCCAGGCATGGATCACTTTGTCAGCTGTGCCTCTACCTCTCCCAGGCTCAGGCTCCAGGGCCAACCAGCCAAGTAGCTCTGATGAAGCCTGTGGTGCATATGTGCCTTCTCCCCATGCACCCACTTTGCCCACTTCCCTCTCTCCTCCAGCCCAGCAGAGCTGGAAGCCCCTTCTTGTGCCCAGAGAAGATTGTGATGGCAAATTCTGCCACCAGAGAGCAGCACCACCACTGTTTCTCCTCTGCCTCCTCCAGCTGTTGGGAGCTGTTTGAAAAGAAACCCAGGGTGGGGTTTGCAGTCAGAGGCAGGGGGTGGAACATGCTGGAGGAGGCCCTGGGGAGGGGAAGCAAACAGGTGCTCATGCCCTTTCATGTGAGTGACCCATGTAACCCCTGGCAATTGTGCTACAAACAGGAAATTGAGGCAGCTGGAAGCTGCCTCCCAGCCACCTTCTCTGGGCAGAGGCTCACTGAGCTATCCTAACTAAAGGCAGGGGGTGGGAGGATCTCCCCACTTGGCTTCTTAGCCCTGCTCCAAAACAACGGACTCTGCTGCCCTTTATTTTTCACACCTCTTGGCCAGTCCATTATTCATCCCAGGCTCTTGCTGCCCTGAGGGTCTGATCCGCTGAGCCAAGCCCCAGGCCCAGAGCAGTGAAGTGATCCCATGCAGGAGTCCAGTAGCCGGGCAGTGAATAAAAACCCAGGAGTCCTGACTCTCACGTGCATGCACTCATGGTCAATCACTGCATTATTGCTGCCCATTCAAAAACAGGGCTCACTGTGATCACTTACACACTTGCCATGTAGGAAGATCCCTTCACCTGCAGACTAATCCCCACACACCTATAGCCTGATTGACTTAGTCTGTCTGATTCTCTTTGGCCCAAGCCATACAGGACTTAGGCCAAAGATCTTGATCTTTTTAAGGGAAAATGATTTTTTTTAAGGGAAACAGCAGCAGCCTGCTCAACACCACCAGTGACTGGCACTTTGCAGTCTGTCCCACCTGTGATAGGCAATCAGCCTTACCACCATAAGCCAGCCACAAATCTTCTTGTTCTCCTGATACCTGTCCTTCATGGTAAGTCTCAGAGGTGATAGGCTGTTGTAGCACAGCAGCACTTAGTGTGGTAGGGTGTCTGAGTGGATTGCAGGGGACTGAAATGGGACATCTTTTGGCCTGCCCTCTCCCAGTAGCACTTGGCAAGGAGCATCAGCTATGGCATGGGGACTGGCTGGCTAAGCAGCAGCTCCTCAGAGAAGGACCTGGGGGTTACAGCATACAATAAGATGGATATGAGTCAGCAGTGTGCCCTTGCCGCCAAGAAGGCTAATGGCATATTGGGCTGCATTAGTAAGAGCACAGACAGCAGATCAAGGGCAGTAACTATTCCACTCTGTTCTGCACTGGTGAGGCCACATCTGGAGTACTAGTATCCAGTCCCCTCCTCTCCCCCCATTGAAAGGATGTGGACAACTTGGAGAGTCCAGCAGAGAGCAATGAAAATGGTTCAGGGGCTGGGGCACATGACTTCTGTGGAGAACAGGACTTATTTAGTCTGCAGAAGAGGAGACTGAGGGAGGATTTGATATCAGCCTTTAACTTCCTAAAAGGTGGGGGGGGTCCAAAGAAGATGGAGCTGGACTGTTCTCAGTGGTGGCAGATGACAGGACAAGAAGCAACAGTCTCCAGTTGCAGCAAGGGAGGTTTAAGTTGGATATTAGGAAAAACTTTCTCACTGGGAGGGTAGTGAAGCACTGGAACAGGTTACCTAGAGAGGTGGTGGCATCTTCATCCTTGGAGGTTTTTAAGGCTTGGCTTGACAAAACTGTGGCCGGAATGATTTAGTTGGGGCTGGTCCTGCTCTGAGCAGGGGGTTGGACTAGATGACCTCCTGAGGTCCCTTCCAACCCTCATTTTCTATGATCCTATGATCAGCAGAGGGGACTGGTGTGGGTTTTACT
The DNA here is from genome assembly GCF_001723895.1 of Crocodylus porosus. NCBI lineage: Eukaryota > Metazoa > Chordata > Crocodylia > Crocodylidae > Crocodylus > Crocodylus porosus. Next base: position 4,227,650 of record NW_017728911.1, on the reverse strand, counting down.
GGGGTCTGGTGTTCCTACTGCACCACTAGGTTGTCACCTGCTGACTTGCTCAAGCTTTGTCCCTTGGCTTTGAGCTTGTCCCTTGGCACAGCTTAGCTGAAGCTCCCTGTCAGATACCCAGCCAGCAGCTGGAGTCCCCCCTAGCACCAGGCACTGCTCCGCCCCAGCACATCCCTGCAAAGGTGCAACATTGCTGCCAGAGGTCTCCTGCTGGTGCCCAGAGAGCTGGGTTGCCTGCCAGAAGGAGGCTGCAAAATGAGGGCTGCACAGACCCCGAGTCTAGCTCAGCCTAATGTAGTTTAGAGGAGCCACGTGCTTGGAAGGAAAAACTTCCTGCTGCCCTCTGGACCTTAATGAAAGCCAGAGCTCAGGCATGTTGTCCAAATGAGAAGTGGCCGTGTGGAGCTGCGTGCTGATGGGCTGCGCCCCAGGAAGGCTTTGGAATGAGGCCGGGTGTGTTCAGTGCTCCTCTCTGAGCCCTGACCAGAACCCACTCCCCCTTCCCCGTTTCCAGGTTTCCATCACTGAGAGAGAGCTGAAGGGAAGGGCTGGGATGCACTGTTAGTAACAATCTGAACTGCAGAAGCCCCAGTCACGGACCGGGACACAGGGTGCGAGGTGCTCTACAAACGCAGAACAGGAAAAACAGCCCCAGGCCCAGCAAGCTTGCAATCAAGGTGCGGTGGCCTTGTCCCTAATGTTTCCTGGTCTCTGAGTAAGTTTCTCACTTGCATGGCAAACCACAGGAAAAGCCTGCTGTCCGAGCCAGCACTGGTTCCTGCTGCATGCTTGGGTGACCTGCCCCAGAGCCGGGGAACGCAGAGCAGCAGCTGTCTCTGCTGGCCTTGCTGGAGTAGGCATGGGGGTGGGGCCAGTGGAAAAGCCCCCCACTCCAGCCCTTCACTGATGGCTCTGGAGAGTAGCCTGTGGCCTCTTTCCAGCTGGTTATTTAATACTGAGTTGAAATTTCCAGCCACTCTGCCTACGGAGTGTGACCTCCCACAACACTGGCTGTCGAAGCAGAGAGGGGTGTGAAGTGTCTCTAGTAAATCCAATAGCATCACACACTGGCAAGATAGATCGGACTCTAGCTCAATGACCCCAAAAAGGTGTAGGCTGCCCCCTAGCCTGTTAACTCTGAAGGCTAGTGACAATCCTGTGAGACTTCTGCAGGGTCTCCATCCACTGCTCTTTTTGGGCTCAGTTGCTGGTTGACTCGTTCCCTTGTGCAACCATTTGCACTAGTGCAAAATGAATGCACAAAGTGTGAGGTGTGGAATGGTCCAAACCTGGGCCCTTATTCTCTACTGCCTTATGGTGTCACTGAACCAGGGCACAAAGTGCTCCCTGTATGGCAGGGGGAGAGGGGAAGGGTGCCTATGGAGCATGCCATGGCCGAGCTCAGCCCACAGGACACGGAGAGCTGGGACTCCTTTCTTAGGCCCCTCTGATTTCAGCTGTTCCAAGCTCTCTCCGCCCAGCCCACAGTATCCTCCTTTCTCCTCCCACTGAAGGCCTTTCCTTTGGCTCTCTTCCAGCCTTGCTGCTCCCCCATCTCCATTTACCAGGCGTCTGTCAGGTTACATGATGCCTCCTGCTTCTTATATACAGAGCAGCTCCATGAGGTGCCCATTTGGAGACCCTTTATCAGACAGAGTATGGCCTGCTGCCCCCCTAGGGAAGGGCTCCCAATCCCCAGCCCCACAAGTCTAAGCCTGCTTGCCCTTGCTCCCCATGTCCCACTGTCTCCCTGGTGTGGGAACTCAGTGGGGTGAGTTTCTGATTCAGGTGTCTGCCCTGTTGTTCAGGCCCTTCCTGAGTCACTCAGTACAGTCCAGATGGTTGCAGCTGCTGGTAACTCCCTCTTCTGCCCCAGGAGCCGGGTGGGTGGAGGGCAGTGCAAAACAGTGCTGATGGTGCAAAGAGGAAGTACCAAATGCATACAGCTCAGGGTGAGAGGGAGGAGGGAAGGGATCTGGATTTCCTACTGGATACCAATGGAGCAGGGAAGAGAGAGGAATGAGCCATGATCTCTCGAGAGCTGTGAGATGCCAACAGCCAACCCCTTGCCTGAATCCAGGATTGGCTCAGTACTTTCCTCTGGCAGTTAGGATTGCTGCAGTTCTTTGGGTGTGTAATACCCTGATCACCTTCCTTTCCAGCTTGCTATGCTGAACCCCCCCACCCCCTACCCAGTCCCTATGTATCACTTATCAAGGGATGCCTGTTTCATGTATCTCTGGGTGGGTAATAATACGTCAGGACTCTGGGGCTCTTGATTTGGGAGACTATTTACAGAGGCTGGATAAAGACAGCTTGGCTTTGGGCTCCCAGCCCCATGCTCTCTTGAAGGCTGGTCTGCACAGGGATGCTGAGGAATGTTAATCTGAATTAACCAGCCTTGTGAATTACAGTGGGCTGGCTCAAGTGCCTCAGACCTGTATGGGTCCCTGTAGTCGTTCAGTACAGCCCAGCTAGTTACAGCTGCCAGTAACTCCCTGCAGGGGTGAATCTGGGAGGGGAGGGGAGAGGGCATGCAGTGGTGCAGTCACACCCCATGTTTGGTTCCTGGTCTACCCGAAGTTTAAGACCAAATGTCTGGCAGTGGCAGCAGCATTTCTATTCAGGCAGCAGTGAGGGAGTTGATTGATATTGTGGCTCAACTTGATTCCTTCTGAACGCTTCATTCCACAGGCCTATTTGTCATCCGTCAGGGGCATGGGCCCAGCCCCACCAGGTAACCTTTTAGCCTCCCTCAGACGGGGAGGCTACAGAAACGGATAACAATTACTGGGGACAAATAATGAAAAAAACAGGGACAGGAGTGGAGGTCAAAAGTTCCTTCACTCTACATGTGTTAATGACCATCTCTCCTTTCTGAATGGTCTTGATGTTCCACTTATAAAGCTATCCTTTCTTCTGCAATTCTGCTGCATGTTAGCTGCTCCTGGTAAAGTAGCTCCTATTTCACAGGCCCTGCAGACTGTTTTTAACTCATTTTTAAAAAGTTGTGATTGTTTTTGCTTCAATCTTAAACTGAGTAATGCAGCCATTGGCCCTTACCACATTAATAAAGCTTCTAGCTTCTTTTTACCTGGAGAAAAATGTGTGTTGTGTTATATATGGTGATGGACCTCACTGCATGCATCCCGCTCTTCAAAACCCTAGATCTGCCCATGACTCCTACTCCTGCCCTTGGAGCCGAGTGAGTACAGGGCAGTGTGAAGTGGAGCTGGTAATGTGAAGGGCAGGTCTGGAAGGCAGGCCGCTCAGGGTGCGAGGGAGGCCCTTGTGGAAGTGTGGGAAGCTACATGGAATCACGTTCACTTTTATTCTGAATGGAAGTATCTGTGTGGGGCTCCAGGGCCTGCTTTAAAGGTTCATTCGCACCAGCTTTCCTGAGTGCTGGGGAAGCAAGCAAACTCTGACCCTAGTGGCTAAGTACAGACAGTCAAAAATCCCAAGGCTGAATTGATTCCATCTTTGCAAGTCAGTCTAAGCTGCGTAGATTGAACTGACAAGCAAGTGATCAGATTTTCACTTTTGATTCCAGAAATGCAGCCACATGCCTGCAGTGGCCCAAGCCAGAAGATGGGGGGTGTTAGAGCATGCCTTCCTGCTCACCCACCTTGCAAAGGAGCCGGAGGGGAGGGGGTTGTGGGGGAGATGCAAAGCACCCTGGGATCCTGGGGGACTGTGAGTTAACTTGAATCTGGAGGGGATCTGCGACAGAAGTTCAATAAACCAATTTAATTTAAATCAGTTAAATCTGATACTATATCCACCTGGGTTTATCTTAAACCAGTTTTGCCATTTTGAAAGCAGTTTATATGCACAGGACTTTGGTTGTGCTACAGATTCAAACCAGTTTCTGATCACTTATACTGGTTCATGTGTAACTTCAGTCCCTAGCCGGTGTGTGCCGGGTGCTCTCTCTTGAGTTGTTGGAGAGTTCAGTCCTGTCGCTTCTCCCTCCTCACGCTGGGGCTGCAGTTGTGTCTCCGATTGGCTGGTTTCCCCAAGGGTGCCAGCCCCAAGTGCTGCCTCTAGGTCATCTGTGCCATGTTTGGTAAAGTCAGAGCAGCTCCTGCCCCCTCCCAGTACTACAGGGGCGGAGCCAGGGAAGGAAGCTGGGCTGGAGCGGAGACACGGAGGAAGCACAGTAGATGCTGATGGGGCTGGGCACAACATATAGAACAGAGGTGGCTGCATCTGACACCAGCATGGTCTAATCCTGCACAAGCCTCAGCATTGGGGTCTCTGGGCTTCCGTGTGGTGGGCCCTGCCACCGATTCACTGATACACCTGGGCACCTCCCAGTGCCTCAGTTTCCCCAGCTGACCAGTTGTCTTTGCAAAGCACTCAGAGATCTCTGGCATATAGACCTGGCCATGGGAAGGGAAAGAAGTAGGGCTGAGCCCTAAAGAAAGCAGCAGTTTCTCACTTGCACGGCAAACCACAGGAAAAGCCTGCTGTCTGAGCCAGCATTGGTTCCTGCTGCATGCTTGGGTGACCTGCCCCAGAGCTGGGGAACACAGAGCAGCAGCTGTCTCTGCTAGCCTTGCTGGAGTAGGCATGGGGGTGGGGGCAATGGAAAGCCCCCCACTCCAGCCCTTCACTGATGGCTCTGGAGAGTAGCCCGTGGCCTCTTTCCAGCTGGTTATTTAATACTGAGTTGAAATTTCCAGCCACTCTGCCTACGGAGGAAACCTTTGTGCATGTGACCTCCCACAGCACTGGCTGTAGAAGCAGGGAAGGGTCAGACTCTGCCCTAGCTTGGAGGGATGTGAAGTGTCTCCAGTAGATCCAATAGCATCACACACTGGCAAGATAGATCGGACTCTAGCTAATGACCCCAAAAAGGCATAGGCTTCCCCCTAGCCTGTTAACTCTGAAGGCTAGTGACAACTGCCCTATTTGATTATACTGCTGCTTCTCATTTTAACAGAGGTTTCTAGTTAACATGCTTGTCCCTCAGTGGGACAGTACCCTGCACCTTCATTCCTCTCCCCACAACAGTCTCATGGATTAGCTCTTCTCTGTACTATGCAGCCTAGGAGAGAAATGTTTGGATCTTAGTGACTTAGACAGTACCTAGTGCCAATAAAAGGGCTGGTCATGCCACTGCTGTTACAGATAGGCAATTAGCATTGCTCAGAAGCATTGGGCCTGGCATTGGTGGTATAGTGGTGAGCATAGCTGCCTTCTAAGCAGTTGACCTGGGTTCGATTCCCAGCCAACGCAGTTCCTTTTTCTATAGACCAGTCAGTCTTACCGCTATCCCTGGGAAAACCATTGAAAAATTATCAAGAAACACATCTGTGGGAGGTGGCTAATGTGATGCGGAGGGGTAACCAACATGGGTTTATAGCAGGTAGCTCCTGCCTGACTAACCTAGCTGCTTCTTACAACAAGGCCACCAAATGTTTAGATGCAGGAGTCGAGGTGGATGTTATCTATCTGGACTTCAAGAAGGCCTTTGACACGGTATCCCATAGCATCCTTATTAATACACTGAGAATATTGCCTTGGATGATTACACGGTAGACTGGCTCAGGGGTCGCACTCAGAAAGTGGTGGTGGATGGGTCGGTGTCAACCTGGAAAGATGTGTGCAGCGGAGTCCCTCAGGGCTCAGTTCTGGGGCCGGTGCTGTTCAACATCTTCATCAGTGATCTGGATGAGGGGGTGGGAAGCGCCCTGTCCAAATTTGCGGATGACACAAAACTATGGGGTGAAGCTAACACCCTGGTGAGGAGGAACCAGATCCAGGCTGACCTAGATAGGTTGGGGAAGTGGGCAGAGAGCAACAGGATGCAATTCAATAAGGACAAGTGCAAGGTGCTGCATTTAGGGAGGAAGAACTGGCATCGTACCTATAGGCCAGGGGGGACTTTCTCAGCTCCACCGAGGCAGAAAGAGATCTTGGAGTCACTGTTGACTCCAGGATGAACATGAGTCGTCAATGTGATGAAGCAGTCGGCAGAGCCAATTGCACCTTGTCGTACATCCGTAGGTGCTTCACAAACAGGTCCAGGGAGGTGATGCTCCCCCTCTATGCGGCACTGGTCAGACCGCAACGGGAGTACTGTGTCTAGTTCTGGACGCTGCAATTCAAGTGGGATGGGGACAACCTGGAGAGGGTCCAAAGAAGGGCCACGCGTCTGACTGGAGGCCTGCAAGGAGAGCCCTACAAGGAAAGGCTAAGGGACATTAACCTTTTCAGCCTCTCCAAGAGAAGGCTGAGAGGGGACCTTGTGGCAGTGTGCAAATTCATAAGAGGAGAGCAACGTGAAGTAGGCAATGATCTGTTCACCAGGGCACCCCTGGAACAACAAGGAACAATGGCCATAAGCTATGGGAGAGAAGGTTTAGACTGGACATTAGAAAAAAGTTTTTCACGGTCAGGTTTGCCAGGATCTGGAAAGGGTTTCCAAGGGAGGTGATGCTCATCCCATCCTTAGGGGTCTTCAGGAGGAGACTGGACAGGCACCTGTCTGGGATCACATGATCCCAGGTTTGGTGACCCTTTTCTTGCCTGCCAGGGGCAAGGGGTCGGACAGGATGGCCCACCAAGGTCCCTTCCGACCCTGGAATCTATGAATCTATAAAAAAGCACTTCTCCTGAGGTCTACCATATTTTTTATTAACAATATGTATCTTTTTCTCAAAAAAAACCCAAAACAAAACATCTACTGGAAACAGGGCTTATAAGTGAGGAAATACAGCAACAGTGGTTTCTGCCACTTAAGCTTCTGCCAGGCAAAAGCAAAAGTAACTGTGCACGTGATCCACAGAGAGCAGAACAACAAGCAGGTTCTGCTCCTTGCTGCTCCTCATTACTTACTGTAAAGAAAGATTTCTCTCTTTTTTTTCATTCTGCCTCTCAAAAACAAGGAGTGTTTCTTATTTTGTACGTAGTGTACACAAAAATAGGGCTTTTCAAGGCAGCTGGGTGGAAGGGAATGGGAAATCAGTGGGGCAGCTTATGGGCACCTCTGACAAGAGCTCAAAGGACTTTCCAGCATTTCATGCTTGCTGGAACCAGGGCAGTCGCAATCCCATGGGAAGAGACTGGCAGGAAGGCTGCTGACCCTATCTGGGAATGGAGACAAGGAGTGGACATAAGATGGAGCAATCCTCTCATCTCCCAGCCCATGAGGGAGATGGAAGAGAACTGCAGCCAAAGTCAGCTTGCAGTGCCAGGCAGGAAGGGCTGAGGAGCGTCCCCAAGAACAGGACAAATGCTGGAGGGGGATAGTTTCTCCATCCCTTGCTGGGGGGCAACAGGGGTTCCCAGAGTTTGCTGCCTAGTATTTCCTCAGGCCTCTTCCCAGTCAGACTTTCCTTCCCTGTTAGTACTTCTAGTCCAGCCTGGAGGAGCTGCCCACAGGCTCTACCCAGTCACCAATCTAAATATCGGAGCACCCCAAGGGATTTCAGACCACAGCCCACCCAAGAACCCACTCTCCCCTTAGAGGAAGCCCAGCTCCTAGGCTACTCTCCCATGAAGCCCACTCACCTGACCTCACCACCCAAGCCCACACCCTTCAACTGGGGCCAGGGGCCAAGTGCAGCCAATTCCACATCCCTTCAAGTGTCAGCCAAGTCACTGATATGGCTATTAATCCAGCTGACCTGCTCCCTCCAGAGAACATTCCTGACATGGGGTATCCTAACAGAGTGAGTCTATCTTGTGCCCTCTCCCAGTACATGTTGGAGGAGGGGTGGCAGGCTGTGACCTGGCTTTTCCCAACCAGAGGGACCAGACCTTAGTTAGGAAGGCCCAGAGGCTGATCGCACCTGGCCAAAGTGATCCTTGGCATCCCTTTTCTAGGCCTTTGTACTAAGCTCATCTCCAGCACTGGGATGGATGTGGCCCCTCTATGCCTATACTCCATAGGAATGGATGCTTGCAAAAAAGCTCATGAGAGAAAGTAGGGACCAGCCGCACTTACCTGCACCAACACCAGTTAGAGTGGCAGGGTGACCAGTTACATGGCTGCATGGGGAGCTTGTGAACACTGGACCTCGTGATGCCACTTACAGAGCCTGCAAACTGCAGAATCTGCTACCCATGGGCACAGGCCTGAGAGATACCCACAGCTCCTGCAGTCACCACGTGGACTTACCCCCCAGCCCTGCACCCAGGGAAGGTGGGACAGCGGGCTGGTTGCTCTCGGTCCCCAGGACACAGGGAAGCTGGCCAGCTTGCAGACCTGGGGGGCAGCAGCAAGGGGAGGTGAGTGAGAGGGGGCTGGAAGCTCCATGCTGTCCATCCAGGCTGTGGAGCATTGTAGGAAAGGTAAAGGAGTCTGTGCTGACTTCTGCTGTAATCTGCAAGGTGTGAGGGGTTCCAGATGTGGCTGGCACCTGACTGTGCTGGGCTCAGCTTGGAAAGGGATGGGACAGAGAGGGCAAGGAAGGGGAGGGAAGGGTGGGGGGAAGAGGAGTGGCAGGACATTGAAGGCAGCTGGGAGTGCTGGAAAAAACTAAGGGGAAGGTTACTGGAAGAGGGAGGCTTTGCAGGACATGATTCCCACTCCTGCAGGAGCTGTACTGAGGCAGGGGAGATGCTGCCACTGCTTGTACTGCAGCAGTAGCCTCTGTGGGGAGCTGTGCTAGGTGCTGTGCATATAGGCAGGGCGTGGCGACATGGACAGCAAGAGGGAAAAACCAGAGGCAGCAGGAGATAGTGAGTTTCCAAAGTCACTGCACAGCTCAGGGCAGAGCCAGGGGTGGAACTGAAGTCTTTCAGTGCAGTGTCCTACCACTTGCCCACACCACTTTCTAAAAGTGCTGCCTGAAGCATTTTTAAGGTGCTTGTCCCCAGCAGCACTAAGGGAAGAATTATTATAGGTCAGATTTGTTGCTGTGCTCTGTTCTCCAAGGAGTGTCGCTCAGAGAGCGGCTGTCTGGGCTAGTGGGCACTGCTCTGAGGTCATCTGGCTGCTCTCTACTGCATTCTAATGGCACGCTGGGCTGCACTGGTAGGACTGCTAACAGCATACTGGGCTGCATTACTAGGAGCATTTCCAGCAGATCGAGGGAAGTGATTATGTCTCTCTATTCAGCACTGGTGAGGCCAGATCTGGAGTACTGTGTCCAGTTTTGGGCCCCCCACTACAGGAAGCATGTGGACAAATTGGAGCGAGTCCACCGGAGGGCAATGAAAATGATTAGTGGACTGGGGAGCATGTCTTATGAGGAGGGCTGAGGGAACTGGGCTTATTTAGTTTGGAGAAGACAAGGACTGATAGGACATTTAATGACAGTCTTGAACTACCTTCCAAAGAGGATGGAGCTGGACTGTTCCCAGTGGTGGCAGATGACAGGACAAAGAGCAATGTTCTCAAGTTGCAGCAAGGGAAGTTTAGGTTGGATATTAGGAAAAGCTTTCTCACAAGGAGGGTGGTGAAGCACTGGAACAGGTTACCCAGAGAGGTGGGGGAATCTCCATCCTTGGAGGTTTTTTAGACCTGGCCAGACAAACCTTGTCTGGGATGATCTAGTTGGGGGTGGTCCTGCTTTGAGCAGGGGGTTAGACTAGATGACCTCCTCCCCACTTTCTATGATTCCTGCAGAGCCAGAGGTCGGCTTGTTTGCTGGACAGGATTCTTTGGGTCTACACCTGTGAGGTCCAACCTTTTGGGTAGTGCTACAAATTAGCCCCTTACCCTCTCCAAGTGCTGCTCAGATCCCCTTCACCTGCCCAGTCTACTGCTCTACTTTCTACCCCTTTCCCCGCACTCCCTGCAAATCCACTGCTCTGCTTCATGCCTCATTCTCTCTGCTCCTTGCCTGACCTGCTGCTCTGTTTTTCTGCTCCCTGCCCTATCTCCCATATGTATAGACCTTTGCCAGCTCCAGTGGTGCAATAGGTTAGCATGTGGTACTTATAAGGCAGTACTGAGGAAGTGATGCCAAGGTTGTGAGTTCAAGCCTCACCTGGAGCATTTAACTTTTGGAGGGCCAGGTGTATGATTAGAGACCAGGTCTTACAAGGAGAGACTGCAAGGCTTGGGACTGTTCAGCCTGGAGAAGAGAAGACTTGGAGGGCACTTGGTGGCAACCTATAATCATATCAAGGGCATACATCAGGGCCTGGGGGAGTATCTGCTCACCAAGGCCCCTCAGGGGAGGACATGATATAATGGTCACAAGCTGACTGAAGATCACTTTAGAATAGACTTAAGAAAAAATTTCTTTACAAGTCACGTACCAAGGGTTTAGAACAGGCTCCCCACAGAGGTGGTATAGTCACCCACCCTGGCAGTCTTCAAAAAGTATCTTGATGTCCATTTTGCTGGGGTCATCTGATCCCAGTAGTCTTTCCTGTCCAAGTGCAGCAGGGACTGGACTCAATGATCTGTAAGGACCCTTCCAGCCCCTAACAACTATGAAACTATCTGCCACTGTGCCGCCTGTTCCTTTCCTGATCTGCCACGTGACACACACAGAGGCTGCCTGTGCCATTTGTGGCACACGTGCTGCAGGGTAGCCACCCCTGCCCTAGACAGACAAAGGAGCAAGGGTGAGGGGCTTTGCTCCTGCCCCTTGGGGCATCTGCTTGAGGGAACCTGGTCCTTCCAGGGTAATGGAAAAGGTTAATGCAGCTCAGTGAGCAGAAGTTTAGTCCTGTGGCGGGTGGATCATTGGCAAAGGACTTCATGAATCAACTCTGAGTGCTGCAGGCATTGGAGATACCATCTCCAGGCAGGTGCTTAGCAAACCTGGAGGAGGTTCAGTCTGAGCTGTGTATGAGAAGGGGCCTGGCAGATGAGACATCCCATATTTTCCCAGGGGATCGATGTGATTTGAGTGCCTTTGCACCAGGGTCTCACACCCCCAGCACTTTAATAAAGCATAGAAGGAGCGACAGTCCTCAAAGGAGCCTGAGGAGATCATGGGGAGGAGATGGTCTTGCCTATGTCTGGAGAGGCAGGAACCCAGTGCTAGTGAAGGCCCCAGCTGCAGCCTCTCATTCAGGATGGGGAGAGCCCTGGCGAGGCTGGGGGCAGCCAGATGGGATTCAGTGGAACCCATTAGAAGAACAAAGGGATCTAAGCCCAGCATTGTCTGCACAGACAGGCCACCAAGCTGCTCCTGCATGAGGCCACTAGCAGCCCAGGCTGGGCTACAGCCAGCACCCCATAGGCAACATGACATAAAGTGTGTTATGGTTTCCCTGAGCAGCCCAATCCTTCTTCTATGCCATCCTATCTGTCCCCAGCCGTGCCAGGTCCTTGCCATGGCCTGTCTCTCCTGGACCTGTCTGTCTGTCTCTGTCTATGCTCTGTAGCTCTTTCCCATGGTTTCTTTAAATCTTGGGTCTCCACTGTGGGAACAGGGATCAAAACACTTCTGTGAGCATCCCCCCCTCCTCATCTGATCTCCCCACCAGTACTGCTCTGCTCTTCCTGCCTGTAGCTGCAGCGTCTCTGAAAATAGTCTGAGAGGGACGTGCTGCCCAGAGCATATCTACTAACACCCCCTGGCCCTTTCTAGCCCTCCAAGCATCTTCCTCTCATAACAGGATGGCCTCCTAGTTCAGCCTCCTTTGCTTAGATTGCTCCTGTCTGGCCCCCAGATCCATTTGTCCAGCATAGTGCCACAGTACTGAAGTCTCCAGGGAGCCCTTCAATTCAAGGAGATCTGCTTTACACATGGGGAAAAGCAAGGTATGGAGAAGCCACGTGACTTTGCCAAAGTTATTCAGGGAGTCTGTCGCACAGCAGGGTCTTGAACCCACCTCTTCTCATGCCAAAACTAGTGTCTTAATTCCAGGATGTCCCTTCTTTAATGCCCCTAGGAGAAAGTGCTGCTTCTCCTGCAGTCCCACTGAAGTCACTAGCAAGACCCTCCAGTCACTCCCTTGAGTATCTCAACTGCACACCCAGAGCAGAGCACTGGAGAGGGGGCTCTGGATCAGGGGAAAGGCTGTGTTTTGCACTACTAACATCCCAGCCTGTTCTCTGCCATGGGGGGTGCAATTATTAACAACAGGCAGCAGGAACCTGTTGGAGAAGCACTCACCCTTTGTGAAGCTCATCTCATCCTCCACTGACCACCTAGATGCTTTCTTTAGAGGTTTGGTGAGGAGGACCAGGGCCCAGAAGCCTCCCTGGTTAGACCCTGCCTGTCCACCCTGTGCCACCGCATTCATGGGAATCTCGTCTTGCCATATGGCTGCAGTCGCTCGCTCTTTCTACACCTGAGACTCACACCACTCCCTCCCATCTCCTGCCCTACCTCCATTCCCTCTTCTCAGACACTCCCTCTACTTCCCCTTCCTGGAAGCTGCTTTGTATCTAGTGTCACACGTTCTCAACGCTGATGAAAGCCATTAGGATAAAATGGGCAGGCCGGCATAAACAGATTATGCAATTTAGCTTTGTGATTCTTACTTGTAACCAATGACCTGAGCTTGACCAAAGTGCGGGGGCAGAATTTTAAACTGCTTAAAAGATTTAGGAGCCTCCTTTCCATTTTTGTGAGGGGCTCGAGGCCAGATTTACAAAGAAGCCTAAAAGCAGAGATTGATTTTTCAAAAGGACATAAGAAGATTAGTCTCTAACTCCCTTTGATCACGTCAGATTCTTTTGCAAATCCCATCTCTTTAGATGCCTCGGAAAAACTGACCTCTGGGTATTTAGATCTAGCTCTTCAAGGAGCAATGAGGGGCCCAGCACCTTGAGGATCTAGGCTTTAGGAATCAAATGCATCTTTGGCTATAAATAGATCTTGCACTTCTCCTGGGAAAAAGCATCCTATAGAAGTCCATATCTACCATCCCGCTTCGAGCCCCTCTGAAGTATGCAGGATAACATGTTTTCTCCCAGGATGTAGCTGTGTGTGCCCGCAGGTTTACTGCACTTTTTCCCAGGACAAGCTAGCCAGGCTGTGTGATCCTCACTGGTGGAAAAGCAGCAAAGGAGCTTGGAAGGGCAACATGGGAATGATTGTGCTACACCTGTTCTGATCTGGGTCAAACCCCAGGGCAATTAGGCCTATGTCAAATGAGACATCTATTTACAGCCTTAGAGGATGTTTACACTGCAATCAGGTGTTGGGACTGTAGCATGGGTGGGAACATCTGAGTTTGCTTTCAGATAGCTCACTGAGGTGCTCACTAGCACACTTCTGTTGCATCTCAAGCAGAGGCTCCTAAGTACCCAAGTCACTTTTAAGTACCCAAGTCACTTTTCAGAACAGGGCAGAGGCCACAATATCTGCCAGAAAGAAGATTGTGATGTAGAAGGCAAAACATTTTTCAACACATACCTTTTTGCCACAAATCAGTTGCTAGGAAATTAGAGTTCACATTATGTATGAGAAACACGGTAAGCGCAGTTTCTGTTGCTTACTGGGCAAAACCAAAAGTAAAATGTGCAGCAATCCACAGGGAGCAGAACAGCGGGGGGGTTTGGCTTTCAACTTTTTTAGGCTCGAAGCGCCCCTCAGAAAATGCCAGCTCTTAGATTTCACTTGTTTTTTGACTCTAGAAAAATGGAGCAATTCTGTTGCAAAGACCTCAGAAAGACCACAGCCAGGCAGAATCCTTTTGGCACTATGGATTCCTATTTGAAACCTCTGGGTTTATCCCATGAATTGTGTTTGCATATCTAACAGTGCTAACATTGCCTAGCCCTCTGCATCATCCCTGAAAGGCTCTCAAGGCACTGCCCTAGCTGCTGCTACTTACTTACTTGCTTACTACAAGGAAGGATCTTTTCTCCCCTTCATTCTGCCTTTCAGAAACAAGGAGCATATTATATTCCATGGTGTGTTATATTAAGAAAAGATGATACTTCTTTTTTGTTTCTTATAGGGATGGCAACTGACAGTGAGTTGAGCAAATTCTCCTTCACTTGGGAACCTTTAAATGAAGATCCTAGAAGATATAGGGTAAAATCCCAAAGCACCTAAATGCTCTTAGAGCCCAAGTTCATGTGGGCATATCTGAGGGAAAGATCCTTCCAAACAAAGGGACTTTGGTTTCTAAGTGACTTGGGAAAGTGGGACACTGCCAAAAATGTAACGCTGGGGCATTTTGGTGGCCCTTACAAATGAAATTTAGGCTCTTACATGATCCTAAAACTTTTACCTTTTATCTTTTTAGGCCCTTGATTTAGGTTTTCTAAGAGACAGAGGCTTTCTGCCACCGTTGCTCTGATAGTCAATCATAGCCGCTGTTTAACATTCCCATCTGCAAACTCTTCGAGGAAGGGATCGCAGCCCAGTGATTAGAGCCATTTGGAGGTGCCTCACTTTGTAGATGATTCACATGAGAGCAGGATCACGGTGGATCAAAGGGAGACCCATGGATTCAGAGCTACCAACATGGGATAGTGCATTCCTCTGGCCAAGAGCCCTCCCCTTTCCCTATGCTAATCTATTTCTACCTCCTCAAAAGCCTCAAGCATTCCCTTTGGCGATGCATAAAAACATGCTGGAGTGTCTGTATTAAAAAATGCCTTTGCAATGACTGGAGCCTGCCAGCCACTGCTCTTCTCAACCCGCGTTATACTGAATAGAAAGCCTGTCAGAAGAAAGCCAGCCACATCTGGCATTCAGCTGGGCAGCCTCAGGAAGACACGTGGTTCGGGTTGTGACACTTCAGACCTCCTGGTTCTAATGCAGGAGCAGGGCTCTCTGTGGGGTGATATATTGCAGGAGGCCGGTCAATGAACACAAAGTGATGAAATCTCAGGCGAGGAGAGAGTTACATCCTAATGGGTTTAACAGGAGCAGCTCTGGCTGATAATAATCTAGGGCATGCTCATGGTGCCTTTTATCTGTGCATCTCCAAGCATGCCACAAACATTAACTCATTAAGCTCCAGAACACCTTTGAGCTAGGTCCTGCATTCCTCCCATGTGCAGACCCTCCAATGGGCCAACTCTCCAGCAGATGTAACGTCAGCAGAGTTTCACTGGAGTGAATGCAGCTTTGATGATTTATGCCAGCTGCAGAGCCATATGGGAGTTGACATGTGGGATCAGCTCCTGATTCTCCAATGGGGAAATCAAGGCACAGAAAAAAGGAAAGGACTTGCTTATGGGGAGTGGAAGAACCAGAAATAGGGCCCAGGAGTCCTCACACCCCCATTGCCCCAGTTCTGATCATTGGATCATATGGTGAAGCTATGCTGAGAGTTGTTTCCTCATTGTGCCTCCTCAACATGGAGAATAGCAGAGCCCTTGATACCTCTCCAGTCTCAACACACTGTGAACCTCCCCTACACCCACCCTCCCCAAAGCTTGCACATGTCTTACCGTAAACAGGTAGCTGGGCTCCCACCAGAGCCTGTGCAGGAATACTTCACTGTCAAGATTTTATTCTCAGGACAAGATTCACTGCTGAAAAGGAGGAGAAGGAGGAATGTAAGACTTGTTTGTTCTTGGAAGATCAAACTACCAGCTACCCTGTCCCATCCCACGTCGGCCCCAGCCACCTGGGACATCAGCCACTGTTCTGTGGTTTTATTGCTTGAAGGACCCTGATCTTGAAGTACACTAGGGACTTAAGATGGTGTATAGATGTCCCTCCAGCCTCTCCCTACTTCCACTTGCCTGTTCCTGGATCTGCTACTGGCTAAGTCATCTACGGCCATCATACCTCCTGATCTAGCTACATGCCTGTCTTTGGTGGTAACCTAGGGCTAAGCTAATGTCATGCCTGCTAGGGTAAGTGAAAGCAAGCCATAGCACTGTTAAGTAATAGCGTTATGCTGATTAGCAATTGAATGCCGAGGTTTCCAAGTGGCTCATTGGGAACAGCTGTCACTGGGCCAAAAGGCTTCTGCTGTGGAGGAGAGAGTGTGGGATGCTGTGGGGACTGGGTAAGAGATGGCCCTCCCGATACCTTGTTGTCAGCTTTCACGTTAAAAAAGCCTAACCCCAGGAGGAGCTTTGGCTCTGCCAGCATATGGACTGCGTCCAAAAACTGGCTGGGAGAGGCACCTGCCTTGCAAGCGTGTGTTTTAGTGGAGCTTTGCATGAGTGATGGCTGCACAGTCTGTGTGTCTGTGCGTGCGCACATACGATTGTGTGCATCTGTCTGCCTCTCACACTAGTGAACCATCTGGCAGTGCTCCAAGCTACATACCTTCAAGGATCAGGAGTCAGAAATTTGTAAGTTTGGCCTCAATACCGTGAGCTTTTTAGGAAAACAAGCAAGTCAGGGATCTTTCCATTTGCCTCCTAGTTTTTGAGCCTGCCGGGAATGGGGGTGGGGGCAGTGAGGGTCACGTTTCCAGCCTTTTCTCTGCAAACACTAGCATTAGAAACTTTCTCTTTTTGTTAAAATGAAAGCAACACTTCTTATGTAATCTTGGAGTGGGGATTTTACAAAAAAGCATCAAATAGGACTGGAGCTGTGATAAAACCTGCAAGAGTTGGCAACACTGCCTAAGGCCAAATTTACCCCTAGCGTAACTCTATCAAAGGTGCGTTCCCACCGGGGCTCCCAGAAAACTCCTGGAAACATCCTCTGATGTCCATCCCACTGATCTATTCCTTTAAATATGATCCACATTAAATTTCCCCTCCCAAGCAATTGTGCAACCCTTTGCCTGGACTCTGCACTCAGATCCAAGCCAGCCCCAGTGATCTCAGCCCTACAAGTAGTCCAGGGTGGGCCTGGAAAAGGTTACCAGGCCTTGGGCCATGGAGAGGTTCGCAAGGGGTCGCATGGCTCAGCGTGGAGAGGAGGCTGTCACATGGCTGTGAGTGGGCGTAAGGCCGGCGGGAGCACCAACAGGCAGAGTTAAAGCATTTCTCCTGGTCGCTGCAAGCAAATTGGTTTTGACAGGCGTCGGGAACTGTGTCATTTGTTCCAGCGATTCCATTGCGCAACACCATGGAAAACAATCGCCTCTGAGGCTCAAGGAAGTGGATGGGAGAAGATTTCGGGTCAAAACTCGGCTGGTTTAAGATCCATCCCAAGATCCACATCCAGTTACACCCCCTGGGTCTCTGGCTTCTAGCAAATATTTCTGTTTCTTGTCCTAGCTCTACACAACTTTCCAAAGACAGGCTGCCTGTCTCTGAGATGTCCAGGAACCTCGGGCTCGTTCTTGTTCAGATTCAGGATTTGAACCCAGCACCCCATCCTCCTCTCCCAACCCTGGTTGAACAGTGATGTGACCCCCAGTGACTTCCTCCCTGCTGAGAATCAGGGAGTTCTTCCTGATTAACACCTGCCTTGTGAGGGGAGGGCCAAATGCATACCCTGAAATTCTCCCTTCTGCCAAATTCCCACTGTGCCAAATCCAGCTCTGGTGCAATGCTGTTGAAATCAATGGAGTTATGCCTCCTTAGACCCCGGTCACCTTGACCTCCTCAGGAGTTTTGGGTGCTCAGGTTTTGGCCCATACATTTTGTATCCCTAATGATTGCTCTGAAGGGACAAATGAAGGATATACCTCTTTCCCCTGCTCCTTTAGGAGGACGAGAACCTGGCTCTGTGGTTTTTCCATTGCATGGCAGCACCTGGTAATGCCTCTGTGGGCAAAGGCACCTGGAAGTCTAGATGCTGTCATCTACGGTAGCTTTAGATTGGAGGGCTGTTGAGTCTGGGATGCATTTTGGTAAGCATAGTCCATAGTGGAGCCCCACTGGGCACTTCCACGCTGTCTCCAAACCATGCTAGGGGATGCTGCCATGACACGTGACGTGCTCACTCATGCTTGGCCGTGCTTAGTGGCATAGGTGCTGTTGGCCCCATGACTTCCATATTGGGGTGTAGCATGCACAGAGCATGCAAGCTGGGCTTCACAGTGGTGGCCTCTAGCATGGTTGTTGGATGCCCATGGGGTTCAAATTCATTGTAGGGCCTGCTTGGTGCCATGGGCCACACCCCACCTCTCAGTATTGACACTGTCATAGATCCGAGGGGCCTGGCCAAGAAGAGGAAGCTGTAAGTCAAGAATGAGCTACAAAGGGCTTTGGGGAATCAGTCATAGGAGACTGACTTTCAGTCACTAGCCACCCAGGTTGGATCCAACTGCATAATCTAGCAGGGAAAGAGTCTCTCTCCCCTGAGGGCTGCTAAGCAGCTGGTGGAAACGAAGCCCAGTTCCTACAGGACCATTGCCAAATGCAATTAACACTTGTTGGCACCCCCTTGTTGGCAGTCTCAGGTATGAGACTGGGCCTGAGTGTCCCACAGTGGGAGGAATCCTTTCTCTTGACTGAAGCAATGCTTCACTGTCCACTCGGCCTAGCCTGCAGCCAACGTCTGAGAGGCTATGGTCAGGCCAGCGCAAAATCCACTTTTAACCCAGGAAGGGCTGACATGCATTGAAAGAGGCTCTACTGGAAGAGCTGGAGGGGTGCAGGCCATGTTGAATGGGCGTTCACAGAGCTATGTGGAGAGACCAGGGGGGTGGACAACCAGGGCAGCTCTAGCTCAAGGCTGAGTGGCCCTGCTGGGACTGACGGAGAGAAGATCATGGACCTTTATTTTTGGGAGGACTAATTTCACCCTTGCTCCTACAGAAGACAACTATTGGCGATTGGCAGATAGGTGAATATCCTTCATGGAAACAGTGACAGTCCCTGTAGTTCAGGGGCTCTTCGGACACCTGGCGGAGTGCCAAGCATCAGAGACTCTGCATGCCCTGGGGGCCTCTCTAATCATCCTAATTATGCTCCTGAAAGCAAGGTGAGATCAGTTTCTATGGAGCTGGGGGAGGCGGGGGACTAGCTGAGAGGCAGTACCTCACCCCATCCAGCTTGCTATGGGAAGGAGCCTGCATTTGGGCACCTCATGGCATGTGCCGGGAGGGGGTGGGGGAATTTTTCTGCTGTGCCAGAGCACAAAGTCCAAGGGGGATTTGCCAGGGTAGAGGGTGAGGTGGGGATAGCTGCTTTTGGGGGTCCTGTGGCTCCCACCCAGCACCCCCCACCCCATTACAACCCAGGCCCAAACCAAACAGCTCTCTTCCTTTTCCCCATGGAGATGAGCAGTGTCCCCACTGAGCAGACCTCCCTTATTGGGATCCTAGTCCTTGCCTTCCTGCTAATCATCTCCTCCCAGCTGGCCCCACTCCCTTGCCTCACAGCTCCAGTGGAGAAGAACCCCAGCACCCAGAAGTACTGCTGTAGAGACCAATACTTAGCACCCACTTGTGCAGGGAGCTGGGGGCCAGGGCTCCCAGAGGAAGGTGCTGCAGGGGCCATGCACTGCCTTACCTTGTCTGCTCGGCGGAGAATCGCCCGAAGGGCCCAGAGAGCGACTCCAGCGGCGAGATCAGGGAAGCCAAGAGCAGCTCAGCTTCCAGCAGGCGCAGCAACAGCAGCATTGCCACTGGAGTGGACTCCTGCGCTGGTCCTGGCTGCTGCTTGGTCCAGACCTCCCTGGAGTCACACTGGGTCCATGCAAGAACCAGGCACCCTCTGGCTGTGGTGGCTTCAGGGTCTTTAACCTCCAGTGCCTCCCCTCCAGCTCAGCTCCCCCCGGCCTGCCTGCCTCTTTCCCAATCAGCACAACCGCCTGCCAGAGATGCAGCCTCTACTCCTTCCTTTCTCTTGGATTCCCAGAGCTCGCTTGCCCTCCAGGCCGGGGCACGGTTTCTCACATGCCTCCCCAGCCCTGCTCCCTGGTGCCTTGTTTGGGAAAAGCCACTTCCAGATGCTCCTCTCAGTGGTTAGGGTGAAAGCAGTGCCTCTTGCTCTCTCCTCACTCTGCCCTGTGGGCTCTGCTGTGTTTTAATAAGCATCCTGGCTCCCTGCCCCACTGACAGAGTTCAACTCCTCCTAGGTCCTACCCCCAGCAGCAACCAGCTGCTGCTGCACTTTTCCTCTCTCTCCCTCCCTGGCTCTCTCCCTTCATATCCTGATGCTGGTTCCCACTGGCTGAAGAGCCCCCTCTCCTGGTACCAAAGGAAGGAGAACTTCCCTAACAGTTTCCTTCCCCCTGTCGGAAGAAGGCTGAAAACCTTCCTACCTCCAAAAGCTTCTTTCCCCTTATTGCCAAGACTCCTGCCAGCCACAGAGCCTAGCTCCTTCCCTGGGGCCCTGTGAACTATTATGAGCTTTCCTGCAATGTCTTAGGTGGTCTAATAGAAGGTATCATCTCTGAACCAAGAGTGCTGGAGTTTTTGCATTTCTTTAGGAGCTTTCATGTCCTTTGAATAGATGCTAGAGTGGCACCTGGACCCTCATCCAGTGCCCACCATGTGATGGGCATGCAAAGGAATAATGAACCAGGGAGAGATTATGGGCCTTGTTTTTATGTATATGCAGCTCCATTCATGCCAACTGGGCAATGCACGTGAGCCTTAAAGAGAGTGTTTAAATTCAGATACAGTGTGAATAGATGATACTGCTTCCTAATCACCCAGGGCGGCTGCAAGGATAAATACATGGAAAATTATGACCTGCTAAAGTAATATACTGTATACCTCAAATAAGGGAGGAAGGAAGAGAGGAAAGCATATTTTCCTCCCTTGGCAGAGTGGTGTCAAGTGGTTTCAGCCTAAGTGAGAATCAGGCACCACTTATTTGCATTCCCCCATCCTTGTTTCTGACACTGTAGAGATAAATGAAACCCAGGGGCCTCAACGTGCTCCTCACACTGGTATAACTCAGAATAAATCCCACCGGAGTGGGTGGAGTTACAATCTGGGCCAGTGGGAGTAAAGGGGAACTAATTATTTTGTATTTCTTCGCTTATTTGCATTTAGAATAAATATAACGCTTTGACACTCAGGCTCCCGATCTGTCATTATGCGCTCAGGGTGCAACACGTTGTAAACAGCAGCCCACAATCGAACACTAGCACCTCCATGCATCCAGACAGTGTCGCAACCCCTTTCTTTATCTTTCTTCTACCCCCAGCTGAATCGCATGGGTCCTGCAGCTGCCTAGTTTAGATTGCTTTGTACTGGAGATGGGAGGGCATTTCAGACCCTCTGAAGCCCTTATGGAAAGGCCCAGCCAGCTGCTTACCTCAAGGTGGAGCTAAACAAGTCTTCCAAAGTAATTTATGGACACTCCCTCGCATGAGGCATTTGAAATCAGTCCTCACAGAAGGGTATAGAGAACAGCCCTGTACTGGGAAAGGGATCTGCTGAACAATCTTCTAGCCATGGGCCAGGTTGTCAATGAGTTGAATACCACAGTGCTGATTTACGCCAGTTGACGATCCAGGATTATAATGTGAATGGGCCCAATGCTCATCTCCATTTCCTCAGGGTCTCTTCCTTCATAATCTGGCCCTGTATTTTCCTCCACCCTATAGCCCCTTTCCTCAGTCTGTCTGTGGAGTTGCTACCTGATACCATTTCAGGGTAATCCTAAAATATTACACCTGGCAAAGGAGAAACTCCTTGTGTTTGAGCTTCTGCCAACCTCTTCACCGCCACAGTTAAGGCTGAGTTTGGGAACCTTCTCCCTGTGCAGTCTGAAGCTGCTGATCATGAAAGGGTGTTTCGCTTTAAAACAACAAACAGACTTATCTTGCTAGCAAAGGAGAAATCTCTGCTATGCGCCAAGGACAGGGGACCCCCCCGCTACCCAGAACGTAAGAGTGAGGCCATGGGGGCTGTGCTGTTTGTTGCCTCTGTACAGTTTCTCTTTTCCTAACCCTTGGTGCCTTTTTCCTCACAGTCTCCCCCATATTTGCATTTCACTCTGCCCACTCTCCGTTCTGTTTGCTCACCCTCAGCCCCCTGCGGTGTTTTTCCTCTCTCCTCCTTATCTGTCTCGTCTGAACAGAACATGAGCCCAATCATGTTCATGTTTGACTCAAACCTTCACACCCACAGTGTCTGCGTGGGCTTGAAATGAGGCAGAACAAGCTAAGCTTTAATCGCAAGAGACTTGATGCCTCCCCAGGGAGGGTGCAGGGTTGTAGATATGGAGTATATAAGGCGTATTAGGACACAGTACTGACCCAGGCAATACAATTGCCAATTAGGGGTTAAGCTTGGATACCAGCAGAGGATAAAAGGAGACAAGTTCCTTGCCCGGCTGAGTTGGGCTGCAGAAGGAAGAGCCCAGGGTCTTTTGCCCTTCATAATTCATAAGGCAGCAGCAACAGGAAGCCATAGACTGAGACAGATGAAACTCATCTCCTGAATGAAAAAGGAAAACCAGGGAGCGCCTATACACATGCAGAGAGCCTGCTTCAATGTGTTGTACTTACAACACATTAGAGCAGATTCGACTAATTGAGTCTGCTGGAGCATGGTAATTACCATGCTCCAGCAGGCTCCAGCATCACCTGTATCAGTGTCCCTGCACCGAAAAATGGCAGCAGGGGCACTTTGACTAAAGCTCATTTGACGAGCTTTAGTTAAAGTGCCTCTGCCACCGTTTTCCAACACAGGGATGCTGATACACCTGACGCTCCGGGCATTTTAATTAGAGCAGCTCTCAGAGCCGCTCTGATTAAAGTGCCCTCCCTCCCTCCCCCTTTTCCTCCCTCCTGGAGCATGTCTATAAACACCCCAGGAGTCTGTGGCTACTCTTCTGAAGAAGAGAGACTTGGACAAGGTATAATGAAATGCCTAATTAAAGAAGCTTATGAATCAGTGCCTCTCAACCTCTTCTGTGTCACGAGCCTGCGCAGCAACAGAAGCAGAAGGTAGAAGAAGCTCTTCCCATGAATTCCCTTATCCCATCGACTCCTAAAACAAGGAGTAGTGGGGAGAGAGCAGTGGCCATGGGCACCAGGTGCCTTTGGACTTGAAAGTCTCTGTGGTATGAAATGAATGTCAAAGCTTCCAGATGAGAGGATGGGGAAGGCCTGCTTAGGGCAGGGGCATTGAAGCAAGGATGTGGGCAGAGAGCAGAGCAGCTTGTTTTGCTTTTCAGTCGTACGGCTGAATCCAGAGCAGGTGGCAAGTGCTGGGCATTTGGAAGCCCCCTCAGGTCAGACCCTCAACTGGTGTAAACTGGCAGAGCTCCTGCCAAACCTGCATGCACCGTCTGCTACTGCCGGGTCTCATGCCAAGCCTTTTAAACTCTGGGCAGACAAGCTAGGCCTGTGTCATCTGAACCAAGCTGGGGGTGGTGGGTGGGACGGCTGCTTCCCTAAGCCAGGAGACATGTATGTGAGGCTCCCACCAGCATCTTCCCAGGGATTTGTGAATATCTGAAGTCCCAGGCTGAAAAATCTGGGGTGGAGGATACTTGCTGCTTGTGTGTGTTTGAACGATTGAATTTTGCTCAGTTGAGCGGATTCAGAACTGATTTGGCTAATTTGACCCGGAATACAAAAAAAATGTGTAAAAAAAAAAAAAAATCTCCCCAGGGAAGCCTGAAAGCCCATAACTGTTTTCTCAGCTAACATCTACCACCAAGTGGGATATTCAAAAGGACTAGGCATCAGTGCAAGTGGCATCCAGTGAAGCCAGCGGTGAAGTCCCCAGAGAGAGCTGTTGGTCAGGCCAGCACTACATGCTTTGGACCCCTCTCTCTTCCCTGTGATTGGGGTTTCCAGCTTTTCTCCCCCTCTTTCTTCTGCAGGAAGAGGCAGCAAATAAGAAGCTATAATAAGTAAACAAGAGTTGTCCCGCTCCTCACCAGCAAACAGGCCCTTTTGAGATTTGGAACCAACACAGATGTCGAGCCTGGGACTGCAATGTGCCTCCTGCCTCCAGCCCCTCTCCTTGGGTTTGAGGGTCTGGTTTTCATCTCCTCTAGGGCAGAGATACAGTGCTAAAAGAGGAAAGCAGTTAGCATGAAACCTGATCTGTGCTGTCAGCAAGGCTCAAGCAGGCTCATTGCATCCTACTTTTCAGTTCCCAGATGAATTCTCCCACTGATGTTTTCTCACCCTCAGCCCTGCTTATTTAAGAGAATTGCCTCACAAAGAGCTACCGGTCTGGCCTGAAGCAGGAGAAAAGCTGTTATTCTGCCACTGTCTCTTCTAGCTGGGACACAATACAGCATAAAGGCACCATAGCTCAAAACGGCTTGTCCAAGATGCTTCAGAGCGAGTGTGCGGTTCTCACCCGAACTTTTGAGGATGATGCTACCCTGTTCCTCTTCATGGGAAGAGCTATTTTTTAAACACAGATGGCCTACTGGGAGGTCCTCCTCTGTCATGCAGTGAGCAGTTGGATGCCCAAGACCTGTGGAGATGCCATAGAAACTCCTAGCCTGTCGCTGGTCATGTTATGGATGGTACATGTGGGTGATGGGTTGATAATCCTAAAGTGAACCAGACTGTTTCCCCACCCCTGCCTCCTCCACCTACTCTGTGCTACTAAAGAAGTTGAGCAGTTCAGGAATTAAGGGTAGGAAATATAGCTGGGGTTGCATTTTGGTCCATGGTCCAAAGCCAAATGCTCAGAAAAGTACAAAAAGGCATATTTGCAATGGGTTGGCAAAAAAGGTTCCTGGGATTGTGAAATATTAGACCTTGCAATGTGACTTTTCTCTAATTCCTTTTAACATTGTAGCTTTTTAAAATTTCCAGCGGATTTCCTAAGACAGCCAGTCAAAGGACTCTATGCTGTTCTGCCATGTGAGGGTATTCTGGGGCGATGCCCAAGGGCATTCCTGGTTGGGTTGGAGGTGCAGAACAGCGACAACATGGACTACTGAGACATGGCCTCTCAGGTCTTGTCTTCACTATAGACCTGTGCTGTTGCTAACTGCATGTGTGTGACTGACCAAGCACAAGCTGCAAAGATGCAGTGCTTCCATGCCCACCCATCACATTTCAGGTGCACCATGAACTATTGCTTCAAGCTGCCTGCAGACTCAGGCAGACACTGCTGCATCAGTTACACTGATGTCAAACTTCCAAGCTTTCCCTCCAAACCAGAAGGGCCCCAAACTGTATTTTGAATCCCACAATCCCAGGCCTGTGGTGCACACATCCACCCCAAGCTTCTACCAGGCCAATCTGACGTTTAACACAGCACTTCTACAAAGCTAAAAGTGGTGTGATTTTTTTTTTGTTTGTTTGTTTCTTTCTTCACTGCCTGAACACCTCTGCTCTGCTGCAGTGTCCATCATGCGTAAGCATCTTCTCTGTTGGTTTAGATGTGGGGTGGGGAGGGCGGTGTTTGAAGAGAACAGGAACTTCCTGGGAGCGTTAGAAAGTTGAGAGTTCTCACAGGTTCCACGGTGTGATAGCGGAGTGGGGTATCTTTGCCCATTTTCTTTTGTTGAGATAGTAAACACCTGCAGAGAGGAAGCCGATGGTTACCGAGTGAGAACCACAGGCCCATACTGCTCATTTCCGCTGGAACTTTTTCAGCATCTCTGTTTTAGGACTGACAAAAACTCGATTGGTTTATCTATCAGCCAACAGTAGACTCATAATTTCATCTGTGTGTGTATGCACGTGTGTATCTTTGTATAAATAAATATACCACCTTGTGCACTAGTTTCACTTCCTCTTTCTTCTGATGTGTTTTGCTGGTGGCCGGAGAAGGAGCAGCAATGAGGGCTGAGATACCACTGGCATTTTTATTGCCTTGTTCTGCTGCATAACAATGTACCTGAGAAAATAGAGTCGCCAGGCTGGTTCCTAGAAGAGCCTTTATTATGCCACAGTCAGGAATGTTTGCTTTATCAACAAGGCCTGATCATATTCTCACTGAAGTCATGGGATGTCTCTCCATTGCCTTATCTTAGACTGGATCATTAGTGACTCATCAATATGCCTTGTCCTCTTATCTTAATAACAACAAACCTGTGATGCCTCCAGTCAAACACTTTGAGGAGGAATTTAGGTGCCTATGGGAGTTAAATGTTTCGATGCTCATGTGGATCTGGGGTATAGGTTGCAGCTGTGTTGGTCTAAGGACATAGGCAGACAAGGTTCGTTTGGTAAGTCTGATATCTTCAACTCAAATAGTTGGAAAAATTCTTCTTTGCAAGCTTTCAGGTGCAAATACCCCTCATCAGGCTGACGAAGCATCTGCAGTTGGTTTGTGTGTGGATCTGGGCCTTCCAGATTGTGGAGACCTTTTGTCAGTTTAATGAATGCTTCCTCTTGTGAGTAATCCCGTGGACTTCAATGAGCTGTGAGTGAGCAACTGCTCTTCCAGGCTCCTAGTATGTGCCACTATGTGTTCCTATAGCCTGTCTCTGCCCGTCTTGTCTGTCCACTGCTTGGGGTGTGGGCTGCCTTATGGCATGTTAGTACATCACTCACCATGATCCCAACTGGGGTCTCTGTGTTCTGCTGTAAAACAAATGCATAAAGTACACCTGTTAGATAACTATAATGCTAGCTAGAAAACACTAGCTGCAAACAACAGGATTTTGCAGAGAGAGAGACATCCACATCTGGGATTAACAGGAACTCTCACCAATTTTTCTGTCAGCTATCATCTATCACAGGGGCTCCCAAACGGTGGTATGCATACCTCTGGGGGTATGCAAGACTACGCAGGGTGTATGTGGGAGAAATTTTGTCATGGCAGATTTTTTTGTTATAATTGGCATTTAAGGTGTTAAACTATAAAACGTACGCAGATAGGGGTACATGGGCAGCTGGTAAATCTGGAATGGGCATGCAATAAGAAAAAGTTTGGGAACCTCTGATTTATGGTAACCTCCATCCTTCCAGATGTGACTGACTGGGAAGAATTTCCTTTGAAGCCCAGCACTGCTATTCCTCATCTGGCCAGAGGAGGTCATTACTGGGTGATAGCAGGCTTCCCTTTATCAGCGGTGTGTACGGGCCTTGCAACACCCTAACCTCTGTTTGTCCCAGCAGCCAGGATAATGAGCCCAGCTTCAGTCATCTTAAAGCTACTCCTGGTAGTTATTCTAGGCAATGTCTGAGTGGATGCAAAGGTCTCATGGGCAATTCACTTCTAGACAGCTGTATTATATTATTCAGAGGCCAGAAGAAGCTGTTAGATAACCTAACCTGATCATCACACAGGCTAGAGAACCTCACCTAGCGCTTTCTGCATCAAACAAAAAGAAGAAACTTAGGAAAAAGACTGTTTCATAGTGTGAACCACAACTGAACACTTCCCTTCCCACTCACCACATTGACCATACCCAGACATTTGGACCACTTTCCTTCCTAATATGCACTGCACAACCCCCCTTCCTTTCCACTCCAGACCATGTAACACCCTTGTGGACATTACTGATGCCATTTTTCAGGTGCAAAAATTAATAGTAAGGAAGTATTTAATGTAAAGTCACTTCTTCAATGCAATGTGGCATTAGGTGGGGGGGGAAGAGGAAGAAGCCACAGAATCAGCCAGTTACTCAGGAATTGGTTAGCACAACCTCCATGGACCACATTTTGGGAACAGAAACATTAGGTGGTGGCTCAGAGATCTGAATTCTTGACTGTGGACTTAATCTTTCCCTGAGACAAACCTGTCTCACTCCTTTCGAAATCAGCAGGAGGAGGAGGAAGAGAAGGAGGAGGATGGGATGTGTGTGAGTGCGTGTGCATGTGCCTGAGCCCAAGATTTGCATGTCATTTACTTCCATTTTACAGCCATTTCACACCAGTGAATTCCAGATGTAGTAGCCCAGAGGAGCCTGTCATAGATCTGGACTCCATTGTGCCAGGTACAGAGTAGACACAAAAGACAGAAAGAATGTAAATGACATCTAGCTGCCTTGTAAAAAAAATCTAAGGCCAGATCTACACTACAAGGTTTAGCTGGCTTAGCTACATTGGCTATGTGCAGCGGAAAGATCTCACCCCATTGCCAACATAGCAGTGTTGGCAAAACCCCTGGGGCAGACACAGCTCTGCTGACAGAAGAGGGCTCCTGTCAGCTAATGTCATTCAGGGGTCATTTTGGTGACATGATTTAAGATCCTTTTCTGCTACCATTCCCATGTCTCTTATCGCAGAGCTCTGCCAACACAGCTGTGCCTATGTAGCTATAGCAGGAGAGGCACCATAGAGCAGTCAAGTCCATCTGAAATCCCTTGTCAGACCCACTGTGTGTTTATTTCTGATCCTATCAATAAAACAACATTGTGTACTGTGTGAAACCAATTTTCCATGCATATCATACCTTCCCTTAAAGCAGATCCCAAAACACCTTAAAAATTCAGGTACAAATAAAGCACACATCCGATTTCCTGTTTCCCAGTGCACAGTAATAGTACGCTGCAATATAGGACAGGAAGTGACAAACACCTTTTCTTACCAAATTAACAGGGATTATTTAGCTTGTCACACAGTAATTACCTGAGGTGCTACTTGGCCAGGATAATGGCGTTAACCCATCTAGGTTTATGAAGGACTCTATGTGACTTTACTTATTAAGAGTGATCTGAAGAGCTGTTTTAAATTTCAGCAGATGATGACACCCCCAGTGCTTACAACGCTGATTTGCTGTAGGCTATGGCATTATGTCAGCATCAGTCCCACAGAAAGACGTGTTCCTGAGTGACTTGCTCATCACACCACTTCCTAGAGCGTCCTGAGTTTTCTTTTTCTGGGCGGTTTCACATTCCCAAAACTAACCTGGCTTGATCCTGTGTAGCCCATACAGCACATGCAATGGCTCCCAGCTCTGCTCCTTTATGACTCAAACCACTCTGTGAAACACTGAACGAAACATTTTGTAATCTGTATCCATCTTGCTGGGTGTTGCAGAGTGTCCTTGAAACTCAGAGCCAGGGTCGCCCATTGAACAGACTGACATGATTTTGAGGTGTTGTTACTCCTGACATCTTATTCCCTGCAAGTCGGGGACCTGGAATATACAGCGATTCTACATTGTGGCCCGATGCACAGTGACACCCCACAGTGATGTCAGGTGTCAATGTTGGTGTTGCAGTTTGGAAAGGAAAATAGGTGAAGAAAGGTCACAGAGCATGAACCTCACTCTGCAGTTTCCAGAATGTGGCCCTGAGAGCTGCCCAAACCCCCTTCTCTGCCGTGCCCCTTCTCATCTTATGCATTGCAATACAAGGGAGAGCATCAGATGCAAAAGACTCTTCTGTTAACAATGCACAGATGATCTCTATCCTGACACCACATGCTTCAGGTATGGCCAGCGCCTGCATCAGACAAGCATATGGATACAAAGCAGAACTGGCTGAGGGCTGGTGCAGGGAAAACAGAAACGAGACTGTTCTCATTAAGAAACTGGGGGCTGTGGTGTCGACACCCACGCAGTCAAATGGGTCACCAACTGGCTGGAGGGCTGCACCCAGAGAGTGGTGGTGGACGGGTCATTTTCAACCTGGAGGGGTGTGGGCAGTGGGGTCCCCCAGGGCTCGGTCCTCGGGCCCGCACTGTTCAACATCTTCATCAGTGACTTGGACGAGGGGG
>NW_017728911.1:4196099-4198065 GCF_001723895.1 Crocodylus porosus | reverse complement strand
GCACTGGGGGAGTCCCTGTTCCCCCGAGCACCGCCAGGAGTGACCAGGAATAACGGTCACAAGCTGGCGGAGGGTAGGTTTAGGCTAGACATCAGGAGGTGCTACTTCACGGTCAGGGCAGCTAGGATCTGGAACCAACTTCCAGGAGAAGTGGTGCAGGCTCCTGCCCTGGGGGTCTTTAAGAGGAGGCTGGATGAACACCTTGCTGGGGTCATTTGACCCCAGTGCTCTTTCCTGCCAGGGCAGGGGGTCGGACTCGATGATCTACTCAGGTCCCTTCCGACCCTAGAAACTATGAAACTGGGAGGAAGGGACAAGTTTTCTGAGGAAATGGCAGTAGCTCTGGTTTCTCTTGGAAGACTAACCCCCTCCTTGTGTGTCCTGATGCCCAAAGTGATACACAGTCTTGGTATCTTACCTACTATTAGTCCACAGTCGGTATCAGCTGCGTAAATACATAGTATAGATTGCTAATTGCCATCATATCTATGTGCAGACTCATCAGATGTTTTGCTTGTATGTTGAATCCCTTCCCACCCCCTGCTTTGCTTTTAGAGCATGGGTTGTAACATGTAAGGTAGGGACTGTAACATGGTTGGAAAGAGCCCAGCATGTTGGGTTTATAGATTGGGTTAAACCGTGTTGAAGGCAATGGGTATTATCAGACACACAACCTTTGTGTAACCAGGCAGCTGAAACCACAGAAGCACCCCCCAGAAAATATACGTGGGGTAAAGCTGGGCTAGGAGGTGAACTGTGTGGTCCAAGAAGTTTCCTTAGGCGTAGATATGGCAAACGCAGGCACTGGTGTGTCTCGGCATTTCTGAGAGAAGCAGCAGCATAGACTGAGAAGCTGTAAGAGAAGGAAGTGCCAGCCACAGCTACAGGCCTAGTTGGTATATAAGGTTAACACCCATGGAGCAATGGTTAGTCTCTCCCTTGTTATTAGGGAGGGCTATTGGGTATATGTCAATTGATTGACAGCTAAAAAGAAAATGGACAGGAGCAAGGTCACAGGCTCGGAGCCAGCGGACGCTGCCCAATGAAGCTCTGCCCAGAGACGTGAACAGACCAGGGACAGGACAACCATCCTGCAGTCCACAGAAGTCCCCTGGGCCAGAGCCTCCTCCCTGGTCAGGTAGATTGCTAGCATGGCTAGGCCTAGTTATGGGTAGTTTGGCCCTAAAAAAAGAGGCATAAGAGAGAGATCCTTTGGGGCATAAGAAAAAGAGGCATGAGAGAGAGATCCTGTTTGCCAGAGGCACAGAGCCATGAGCAAACAAACTGCTTCCAGTTACTTGATTCTCTGGTGGTTGAGGGAAACACCACTCTGTGCAGTTGCTGTAAACAACCAAGACGGCGCACGGATTCCTGATTCTGGCCTCACTTTCTCCAGCTAACTGGAGAGACCCCAGAGGCCCAAAAGTTGGCTGAAAGCAGAGCCCATGATGCTTGATGGCCACTGTTGCCCAAATCTCCACTTTTCTACCTCCCAGCCAGCTCAGAGCCTTTGCTTCTTCCTTTCAGAGGCAGACCCATGCCTTTGCCACCTCCAACCTCATCCAGAAGCAAGAGCTGGATGCTGAGGGTGCCTCAGCCTTGAGGAAGCCAGTGAGGTCCCTCAAGGCTCTGTCCTAGGGCCTGTACTATTTAACTTCTTCATCAGTGATGCGGACATTGGTGTCAGAAGTGGCTCTGGGGTAAAGCACCCACACCTGAGGACAGGCGGGTGATCCAGGCAGATCTGGACAGGCTCAGCAAATGGGCGGACGAGAACCTGATGGTGTTTGACTCTGAAAAAGGCAAGGTTCTCCACCTTGGGAAAAACCTGCAGCGTCCTTATAGGCTCGGCAGTGCTACGTTGGCTAGCACTATGGATGAGAGGGATGTGGAGGTCATGACTGACCACAAGGTGAACATGAGCCTGCAATGTGATGCTGCAGCTAGTAAAGTGACCAAAATGCTG
>NW_017728911.1:4157076-4195999 GCF_001723895.1 Crocodylus porosus | reverse complement strand
GCGCAGGCTCAGGGGTGATCTGATGGCCACCTATAAGTTTATCAGGGGTGACCACCAGGATCTGGGGGAACGTCTGTTCACCAGAGCACCCCAAGGGATGACTAAGTCACAAACTCCTGCAAGACTGTTTCAGGCTGGACATGAGGAAGAACTTCTTCACTGTCCGAGCCCCCAAGGTCTGGACGAGACCGCCGCTGGAGGTCGTTCAGCACCCACTTTGAACGCCTT
This sequence comes from Crocodylus porosus, assembly GCF_001723895.1. Lineage (NCBI taxonomy): Eukaryota > Metazoa > Chordata > Crocodylia > Crocodylidae > Crocodylus > Crocodylus porosus. Next base: position 4,195,771 of record NW_017728911.1, on the reverse strand, counting down.
CAGGACACATTTGGATACTTGTCTAATGATCCCTGCTGACTTCCTGCCCCTGGGGCAGGGGGCTGGACTCCCTCCAACTCTCTCATCCACTCCCAAGTTTCTAGATCAGGGCATTAAGTTTTGAAAGCCCCGGCAGAGGGGTAGGAGGGCCTGCTTCTGATCCCCTAGCACAGCTGCTGCCACTGACGGGCTCCGGCGAGCAGGCTGCGCCCCTCGGCCCGGCCGAGCGCCGTCCCGCGGCCGCGGTGCCCGGGGAAGCCCAGCAGGTGGCGCGATCTCTCCGCCCACGCCTCGGCCGGGGATGGGGTCGAGCCCAGGCGGCGCAGGCGCGCTGGTCCGGGCGGACGGATCCGGGCTCCGCTTCCTTCCAGCAGGCCCTGCGAGCTCCCCGCCGAGCCCGGGAGGAGGGAGGGAGCGGGCGGCCGGCCGGGGGCACGGAGCGAGCGCCAGCCCCGCGCCCGTCGCCTCGCCTCGCCCCCGCGAGGAGCAGGCAGAGCTCCCCCTCCCCTCCCCCGCCCAGGCCGGCAGGGGCCCGAGCAGGCGCGGCTGGAACGCGGCGAGCCCGAACGTTCGGAGATCGAACGCTCGGGGTGTTCCGCAGCGCACGAATTTGGAACCCTCGCTGCGGGCGCTGCTACATTGTTTCCTCTTCCTCCTCCTCCTCCCCGATCCCTCCCGCCCTGGGCCCCGCTGCCCCCAACCCTGCTCCTACCCCACCCTTTGTACCTCTCGCTTCCACCCCGGCCCAGCAGCGCCCGGGCCGTGTCCCGCCCGCCGCATGGCATACCCGGCAAGGGGCCGAGCCCCGCGCTGAGCAGCCGGCTCCGCGGCGTGGAAGCCGAGCCAAAGGCAGATCGGAGCCTGGAGAGAGGTGAGTGCTCCCGCCTGCCCCCCCGCAGCACTCGCACATTTCGGGGAGGGAAGGGAAGGGAGTGGTTACTACAGGGGCCCAGGCTGCGTCCTGCCCTCCCCCTTCCACAGCTTTCCCGCGTGATCCGGCCTTGGGTGGACTCCAGGATCCCAGCTCTCCCTCCTTGCCATCCGCCTGGTGGGTGGGAGCCTCCCTCGGGCACCCGCTGCTCACAGAGTGAGGGAGGGAAGGGTCTGACTCCAGCTCAGGCTGGGGAGAGCCACTGGGCACTTTGCGGGAGCCTTGCGTATGGTCACTTCCTGCTCCCCAGTCCCGGGGGACCGTCTGCTGGGGGCAGGCCCAGTGCTGGTACCGATGAAGCAGCCCAGCGAAGGGCCCGCTTTGTGCCTGTGACCTAGCGGAGAAGCAGAGAGAGAGAAGACTTTTTACATGGTGCGTGGGTCTCCAGAGCACGTCCATCGCTCTCCTACTTGGCCTAGGCCTGTGAGCTCTCCCTCCCCCACCCCCGAATCTCATTTCCTTGTGCGATCAGACTGGGATGTGCTGAGAGTGGACTCAGAATGAGCGAGCTTCCCTCTCTGCCTTGCCCTGGCTGTAGCATGGGGCCTGGGGTGGATCTGAGTTACCAGTTTCCTGTTTTATACCTCCCTCAAATAAGCCAAGAGGTGCCCAGCTGGACGGTTGGGAGAAGGGAGAGGAGCTGGCTTTCACACAGGCTCTGGACTAGGTTCCTCCGCCTTGTCTGCCAAGAAGGAACAGGCATGTTCCTGAAGGATGGCTCTCGGAGCTGAGTGGCAGCCCAGGGTGAGATGACAGCAGCTGAAACAATGGGGACTCCATCATCCCTGCCCAGAGCATTGCTGCCTCTCCTTCTGCAAGGAGCTGACCAGTTCATAGAGCAGAGCCCATCCTCCTCGGAGATTTGAGTGCCCAGGGCCTCTGGCTGGCGGTCCGCAGCCCAGGGATCAAGCGTGCAGGAACTCATGGCTGTAGCGTAATATGTATTGGCTTAGTCTGGATGATACACTGCTGCTGTCACCTCCCATGCATTTCATTGTAGGCAGACAGCCGGGCTACAGCCAGTCTTAGCCTTTCAGCTCTGCATTGTGGAAAACAACCAAGCTATTGAATGTGGAGAGTTTGGATTTTTGCCCCCGCCCCTTGACAATAAGTGAGTCATATTGCTGTGAGCTGGCTGGGGGACAAGCAGAAGGTCTGGGTTACGGCCTTTGGTTTGAGATCAGGGCAGCCACCACAAAGGCGCCATTACCGGATGTTGCCCGGATGGGTGAGTGTGGTGGTGCTGCCATTTTTGAAGCTGCGGTTATGGGTTTGGTGGGATCCGTGAGGCTATTTACTCTTTTTTTTTAAGCATCCAGTGGTTCTTTAGTGCACAGCGGAGGCGAGCAGGAGGGGCGACCTGACAGCGTGTTTAAGTGTCCGGTGAAAACTTAGGAACGGTGACTTTTGCTCCGTTACTTTATGGATGCAGACTTCTGCTCTCGTACGCTGAGAATAAAGGGGCTGTGTCCTCCCGCAGCGTTTTGCTGGCCCGTGGCATTCCAGGCTGTTTGGCAGGAAATCAAATAGCCAAATGGTGCGGTTGGAATGAAACGGGCTGGATAACTGTGTGACCTTGGTGGTTTGGGGCGGGTCGCGTAGAGGAAGAACTGACCTTCAGGCTTCAGGGCATAGGCAGGGGTCAGGAAGGAATTTTTCCATGTTCTGCCCCTGCGGTACATGTGCTGGTACGGAGAGTTGGTGTGCAGCCTCGGCTCTGCTGGCGGGCGGGTGCCAGGGGTACCACGCTCCATGGAGCCAGCAGTTGCCTCCGGCCTGTTTCTCTTTTCAGGTTTCCCATTGTTCACTCCAGCAAAGTTTACACTTTTGCTGATTGGGCCAGTGCTTCAAAGCATGGAAGTCACCCTCAGCCCCATGCAGGCTTGTTCCTTTTAATTCAGGCCTTTTACTTTCAGGCCTCTTTCTTTCTTTCTCTTTTGTTTGCTTTCTTCTGGTGCTGGGTCCCTTCGGAGTTGCCAGGGCCTCCAGGTAGATGCAAGGGGCTGCCAGTCTAAGACCCTTTTAAAACAGAGGGAACTCCAGGCAAGTGTTGAGTGTGCAGCGGGACACAGCACTCGCCCCTGGGATGGTTTTTTCAGGGTTGATCCTGCCTTGAGCAGGGGGCTGGACTAGATGGCCTGGTGAGGTCCCTTCCCTGCTTTCGTGCGATTCTTGCTCGGAGGAGGTGTTCTTGGCTCTGGAGTTGAAAAGAGAGGAAAATCCCGTCCACCTTTAAAATCCAATGTGGGGTGAGGAAATCTGAGGGAACAAGTGGTCTTAGTTCAGGAGAATCGCTTCTGACCCCTTGGCTGGTGATTGGTAAGGCCAAAGGTGGCCTGGCCCCCTAGGTCTGGTCCCTGATGACTGTATGTTGCAGGGGACAACTTTCCCTTCCCAGCTGCTGCCTATTTTTCCTCCACCTGATGACTTTGGTGGAGCTGCCCCTGCCTGCCCCGTGGCTGTATCTTGTTCTTCATGTGTGTGGCTCTGTGTATGTGTTTAAGGTTTCCAAATCTAGCTGCTCTGAGGGGTTCCCCCAGACAGTGAGCACATGTTGCAGGGCTGAGTCTGTGGCTGGCCTCTCTTCCCCTCCATAACAATTTCCCATCAGTGCTACTGCTCGTTCAGCACCACTGCCCTGTAGCGATGGGTGTAGGAAGACTATTCTAGTCATGGTTGCAGCTGGCAGTAACTCTCTAACCCAGTGGTTCTCAACTTTGGTAGACTCAAAACACCTTTCATCAGACTTGAGGGCCCCCTCAGAAAATGGCAGCTCTTGGCTTTCACTCATTGCTTGAATGCGGAAAAGTGCTTCCTCAGCCTGAGGAAGGGTATTTTTACCCAAAAGCTTGCTAAGAAATTTTTTTTTCCAACTATTTGAGTTGGTTTAATAAAAGATATCGGATTTACCCAAAGAACCTTGTCTGAAAAATACCAGGGCAGTTCTTCTGTTGCAAGGGACTCGGAAAGCCCACAGCAGGGAGGAACGGCTTCAACACCCTGGATCCCTGTTTTGAAACCTCTGGGTTTATCTTGTGAATCTTGTGTAGGTGTTCGCACACTTAAGGGTGCTTATATGGCACAGCATCCCACAGCACCCTTGAAAAGATCTCATGACGCCCCAGAGGACTGCAGCACCGTGGCTGAGAATCACTGATCTAACCCATTTGGGGCAAATGCATGTGGCTAAAACTCAAGCTGTGATGCTGCTTTTATAGTTACTGTCACTCGTACGGCTCCAGAGATGGCACGGGGGTGGGGGGTGGGGAGGTGTTGGGGGAGGAAAGCATAGGGTAAACAGTAAAGGAAGTGAATGCTTTTCTTATCTGTGTAAACTGTCAGCATTCACTGCTTCCCTCTATGGTGAAACTCGCTGTCCCAGCACATGTGAAGCTCAGTTACTATTCTCTCGCATGGTAAAGCCAGGGATAAAAGAAAATAAGATGACCCAAGCTGTTTGGAACCCGATGGGGCTGGCTTATCCCACGAAACAAAGAGACTGTCTTGTCTGTCTGCCCCCGTTGTATTTCAGATCACGTCAGAGCCCGAGTTGTGTTGCGCGCGGCAGTCCCCTGTTAGCACCGCCTGAGTTGAAGGCACAGTTTCAGTTCAGTTTGCTCAGCTCTCTTCGGCTGGGTTGCAAAGTTTTTAAACTTCAGAGGTGGCCTGCCTGCAGTTTGGGCCTCCGTTTGACTGAATTGTGAAGCTGAAGCGAAACCAGTGAAAGATGCTCTTGGCCTGATTTATGAGAACGGGGCACTTGCAAGATTTCACTAAAGTCATTTCTAAGGCAGTGCCCTTCAGCTGGTCCTCGCATTGCACATGGACTAGGCTTATGGAGTTGGGCACATGATGCTAGCCTACAAGTATTTTGGGGGAAGGAAGGATAGATGTGGGCACTGGTTATACTGGTGTGAACTTTTAGTGGAGAAATAGCATCCACAATTGTAGTGCCAGTTATGGCTTGGAAGGATGCGGCTTTGGGGTTGGTTGGTTTGAACTTGCCTGAACTGCAGGGCTGAGCTGAGGTGCAGGGATTAGCTAAAAATATCCCAGAGGGAAAAAAAATCACGTCTTGGTGGGTTGAGTTTAAAGCACCTGTCCCAGAATAATTCCTGTTATTATAGGCATCCAATAACATCATCTTTCTTCTGAATTGTTCCTTTCTCCCTGCGGAAAAAGTCCTTTCCAAGAGGCCAAGACCCTGACTAGACAAGAGAGGGGCATCAAAACCCACTTTAGATTTCCCGCGCTGTGAAACTCGCACACCCCAACCGATCAAGCAAAAACATTTTTCTTTCTTCTTTCAGTTATGGTAATTGTGGGCGTTACGTGTTATGGCAGCAGATACAATCTTTTGCTGTGCGTATGATGCCTTTTTTTCTAAGTTCAGTTTCATTTTTCATTCAGGAAGGGGAAATCCAGATTGAGCATTAGGGAATGTGTCTGATATTGGGATCTGGTCACTTAGGGTTAGATCACCCCAGGTGTTAAGTAGGGTGGGTTATCAGGAATATTTGTAGGGTGCAGGTCTTGACTGCTAAGCTTTTTGTCTAGAAGTGTGTGTGTGTGTGGGGGGGAAGTTGTTAAACATCCGGCCTGCAAGTTTCTGGAGGGGCAGGGAATAGGGGTGGGGGGTGAGTGAGGGCAGGGCCCATTGCTGAGTTCTGGGGTACGGAGCCCAATTGGGGATGTGTGTGAGTGGCTGTGGGGTGAACGATGGCTGCATTAACTCTTGCCCTGCTGCTGGGGGTGGGTCCAGATCTGGCCTCTCATCCAGATCCTCCCTGGGGAAGGGGGCAGGTAAACTTGGCAGCCCTGGTTTACAAGGAAGGCTTCTGTCTTTTGGGAAGAACCTGTCACATCTGAGTATTGCCTCCTTGCCTCTGTGGGCAGAGACCACCCCCGTGTAGCTGCAGCTCCCATCCTGGCCCAGCAGCAGAATGAAACCCAGGAGACTTTGATCAGTTTTCGTCCTCCTTGTACAGGCAGGAAAGGGGTGAAACCCAGTACAATTTCCCTTGGGGGAGGGTGGCCTTTAAGCAGCAGCAGAAACCAGTCCTGGGCCTGCTTGCAGCACAGGAGGATTCGAACAGTGGAGTGGGGATGGCAGGTGGGCAGAAGAGCAGAACACTTTCATTGGAGCTGCCAAGGTATGGGGGCAGATCAGCATGTACCAGCCATCAAGAGGCTGAGGAGGCCTGGGGCACAAGGAGGGTGGCTCCTTCCAGCCAACAGCTGTGGACAAGCCGAGCGGGGGATACAAAGGATGAGGCCCTGTATAATTGAGGCATCATCTAGCAGGGTGAGGAGCGACAGACATCAGCGCTTTCTCCTTGGCTTGGGTGAGGGGTCCCTGCTGATCGCTCCATTTCCCACTTCAGTCTGCTTCCAGCAGGGGCCAGGGACAGCCCCTGCATGTGAATTCCCATGCAGCCCCTCTCCCCAGCTGCTGGGAGTGGGAGCAGGATTTCTCTCTTGTTGGTAGGGCTGCTTTCCCAACCCATGGCTAGCGGGTCAGATCTGCTGGCTAGTTGATGGTTGCTGAGTTTTTTTCAGTCCTGGCTGTATCTTGTGGAACGGGCTGTGGTTGGGAGCAGGTGACGCGGCCATCGGAGAAGTAGACTCTATGGTCATAGCCACTGCTGGACAGTCGTGAATCGGCCGAGGGGCGGACTAGGGATAATCCAGTGGGATTTGTCCTGTGGCTTTAAAAAAACAAAAACCAAACTGGAAGGCACAGTGCTACATTCACCCACTGCCAAAGCAACTTGTGCTCTGCCTGCCTCCCCTCCCTCCTGGAGAGGGAGATCAGCTCCAGGGGAGGTCCCTACAGGCCGGGGAGCTAGGCTGCCTGGGGAGCCTATGCTATGATTTCCCTTTTGTGTGCAGCAAAGTTGCGAACTGGGTTTGAAATGGAAATGCACTGTTTCCCATGCGCGTGTGCCCCCCCGCCCCGCCGCTCCTCCGCACTCCCTGCCCTTGCGGTGGGGTTAGGAATCGATAGCATCTGGCCGCCGAGCACGCAGGCGGATGGACCGAAGCGACTGTGCTCTCGGTTCCCGGTGATTGCAACCTCAGCTCTTGGTGCAGGATTTTCCTTTCGCATCGGGCACCGTGGGGAATTTTTTTCCCCCTTCTTCCCCCTTCTGTCCCCCCCTCTGGCTGGAGGAACCGCAGGAGATGAAAGAGAAGCGGGGATCTCTCAGTGGAGCCCGGCAGCCACCGTCTCACTGATGCCTTTGCTTCTCTGCTCTCCTGTTATGTAACCAAAGATGCTTCTCAGCTTCTGCTCTGGTCTTGTAAGTTTTTTTCTTTCCCTCTCTTTCTTCCTCCCCACTGTATCCCCCCCATACTACCCCCCTGGCCCTGACCCACCTTGGAAAGTCATAAATAACTAAGGCTGGCTGAAAGGCTGCTGGCTGGGCCCCATGCTGCAGAGGCTCAGCACTGCATGGTTAGGATCCGCTCCAGTCTTCTGCCTGGTGCGATGGCGTTTGGCCCGGGCAGCCTTCGTGCTACCGTAGATCCCAGCAGCCTCCACCATTGTAGAGACAGGCTCTGTTATAGCCTGTGGCTTCAGTGGCTATGCAGGTCAGTCTGTGGTGGTGGTGGTTGTGGGGGGTGGATCCCTGGTCTCTCTGCTGCAGGCAGTGATGAGGAGGAGCGTAGGGGAGAGTGTGTGCGTGCTGGGGGCAGGGGTGGCTAGTTTTGGGGGGGATGGAGGGTTGGGCTTGTCACTTGGGTTACCCCCCACCCCACCCGCCGGCAATCGCAAGGTTCACATCTGCTGTGCTGCGGGATGAAGAAGCAGGTGCAGGGGGAGGAGGGAGATTGGACCAGCCGTGGGATGGGATCTGCAGGAGTGACTGTGATTCCTCCTGGTTCTGACGTGTGGGGGAACATGCTGAGCAGCTGGCTAAGCCTTGGGTTTGAAACTCCTGCTGCCCGCATCTCCTTTGTATTAAGGCTTGGGCAGGAGCCTTGTACACACCGTTTCTGCCCACTCGGAGCCTCCCTCTTTGTCTCCAGAGTCAGGTCGATGAGAATCGAGTCCAGAGACCCCTCTCCATTGATTGGCAGTCAGGAATTGCAGCTGGTTGCACTCAGCCACTTTTCCCTCGTTTGGATATGCTGAGCCTCACAGAGCTTGCTCTGTGGTCAGTCTTGGTGGCTGTGGTCCAGTCTCTGCTGCAGGGATGGGAGAAATCCTCCTGGCACGATGGAAATATCAGGCTGGCTTGGTCGTGCTGCCTTTCCTTCCTTCCTCCCCTAGGCCTGCTGGGCTTAGACTGGCGGTTGCTTTCCTCCCCAGAGGTGGCTGCACTTAAGTGGTACTGCATGCATACAGGTTGTAAGCATGGTTTCAAGTTCCCCTCTGTAGGCACCATCTTGGAAACACAGTGGAAAGGAGCTGCACCTTCCTCCTTGATCCGCAGAAGGTTTTTCACCAGTTAGGGGGATGTTTTAAATAACCTTCCTCACCCGTCACCTAGCCCTAAACTCTACCCCCTCCCTCCCTCACCCCTCTACAAGTCTTGGCAAGGAAGCCTTCCAGCATGCCACTAATTCAGGCTCCAGTAGTACAAGTGGGGAGCGAGCCCCAGGGTTGAGGTTTCTCCCAGAAAGTCCCAGTGTCATCAGGTAGCAGTCAGCAGCTGGGAGAGAGCTGTGATTTCATAGGGAACCAGGTGCTGAAACATAAAGCTTTGCATCGGTGCCTTGAGTTTATGGGATTGTAAGAAAGTAGGCCTGGAAGGGACCTTGGAGGTCACCTCGTCCAGTCCCCTGCTCGAGACGGGATCATCCTTGAGTTTCACCTGGATGTGTGTTGGCAGGTGCGGGCATCTCTTGGAGCAGGGCAGCAGCGTGCTCCTGACGTGTGGCTCCCCTTGGGAATCTCTCTGCGGCACCGTGTGCTAATTTCAGCATGCAGCAGCGCTGGGAGCTTCCTTTGCTGCCAGGTGGCCAACCGAGGCATAGGTGACTGTGGCGAGGTCCTTGCAGGGGAGAGGAGAGGCTGCCCCCTTCCTCCAGGCACCTGTGGGAATCACACTCTTGACTGCAGGGCACCCCAGCCTGGTACAGGACAGCCCCTGCGACCCTGGAGAGAGTAACAGTAATTGTCGAAATAAGCAGCTTTTATGTGTCGACTGTGGCTCTTCAGGCGGTGAACTCTGAGCCTCCATAATAAGCAAGCCATTGCTTCTGAAAGCTGCATATCTCTGATTTAGTTAGCTTATTGCAGGGGCGGCCAACCTGTGACACAAGCAGTCTTTGTGGATTTTCCCTCGCAAAAGCAAGGTGGGGTGCATCTGTGCCGGGGCGTCTTCCCGCAGCGTTTCATTGTACTGAGTTCAGCAGAGCCACTGGGGAATCACTTGTGATCTGGTTTTTTTGGCTGGATCCAAAAGCCCAGCGAAGCCAGCGGGTGTCTTTCTGCTGACATCCCTGGGTGTTGGACCGGTTGCCCTGGAGCAAGTAATGGAGTAAATCAGGTAGGGACCTAGCCCAATGATTGCAAGCTTCAGAGCCACTGGAGAAGCTGGTAGGATGCTGGAGAGTCAGAGTCCTATTCCTGGACCACTTGCATCCATAGTGATGACCTGTGGCTGCTTAGCAGGGGAGGTGGGAGGAACCACAGGAGCTGCCTGTGTTCGTGGACAGCGCAGACCCCTCCCCCCCTTCCTAGGCCATCTGCCCATGTTAAGGCTGAAGTCGGCTTCCCACATTAAGCCTATTCCCACCCACATGCAAGAGAATCTGCTCCCATCTCTCTCGCAAGGCCGGCAGCAGCGTCCACGTCAGAGATGCCACCCTCCGGCCTCCTCCCTGGCCCTCTCTGCAGGCCGGACCTCTGGACACGTGGGCAGAGGGGAGGGCTCCACGCTACGCCTCTTCTGTGTTGCCTTTGCCCTCCAGGGCAGTTAACTTTTCATGATCCACTAGCTTGGAGTGGGGAAGGAAAGGGGATCAGCTGCCTCTGCTATTGAGTCGGCCTCGGCTCTGACGTGAGGGTTGGTAGATTTGCGCCGGGCCGTTATCTGCGGGTTCTCGCCGCCAGTCGTCTCCCAGGACGGACGAGGAGCCACAGCTGGCAAAGAGCCTCTGGCCCAGCCGGGTCGATCACTTCTTCCTCCCTGCTCCCCTCCTCCCACCCTTGTCTGTATTTCCTCCTGAAACAGCCCGTGGCTGGAGTTTGCCTCCTCTCCAGCCAATGCAGGCACATTTCGAGGGAAAGGAGCCTCTGACATGAACTGTGGGCTCCCAGAGGGAGCCATCCAAAAATAGCAGGGCTTGATCCCTTTTCCCCTGCTTCCCTGGCCTTGGAGAGCGCATTTCATCCAGAGATGTTTGCTGAGCTGCATCAGAGTGCCTGTGACTTCTCTGTGAGCCTGGCTTGCTGATGGGGAAGTGGCACTCAGCGGCATCCGAGCAGAAGAGATATGACCTCTTAGTGCAATGGATGGGTATGGTCAGGGTGTCGGAGGAGGCAATGGAGAACTGGGGTCTGGCCCAGCAAAGAAATTACGGTGCCACTACCTGACCCCCGGCTGAGGAGAGCCAGTCCTGGCTTTCTTCCTCTCCTTTCCCATGTGAGTTTGGTCTGCGCTGGAGATAAACTTGGATTTTGTTAGTGGGGGGCAGGGCCAGGTGGCTGGTGCTGGGTGGACCCTTCTGTTCCTGTCCTCCGGACCCTTTCCTTATTGTCACAGTCCACTGATGTGTGTTCCCTGCACCCGACTCCTTTCTCCCCCTGTAATTGGGAGCCACTGGTGTGAACTACAAATTGCTGAGTAACGATTAAAAGTCAAACTACAACTCAAAAATAACCCTCAGGGAGGAAGAGCTCATCTAAAAGATATGGAAGAGGAGGAAAGGGGGATTTCCAGAGCCTTGGCCACGGCTGTGTCTGGTTGCAGCTGTATCAGTTGGGTTTCAATCCTATCAGCGCCCATGAGTTAAGAAGGATCATGGTGCATCGGTTTGGAGGCCATCAGGGAAAGTGCAGGTGGTCTTTTATTGAGGCAGTTCCTCAGCAGGTGCATAAGGGGCACGGTACCGCAAGAGACGCTGTCTGCTGGCCAGAAACTAGGTTTTGACTTACTCCCAGGCTTCCAACAGAATCCAAAGGCATCTTAGTATGAGACCTCGCCTTCCTGAAATTGTCCCTCTTGTTGAGATGGTTTTACTCCTTCCTTTGCTGTCCCATTAACAGGGGCATAGATGGAGAAAGTAAAGGAGAACATGTGTTTCATCCCAGAGTGGGCCACATTTCAGTATGGCCAGAGCCATCCCGGTTTATTTGCCAGTGGCAAAGCCCATTTATGAGTCTGCAGGGCAAGAGAGCATTTGATGAGGGTTGCAAGCTGTTAATGTCACTCGTCCCCAGCAAGTGATGCATAAAGAAGAGTTTATTCAATACATTTCTCCACCTCATCCGTTCACAGCGTGTCAACAGACAGATCCCAGTTGTTCTTGCATTTGGCTAGAAGCGAGTCCATGAGCATAATAGAGTCGATCTATTCTCTGGCTGGCTGTTTGAACTAATCATTCAGTAGCCACATGCTTAGCTGGGTTTCCTGGTTGGATATATCCTACGTGTGATTGCCTGGCTTCGGGTTTGCTTTTTGCAAGCGTTTATGCTCATGCACTTCAGTCGCTGCTGTGATGAGGGAAAGGGAATAGAAAAGATGTGCGAATGCGGCTGGAGGCAGTTCATTAAAAAAGAAATATATGGCTGTAGATGACCTTGATTGTAACGCTCCTCAGTTGTACGCAGACGCCACGGATATTAGTGGGGAGAAGCTCTGAGATGCATTAGCCCTTATTGCAGGGGTAGTATACCTGCAGCACGTGTGCCACAAGTGGCATGGGCAGCCTCTGTGTGTGGCATATGGCAGATCAGGGAGAGGACAGGGACCAGAAAGCAGAGCAGCGGATCAGGCCTGAAAAGGGGATCAGGGTGGCTCTCGGGGAGAGTGTGGAGCTTAATTTGTGGCACATCAAATAAGTTGGCTCCCTGCTGCCTCATTGCTTGATCTGAAGGAGTAAGTCTTTGTTCCTTGCTCACAGCAGGCATGGTGACTGAAAGGGGGATTCTCCTGTATACAGCAATGTGGCTGTATCATTAAGTAGAGTGGATGCATCTCATTAGTTCAGTCTGGGCTCTTTTATTGAGATGTTCATTGAGATATGGTTTTAAATCAGGGATGTTAACACATCCAGCGTCATGGGCTGAATGAGGGGCATGGGTCTGGTCTGTACTGAGGCCTGCACACTGGTCCAGCATAGACACCTCATGCAGTGCATGCCCCAGACAAGCCCTGGCCCTGTGGTGCGTGTTCAGAGCTGGCACAGGGCGGGCACTGCATAAGGAGCCCAAGCTGGACTGGCCCTGAGTGCAGGCTCCAGTGCCTAAGGATGATGTGTAGGCCCAGTCTAGACTGGCTTCAGAGCAGGCATTCAAGGCTTGCCTGGCACAGGTGCTTTATACAGTGCATGCCCCAAACTGTAATGGGCACTGCCCACGGTGCTGGTTCTAGTCCCGTGCGTGGTTTGCAGCCTGTGCCACCCTAGCCTCATGAGCCATATCTTTGACACCCTTAGTTTTAATGTATTTTAATTGTTTATTGCTGAGTCCTTGCTGTGCATGTTTTGTGTTAGACTGTCTGGTTTCCTAATGGTGAGCAAATTGTCAGCATTTATATTGAGAATGGTTTCTTTTACTGCTTTGTTGCATCCTCTGTTAGCTGAATGCCTTTGGGAAGCATGGCTGGAAAGCCATTGAGATTGCTGAATTTTTTGGGATAAGGGACATGGGTACAATTTACTGTGTCAAACCTCAAGGTAGAGGCACACTATTGGCTTAAATTGGGGGTGTCAAAGATGTGTTCAGGGGTCCAGAAGAGGCTGGGAGTTTAGAGGCAGGGCCCAACACCAAATTCCAGGATATGGAGCCCTATTTGCAACATGCTTCAGTGACGGCATGGCAAGCAATGGCAGCGTCTGTCACAGTGGCTTGGACATCTGTGGCAGTTCATGTCCCTGCTGCTCACCCCATCACTGGCACTGGCAGCGGGTCTGGATATGGCCTACAAGGAATCCTGCAGTCTGCACCCACCGCCCCCTACCCATGCGAATAAGACCTGCGGCTTTATTTAAAGCTTACAAGAGAGTAGCATGCAATACCAGTGGTCTCTCTGACTGCAGATACGGTGATGCATTAACTAAAGTTCTGGAGGAGAATGGTTTTCTGCAGAAAACCAACACTTCCAAGGGCGTACAGATAAGCTGCTGTTCAGCTCTCATGTTGTTCACCTAACCGAGGCTTGATCAAGTGAAGACGTACCGCAAAAAGCTTCTGCGCGCAGAGTGCTCATCTGTGCTGGAGAAGCCAAGTTCTGGGTGCCCTCCATCCCCTTGCTGTGAAAACAGCAGAGTGGAAGGCAGTGCTGATAAGCACCAAGCCGGAGCTCTGTTTGTAGCAATGCCACAGCTGATGCGTCAGACTTCCACACCGCCAGGAAGTAACGTGCTGTAGATAGGCTGACTTAGGGTTTGCAGCTGGAGGGCAATCACACTCTCGGCTTCTGGAAACTTTTGAAGATCCTGTCCTCTAGGTTGGGGGGTCGCAACCTTTTACCCGAATTAATGCAGCTCAGTGCTAAGGCAGGCCATTGCTAATGACCCAGTCACCACCACTGCCCTCGATTCTTGCTTCCCTAGCTTTGTGGCCCATTAAAATCTCTTTGTAGACCACATCTGGCCTGTGGGTCAGAGGTTGCAGGCCCTGCTGTAGATCAGTGGTTTTCAACCTCTTTTGTACCAGGACCCATTTGTAAACATTGATGGCTGGTCCCAAACCAGTGCCCCTCACTCCTGACCTGCTGCCCCCCAGGCCTCAGCCCCACAGTGTATGAGGCAGAGGGTGGGTGTGTGAGGCAGGGTAGGGGGGTGGGTTGGCCAGCCTGCAAGAGAAAAAGCCAGTTTCCCACATTTTTCTCCTTCAAAGGAAAATCAAATTTTAGAGTTTGTGCGTGACCCTTTCATATATTCTTGTGACCCATGGATTGAGAAACACTGCTCTAGATGACTAAATAAGAGTTTAAGACAGTGGTTCTCAACCTGTGTGCCACAAGATCCTTCTACAAGTGCCATGGGGTGCCACGCAATAATAGCACTGTGAGGTGTGCAAACACCTACATGCAATTTGCAAAATAAATCCAGAGATTTCAAATAGGAATCCAGAGTATAAAAAACAGTCCACCCTATTGGGTGTCTCTGAGTCCTTTGCAATAGAAGAATTGCTCTAGCATTTTTGTGTAGTCAAAAAATGAGTGAAAGTTCAGAATTGGCATTTTTCAAGGGGGTACCTTCAGTCTAACAAGGGTGACTTGAGTTTAATAAAGTTGAGAACCACTGGTTTAAGAGCTTAAAGATATGTTTCTCATGTGGAAGAGTGTGTGCCTGGGGGTCTGTGTGAGGATATATGAGATGATAACCTTCTACTTTTGGAAATCTAAAGACCTGAATTTTGCCTTGCAAATGTCAAAGATTTTATGGCCCTATTTAATTAAGCCTCCTGTTATTATCCCTCTGCTGCTGTCAGCAGAAATTCCCAGGCTTGTTTGTTGGCACTTGTGTTTCCAGTGGAGGGGCAGGGGGCAGCTCACATGAGGAAATGATTTGCAGGCTCAGGCTGTCTTTATTGACAGTGGAGACCCAGGTTCAGTCCTCAACTGTGTCCCAGACTGTGTGTGACTCACAGGGCCTGTCTGCATCGCTCCCGTGCTGGGTCTGGGCCTGCTGCCAAGGGGCACGCCTTGCCTCACCCACTTGATCCTGAGCAGCATGTGCCAAGTCCTGGGAACGGAGCCACAGAGTTGCCCGAGAGCAGCCCTGTGCTCCCGCCTGCTATTCTCAGGCTGTCACAGGCATCTTTATGGGTACACGTTGAAGGCCACTCTGGGGGGGGGGTAACGATGCCGAGCTGGAGGGACTGGGTGAGGCTTGCTGTTCAGCCTGGGGCCAGGCCTGGCACTGTGTAGACAAGCCCATCCCATAGATGCACGAAGTCTGCCCCTAGAAGGAACCATTTGATTGTTGAGCCTGAGCTGAGCATCACAAACCCAGCTGCTTTCTGCCAAGTTCATCTCTAGGGCTCCGAGAGACTTGGTCTCTTGCTTGCCTGTATGAGTGATTTATTACTGTCACTGTTAGAAATCAGTGCTTTAGTTAGCTAATGCCTCAGTTTTCCTATCTGTAAAATGGGGGTGTCCTCTCCCACTCTCACCTCATAGCAAGGAGTCTGAGATGCTCAAATCCTGCAGATGTGGGAGCCACATCCATTCAACAAGTTATGACCTGCTCCCTGTAAGCAGTGCTGCAAACAGTGGCATTACCAGAAACCCTTCATGTATAACTGAAACTTTACTTCTTTATAGTAAGGGTTGCTAAAATCTGGAATGGGCTTCCAATGGAGGTGGTGTTCTTCCCTACCCTGGGGGTCCTTAAGAGGAGGCTAGACATGCACCTGGCTTGAGTTGTCTGACCCCAGCACTCTTTCCTGCCCAGGGCAGGGGGTCAGACTTGATGATCTGCAGAGGTCCCTTCTGACCCAAACATCTATGAAATCTGGGAAACTGAGTTCACTTCACATTTTAATTTAATATTGCTTTGAAGGAAACTTTCATGTTGGTTTTATAAGGCATCAGCTGGGCATATCTCAGTTATTGAAAGGAGTGATTTAAATTGTTTCCCCTTGTTAGTTGTTATGCTGATGAGCATATGTCTGAAATCCAAGCTCCTAGTGATACAGCTCCTAATACCTCAGGGAAGTTGCAGTCTAAATAGATGAGATGGGCAAGAGTTGGGAGTATTAATATTCCCATTGTGCTGGTAGGATGTGGAGATGGGGAGTTGAAGTGACTTGCTTTAGCACATGCAGGGCAGCTGTGGCAGCGTCAGGAAATGAAGCAAATCTCCCAAGATCTACCAAGAACCTTTGCTTGCAAGATGGTTGTGATGAGCCAGACTGCCAGTGTCGGTGTTTTAACCACGTTTGAGCCAATCGGGCCAGATCCTGGCTCTCTCTTGCAGAGCCTGAATTGAGAAAGCAGAGACCTGGTCATCGCACCCTTGTCACTCAAACTGCCCATGCCTTGTACTGATAGGGGCAGCTCTTCTTAGGGTTGCTTTCCCCACATCTGTGTCAAAAAAGGAAATGGGATCATCCGGTTGCTTTCTCCCCCTCCCTGTCCCCCAGCATGCACTTTGAAGCGGGGTGGGGGGCAGAGAAATCTGCTGGGAATCGATCTGATTGGATAAGAAGATGACTCATTTTCTTTCTGTAATGCCTTTCATCCAGGGGGCCCTCCCAATCACTCTGCTTCATCCATCTTCCAAAGGGCAGCTGCAATTTTTTTGCATTAGCAAAGCTATATAGCCTGGGGTTTTGCCTAGAGATTTTTTTTTTAATTTTATTTTTACCTCCTATATATGAGGAGTTTGGGGCTAATAGGATGCAATCTCTTAGTCATGGAGGCCAATTCATCACCTGCACAAGAATCACCCTGGGGTATTAACAGTTATGGAGGGACCTCAGGTTTGTTTCTTAGCTGGAGATGTTACCTCCAGCCCCACCGTGCCTCTGAGCCGTTCACCAGAGCATCTCCTGCAAACCCAGGAGGTGTTGTGTCCTGCCCCTCAACCCAGGCTCCATTTCTGCTTGGCTTGCAACTTATTAAAAGGACTGTGGGGTTGCTTGCCTTCTTGTTAAGCCGGTTGGGAACACAGCTTCTTGCGACCATTGTGCCCTCTCTACCCCCGCTGAAATAAACAGCATCCTGCATAGATTCCCCGCCCCTCCACAAACAGTAGCTAGAAGCAGCTGCTGCCATGCGGATCACAGCGAGTGGGTTGAGAAAAGAGACTGCTTTTGCTGGGGGAAGGGATGTCAGGAGCTAGTAAATTAGATTAGATCTAGTAGTTGAAAGCGCTCTGAATCTCTGGGGATCTGGGGAGATCACGTTACTTCCAGCTCTCCTGGCTGCTGTCAGAGTGCTCCTATTCTGCAGCCTTTAAAAAGATGGGAGTGGGGGAGGGGGGTGGAAATTACAGCCTTGTGGCTCTTCTGCCAAGAGGATCTTGAAAATGGTATGTGCAGGGAAATGAAATGCAAAAATCTTGGTTAAGGCAGCATTCACCTTCCAGGCTGACGTGCGAGCAGGCGAATGAGGGCTCCCGCAGCAGGTGTGTGCTGGGTCCTTGCACACTTGAGGTCCCTTTGAGGGTTAGACTGGATAGGGGAAAGCAAATTGGGTTTTCGGAGGCTTCACCTTTGAGTCCACAAGGCTCAGTAGCTTCTGGAGCCACATAAGCCATGTGTGTTACTCAGAGAGTCCCAGCAGCCTACCTGCATGCCTTTAGCTGAATTGTGGCAAACCCGCTGCTGTGCAAAAGAAAGTGCTGCGGTATGTGATTAATGCTAGCACAGGTCGAAAATGGAGGAGAATTGACAGCTGGTGAATGCATGATGCAGTATGTGCAATCATAGGCAAGACCAACCCCAATGCATTAAAGAGTAAAACTCCTGTGGATACTATTTTCAGTGAGGAGCTGCAGGCGATAAGTTGAAGTCACATCTTGGGAGACGTGGTCTGAGTATCACTGAGTTAGGCCAGTTCTAGCTTAAATATATAGCTTGGATGTGTTAAGGAGCCCAGGTTTTCCAACTGATGACTTTTTGTCTTGAGAGGCTTCAAAGGGGATCTGATGGTCCTCGAATTGCCAGGCCAGCTGGGCCCATGGTGTGAGCTGCTCTGACCCTTCCCCCATTCCCCTCCATAACTCCAGCCAGAGATTTTTCCCTTAGCTACGCCTGCGTGGAGCCCAGCAACCTTTGTTTGCCTCAAGCTGCGCCGTCCAGAAAGACGATGCACAGAGATCAAGAGCTAGTGCAGGCACCCCTTCCTCGGTCTCTTCCGACGATGCATGAGCAACGAGGGCCTCATTTCTCATTTGAATCTCACAGAGCAGCTGCCTGGTGCTTCCTGAGAATTGGGGCTTTTGAAGGCGTCTCAAACCGAGCACCCAAAAGTCTCTTGAAAACCCCAGCCTGGATTTCCACTCCAGGGCACTCAGAAAATCCCCAAAAGTGTGTGCGGAAGGGGGGGTGGTGAGGTGGTAGACTTTCCTTCCCCTCAGAACTGAAGAGCATGTTTTTTAACAAATCCCCAACATCCTGCAGTATGTTGGGGGCTGGTTGTGGAGTCTGACGGGGACGTGTGGTGGAACGAGGCAGCGTTATCCAGTACCACGAAACCTAAGAAATGGCGAGCATGAGGCACTCGTTGTGTTCCTGTATTCCCGGAGTTGGCCACCCTTTTAGCAACAACAGGACGAATTGAATCCCAGTCGGTCCTAACGTGGGCCACCTTGAATCCCAGTCGGTCCTAACGTGGGACAGCTTGCCACCGCTTCCTCTGCCACCAGTAGCCACTGCTGCCCTGGCTTGGTGGACTGGGCAGGACCTCTTCACGGGCTGCAGGTTGCTGACCCCTGCTGTACTGAGCCATCAGTGGTGATCCACTGGTGAGGATCTAGTCTTCAAAGAAGCTGATTGGGCCCCCCCTGGGGGGGCAGAAACAGAATTTGTTAAAAACTGCACATGAAGAAAAGCTTATTATAACTCAGAAAGGAGCCATAATTAGGTGCAAAATCAGGGAAAAACCCTCCCAAACAGGAAACCCTGCATCGATATAAATAGAGGCCGCACCGTGTGGCTGAGGTTAGCGCTGCCATGCAGACGTTCACTTCATGTTTCTCGGTGCTCGTGCACTCAGATTCATAATCTCAGGGCAGGTTTTTGCATTCACAGAGCAGTTCTGCCTCTCGGCAGCAGGCAAGGGTTGGGAGGGTGGGTCGGTGCTTCCGTGTAGATTGGCATCGCAGAGACAGATCAGACTCGCTCGGTTCGAGATCTCGGGCTGAGTTTGCAGGACTGGCAGTGCATCAAACCAAGCCCTGGAGTGGTTTGTTTTGTTTTTTTTCAAACTTGCAAATTCATGCTCAGATCTCTCCAGCTTGTACGTTGTTCCAGGTTAGCAAAACGTTGCAGGCATGAGCTAGTCGACCGTTGCATCCCCTGTAGAATCTGACCCCCCGTTCCTGTCGCTGACAGCTGTTCAGCCTGGCTGTGGGTGCTTGCAGCCCTCAATACCCGCGGGGAGCAGCCCTGCTTAGGAAGCAGGCTCTGGGGGTGTCTACCCAAGAGCACACAGGGTGCCCCAAGACGTAACAGTGACAGCTTCTTTCTGCCAACACCTGGTTGTTATTGCTGATGCTAGTAGAGCAAGGGCTCATGGGAGCCGGATGACAACCGCAGAGCTACAAAGACCTGAATACTGCACAACTGCTCAGACGAATCATAGAAAATGAGGGTTGGAAGGGACCTCAGGAGGTCATCTAGTCCAGCCCCCTGCTCAAAGCAGGACTGTTTCCAACTACATCATCCCAGCTGGGGCTTTGTCTAGCCAGGTTTTGAAAACCTCCAACAATGGAGCTTCCACCACCTCTCTGGGTAGCCTGCTCCAGTGTTTACTACCCTCCTGGTGAGAAAATTCTTCCTAATCTCTAACCTCAACTTCCCTTGCTGCAACTTGAGACCATTGCTCCTTGCTCTGTCATCATGTATAGTGACATAGTAAATAACATAGTGGCGTAGTGAATAATGTAGTGACCCCCCACCCCCCTATGGCTGGGTGCAGCTGGTTATAGAGCTCAACTGGTGGAGGGGGAAATAATTCAGATGTCCCAATTTTGCATCTTTGTTTTCTTCCCCTGCTTCCTAAATTGGCTTCCCTGTGAAGCAACCCCCCTGAATATTTCTGGATCTGGTTATCAAAGAGCTGGTCTCCCCTAATGCTGCCCATTGTCCTTGTTGCTTAGTGAGATGGCCTCCAAGAAACGCAAGTGGCCATGTCAACATTAGCAGGGAGAAGTGTATGGGTCCGCTACCCCAGCGGAGCATGCTCAAGTCAGCTCTACACTGCAGGCTTCTGACCTGGTCAGCAGGGATCCTGGTTTTCTCCGATTTAAAAAATAAATAAATAAAAAAATCCCCAGTTTTCAGGTTAAAAAAAGTAACCCAAAATCCACATCCACATTTTTCCATTATCAAAATAAAATACCATCACAGATAGATAGATATCTCTGTATCCCTATATGTCTATATCTGTGTATTAGCAGCATTTCACTTTAATCATGGAAAAATGTGGATTTTGGGTTACTTTATTAACCTAAAAATTGGGAATTTTTTTAAATTGGAGAAAACCCGGATCCCTGGTGGTCAGGGGCGTGATCCCTGTAGCTGTTAATAGAAGCACAGTTGTACCAGTAAAACCCGGCTTTTGCTAGTATTGCCTGTTCCCCATGGCTCTGCCCACTGAACACTGTTGACGCTAAGCCTCTGTCTGTGGGAATGCAGTATAGAGGCCAAATAGTTTCTGGTCTCAGGTGAAGCACTAGCATTAGTGCTAGTACCAAAATGTTTTGATATATGTAGACCAGAGGTTGCCGACCTTGGTAGATTCACGGGTCCGAATGCCAGCTCGCCTTTCATTCATTTCTTGACCTGAGGTAAATACTGGAGCAATTCTTATGTCGCAAAGAGCTTGGAGAGGCCACATCAGGACAGAACGGCTGTGATGCTCTGGATTCCTGTTTGAAATGTCTGAGTTTATCTTAATATCTTTTATTAGACCAATTCAAATAGTTGGAAAAATTCTTCTTTGCAAGCTTTGAGGTACAAATACCCTTTGTCAGGCTGAAGAAGCAAAGATCCTTGTCTGCCTATGTCTTTAGACCAACATGGCTACAACCTACACCCCTGGGTTTATCTTGTGAGTTGTGCAGAGACGTTTGCACATCTAACACTGCTAAGGTGGTGCAGCACCCTGTGGCAGCCTTTAAAGGATCTCATGGCACTCCAGGGTGCCCCAGCCCCCTGGCTGAGAATTGTGGATGGCAATATGTGCACACTGTTTGTAACATTGTTTTGAATTGCACTGAATTCTGGTTTATAATTTCGCTGTGTCAAATAAAATTTGTGCTAGTATGGTAAAATCGCGCCTTTGTGAGCAAAACCGGGTGGAAGTGTAACGTTGACATCCTGCCTGTCTCTAGAGCGGTAGCTTCTGCTGATCAAGTGGGTGAAAACATGATCCGAGTCATACAGGCAGACAGCTGTGATGTCCATGCAGCCCTAGCATCAAGGTCAAAGGTCTGCCCAGGTCACTGTGGCTCATTGGGTTAGAGCGGTTAAGGCACGCTGCCTTCTGTAGCCGTGAGCGCATGCAAGGGAGGAATGCAGCCAGCGAGGTGCTGGTGATGGTCCAGCCAGAAGGGCCAGGCCAGGCAGAGGCGGGTGGTTTTTGGCACCAATCCATAGCAAGTCTTGATCTTGTATTTCTGGATCCGGAGTGAGATCTTAACTGCTCGCCACTGCACCTCATGCAGACACAGCTCAGTCGGCAAATAGGCGCCTTTGCCGATGCAGCATTTATCGGTTTGGCAGGCAGAATCGGGCCTGGCAGAGAAAGGTGCTTCCATGTGGTAGCACTGCCATTATTTTAGGACTGAGCAGCCGAAAAAATTAATTGCACTCTTCACTAGCCTTGCCCTGCTGGTAAAAACCCTCCAGAGCAGATCAGGCCTTGGTATCTCCAGCTTTGGTTGGAGCTGTTCTTTCCTCCACTTAGCTTTTTGCTGCTGCGCTTTCACTTCCTGCTTCTCATGCCCCAACCAAAGGTTGTAGTGGTTGGGTTGTTGGGGCGGCAGAGAGAGGCTTGAAAAGGAGAAACTCCAGTGACTTTTATTTAGGCGTTCTGTAAGTTAAACTTTGTTCCCACCTCCCCCCCCTTTAAATTCCTCAAATAGCAGTTTTATTTGGAGAACTGCCGGCTGCAATCTGAGTATTTCTGGCTAGGGGCGAATCTGATTTTGCTGCAATTTTGGGACAGCCGGCTTCCTTCATGCTCCATTTGGGACTTGGAGAACAAAGCCTAAATACCTCTAGCTGAGGAGAAGTTATAGTTAAAGGTGCCCTTGCTTAATTAAAGGTCTTTTGCTTTTTAAACCTCTCGCAGGAAACTGAGGGCACTCTTGCTTTTTAAACCCATCCTCATACTGATTTGGTTGTTTTTTTTCAGTGCCAGTTGATTCCTTCTGAATGTGATAAAAGTCCAGTGTGAATGGAGTATTAGCAGAGGGTTTTGCATGTGTTAATCAAATTGTTTTTTGAAGGCGGCTCAGCGGTGACATGGGTGGTGCAGATAAACTTTAGCAAGGCATCAGAAAGAATAATGCTCCACTAAGGGACTGGGCTCAGCTGAGCTGGAAAGGGAGAATTTCACTCTGGTCTTGTTCCCCAGGTTTCCAGCCTCCTGATACAAGTTAATGTCCTGATAGAGAAAAATTGTTTATTGCTAATTAGCTAATCATGCGCTAAGGGCAGGACACTTCAGTGAGTGTCACATGCACTGCTGGTCTATCAGTGCCCGATTTTTCTACAGAAAGGAGATTGTTTGTGATACCTGCAAAGTTATGAGCCTGCAGCCATTTCCTCAGGCTGCTGAACTGTGTCCTTCCACCAGCTGCATCAGAGCGGGGGGAACCTGGCGTCTGCAAGCTACACTGTTTTATGGGGCTGTGCTTTCCTACGCAAGTGGCAAGATGAAAGAGTTTAGTATTGTACATACCAAAGACGGCCTCTTCTGCCTCTCCCCGTGAAGGTGCCTTTTGCCTTATCATGCAGTTGATTCTTCGCAGACTAGCAGCTTCCAGGTTCTTCAGGTTTTTACCAGGCTGAACTACAGCTCAGCTGGTCTGCATCAAGGTTTTGACCCACCTCAACCCAGCCCATCTCCTCTCCTGTGAAACCTCCTGCGGGCAGACTCTGACATCTTTTCAAGCTGGGGACACAAGCCTGGAGTGAGATGCATAGGGGGAATGGGCTGAACAACAGGCTACTGAATATGTCTGCACAGCATGGACCCAACTGCTGGATTAGGGCCTTGGATTATCAAGATGTTCAGACAGGGCCATCTTTTTCCTGTCTATCTCTATACAGCTCTAGATGCAATAGGGACCGGATCTGGGTGAAGCAAGGTGGCATTCGTGCAAGATGAAGCATTGTTTTTCACCCAGCTGGACTCTGTTGTAGAGCCTGTGCAGGGATGCCTGTGTTCTTGCCAATAGAGATGTTTCGGCTTTGGTTTCTCAGTTTATGGAAAGTGCTATAAAACTATGGCTTTTTTTCTAAGTATATTAAATTGAGGGGGTTTGGTCTTTAATATCCCTACTGGTGGGAACGCTGGCAGGTTTAGGGACCAGTTGGTAGACTGCAGTGCCAGAATTGGCCTTAGGGACCAGTTGATGAGCTGCAGTGCTAGCATTGGCCTGGTGGATTGCTGCTCATTCTCCCATGAGGTAGGCCTGATGTCCCCATCGTCGTGGGACCATACCCCCTGGATGGAGAGATGGAGCTTGCTGCAGGCACTTGGTCTGCCGGGAGGTTGGGCATTTGTTATGGGAGGAGTGGGAGGACAAGAAGAGCCACGGGGAGCTGAAGAGGTATAGAGCTGAGATGACTCATTTCCAGTCATTCAGCAAGGAACCCCAGGGACG
Source organism: Crocodylus porosus (assembly GCF_001723895.1). Taxonomy (NCBI): domain Eukaryota; kingdom Metazoa; phylum Chordata; order Crocodylia; family Crocodylidae; genus Crocodylus; species Crocodylus porosus. The sequence goes on along the minus strand of NW_017728911.1, from coordinate 4,172,151 downwards.
GGTGGTGATTTTCTTGGGGCACTAAGGGTTGATGATGAGTTATCTTCAGGCTGAGCTTGACTTCCTAAAGGTACTCAGCACATGGCTAGTGTATCTGTACCCTTGGTACATCTAGACTGAGTGCCTCCCTCTCCCCTGCCCATTGATCCACCTGGTAGAGGGCTGAGACCTGCCTCATCATCCTCCAGTAACGGTTGTCCTGTCATCTGCGTTTGCCACCCTATGCAGCACCAGCTGGCAGGTGAGACAAGCTCCTCTGTCCCCACCTGGAAGCAGATGGCACTGGGGGCCTTATCCTGCCCTGCAGACTTGGCAGAAAGCTTTGCCCCACCACCTCTTGGAGCTGGTCAGTAGGGGCACACAGTGGGGCTCTGGGGGCTGAGCTGCACCCCTAGTGAGGGGCTGGGAGGAGTTGGAGGCGAAGGCAGCATGAGCAATTCTTGGCCAGTCTGGCCTCACGTGCTGGAGGGGCAGCAGTGATGCTAGGTCCTGGGAGGGGCCGAATTGCTGGTGCCTTTTGTGTTGGAAAGAGCGTGAGGTCAGCCAGCCTGTGTCAGGGTCCAGCCCAAAGCAGCAGGGCTTCCCCGCCGTGCTGTAGACTCATAGTTTCCAGGGTCGGAAGGGACCTGAGCAGATCATCAAGTCCGACCCCCCGCCATGGCAGGAAAGAGTACTGGGGTCAAACAACCCCAGCAAGGAGATTGTCTAGCCTTGTCTTAAAGACCCCCAGGGTATGAGCCTGCACCGTTTCTCCTGGAAGTTGGTTCCAGATCCTAGCCGCCCTGACCATGAAGTCGCGCCTCCTGATATCTAGCCTGAATCTGCCCTCTGCCAGCTTGTGACTGTTATTTCTAGACTCCTCCGCAAGCAGCTTCTCTTCCCATTACTGCTGCCCCCGGCACCTTGGAGTATACCTGTGTGGCGCCTTGCCTCCTCCTTGGGGCATGCCCTGGGGCTAGCTGCACATCAGGACCTCCCGCTTCCCCTGCCAGTCCCCAGGGAGTTGTGGCAACTGTGTTTGGCACCATGCTGGGCATACATGGTGTCCAGATACTAAGGTGATGGGTACCATTAGAAATACCTGAGATTTGCAGCACCTGGGTTGTATTCCCAGCACTGGCACTGACTTGGAGGAAGTGATGCCCACCCCTGCCTCAGTTTCTCCCTTCTGGGAGTAGGCCCTTTTGCCTTCCTTCCCAGGAGCACTGTGAGTTTGCCTTTACTTCCTGTAGAAGGCCTGAGGGTTGTGGCTGCAAGTGGCAGGGCCTGGGGCAAGGCAAGTGAGGGGCTTTTCCTAGGGATCGGGTGAATGTCCCCACGATCTGGCATCTGCCAGAGGGTTTCCAGCCCTCCTTGGGCAGCCCTTTGAAGCCTTCCCAGGGCTGGATGTGCCACCCTGCCCCCCGAGCTGGCTCTCTGGCTGAATCTGCAGGCAGCGTTCAAACAGCCGCTGGACTGGGGAGAGGTCATTTCATGTGACCTGTGTTGGATGGGGTGGGCTGGCTGGGAAACAAGTGAGGTCTGGCAGAGCAGGGGAGCAGGGAGTCCTGTTCCCTCCTATCCCTCCATATGCTGCTCAGAGGAACGAGCACGGCATCCCAGATGAGCCTCCAGCCCCCTCCCCCCCGACCCTGGCACCCTATGCCACTCTGCAGTGAGATGGCTTGGTATCCCCACACTTAACGCAGGGCACAGAAAAGGCGTGGGGGGCACCTGGCCCCCCATGCAGCAGCCACAGAGGTGTGGCAGGGCAGTGGGCTCTCCAGGCTGTGCTCGGTGCTGTGAGGTGATGTAACAAGGTTATGTCTCGGGTTGGATGTCTTCCTCCTCGTGGTTCTGCCCTCTGCCTCCCCTCGCACCTTCCTCTCACTTCCCCTTTACCTGGTATTTTTAGCTGCCCAGAGCAGCTGTCAGCGGGGCTGGGAGGAGCTGTCATGCCCTAAATCAATGCTTTAAATTAATAAATGTTTGTTTTTTTTTCCTGTTTCTGCATCACTGCTACCCTTTGTTCCACGCCTCGCTGGCTGCCCCAGCCAGGGACGCCCACGGCAGGCGGTGCGGGGAAGCATGGCCTGTAGCCTCTTGCATGCTTGTTGCTGTGGCTGGCCTGTCATCCTGTGAGGTGCTGCGTGCCCTGAGCTCTGACCCCTGGCTCTCAGCAGCACCCAGGGAGAAGGGGATGAGCTTGTAACTAACATCGGTGCCGTTCCTCGCCCCAAACCCTGCCCAGCGCTGTAATCCTCCACCTTTCTGCTCTCCATGTCCATCGCTCTGTGTGTGTCGAGCTCTGCATATGTGTGATGCTCATGTAACATGGTGTGAGCTCTGAATCTGGCTTTCTCCACCCTTTTCTGGATTGTTTCCTATTTGGGAGATGGGGAAAGCCCAGTGAAGTCTGTTTTACTGTGCAGAAACCCAGGCCACACCTGGTTTAGATTAAGGAGAGAGAGGCACCTCACCCTGTGACCTCTGCACTCCTGGGTCTCACGTGCAGTTTTGCCTGTGACTCGCTGCTTGACCTTCCATTTCCCTTTTTGTAAAACCAGCAAGGTGTTTCCTTATGTCTCAGGCCTGCTGATGAAGCTGAGTGTCTGCCCTATGGCAAAGTGGGATTGTAAACCTGGGATTGCTCTGTGTGGATACTGGGCTGTGACTTTGTTCCGGAATAGTTTTGCAGGTAGACAAGTCTGGTGTACATGCAGCAGCGAAAGGGGCTGGGAGGTGGGGTATTACGAAGATATTATCTTGCCATTTCCCCCTGGACACAGAACCCACATTCGCAGTGCACCAAGTTGGTTGTATATGGGGAAAGGCAGGGAGATTTTTTTTTCGACATGGTGTTGCATGAGTGGTGTGAGCCAGCCAGGCGTGGGGGGCTGGTTGGTGGCATGGCAAAAAATAATGACTCGAATGTTGAAAGGGACTGTGTGGTCACTGCTTGTGACCAGGCTGCTTCTCCCCTTCATGGTGCCCAGGCCACCTGCAGCCACCTTCACCATGCAGCTTCCCATCCTCAACAGTGTGAGGGGAAGGGGGCAGTTGGGCGACTCAAAATGGGGCGGTGCCGCGTGGGTGATGGATGGCATGGTGGAGAGGCAGAATCATTCCAGGATGAAATTTGTGCTGCTGTTTTCCCCCATGCCACTGTAGGCTGGATCCAACCACGTTGCAGGTCACGTCTGGCCTGCGAGTTGCCAACCCCTGCAAGAGGGGACTCAGTGGTAGGTGGTTTGGAGAGCATTGCTATTGGGCTCACGTGTCACCCATTTCACAGATGAGAAATTACTTCATTGAGGCTACATGCCAGCAATGCTGTTGCTGCTTTATCTGCCCCGTGGTCTCACAGAAGACTCCTCTCCACCTCTGATAGGCACGCTGGCATGGCTAGACCTCAGCAGCCAACTTGGCCTCATCCCCTCAGTGCTGTGGTTCCCTCTCTCTAGCCAGGTTGACCTGCCCCCCAGAGATGCTTCCCCCTCACCAACTGTCTCCAGACAGTGGCCTGTTCCTTGCCAGGAGCTGGGATTATGCAGAGGTGCTGTGCCACGGCGAGTCCCACGTGGCAGTTGCTGACTGTGCGCTGTGTATATTCGCAGGGTGAAACCAGGGTTCAGCAGACTGGTAGTTACTGCAAGCGAGCTTGAGCCTAGTAGTTGTCTAGGCACATGGGTTTCTCTCCAGGAGCCTGCTAAAAGCCCTCAACCTAGCTGTAAGTGGCTGCTTGGGCTGAAGAGTCAGAGGCAGCTGAACCTGACGCTGGCCACATTGCTGCCTTGCACGCCGATGGCTACCGCATGTGGTGGGCTCTAGCCATGCAGCTTGACCTCCAACCCTTTGACCCGTCACCCTGAACACTTCAGAAGCCAGCAAGGCTGGGCCTCTAGTGTACCCACCTCGCTGTGCCTAGAAGCAGTTCTAAATGCCTGTCACTGCATGTTCCCTTCTTCTGCACCTTCATGATGTTTCTTCTGTATCCTAGTGGCACCAGAGTCCCCCAGCTGAGACCTAGGCCATGCCGTAACTTAGTGCCAGGTCTTGACTCACAGAGCCTAGACTCAGAGGAGACATGCCAGAGGAAAGCTTACAGAGGATGTGGGGCAGGGGTGCCCATTGAGGACAGAGTTAGGGATAGAGCCTGTGTATTCTGGTCTCCCAGTCTGTGCCTTAGTCATTGGCCCATGTGGCCTCTTTCTCCTCCCCTGCCTGTCCTGCTGGCTGCCATCCCGTGCAGCGCCTGGAAGGGCGCTCCAGCAGCAGGTCGCCCATGCGGTCCCATGCCGCTCTCCAAGAGGACACAAACTTGAGCAAGTGCCATGTGGTCTCATTTGCTTACAGTGCCTTCTGTTTCATGCACTTGCAAATCAGGCTGGGCCCTCGGGTTCCCGGCAAGCTGCCAGCCTGCCCCTCTTTGTGGCAGCATGCCTGGCATGGCGGCAGCCAGCTGCAGAGCCTGGCGTGAATCCTGGAGTCTGGCATTTCAAAGCCGCTGCCTGAAAGTGCTGTAAGAGCTGGGGACAGAGAGGGGCTGTGTTGGCTGTCTGCTCCCTGCGTCTGCCTCAAAGCAGGAGCACAGCTATCCCTCTTTCCTCCCCCAGTTGCAGCTACAATGGAGATTTGAGAGTGGGGCTTACTTCTTCCTCACCTCTGGGCCTGGCTCTGTGCAAAGTCTATACATCTGCCATCCGGCACCCATGCCTCGCCCTGCCTGATGCTACAAGCTGGACCAAGAAAGGCTCGTTTGATGCTTTGGCCAATGACCTCATCCATTCCCAGGGGTCAGGTCGGCAAGAAGAAAGCGGGGATTGTTCGCTGCCCCACGCAGAAAGGGGCCCCTCTGAGCTGGGAGTAGCCGCATGGAGATGGGAGCCTCTGAGGTGCTGCCTGCTGTTTCCAAATATTTGGCTCCGGGTTGGGGGAGAACCCATGTGATAGACCGCCTCTTTTCACTGCATGATGGGAAGTGTAAAAGCGTACACTTAAAAGGAGGCGCACCAGTGTCCAGTCCTGAAGGACCTGGTGAGCACAAGTCTGAACAGAACTGGTGTAGCATCAGTGGGCATCTCTGATTTAATTAGTCTATAAGGTGCAAATCTGCCCTGCCTGCTCGCCCATCTGTTGCCACCCATGGAAATACTAACTCGTCCTCCTGGCCCCGAGCCCATTTCCATGTTTCTCCCAGAATTTAGCACTGTCGTTTTTGCCAAGCTCACTAGCTTCATGCTGTGGAGATGTCCATTGCTCTGACTTTTGATCGGCAGGAGCAGCTACACCTCTTGGCCCGAGAGTGGTGCTCCTGCCCCAGAGCATAGCTCTTCTCACAGCTGTTGAGGGGACAAGGCATTTATTTATAGTGGGTTTGACTCCTGCTGACCCCTTGCTGAGTGGAGATGGTAAATATAGACTTTGGGGGCAGAGGGTTTGGTATGGCAGCTGGGAAGCTCTGGTGTGGTGGCCAATAGTAGGGTGAACCTCTGAGTTAGGCTAGCTGGCATCAGAGGAGCATGGGCAGGGCAGGGAATAGTCTGTCAGCCCAAGCCCCAGCAGCTGGTGGGAGTTAAAGATGATACCAAATGCCTGTGGCTCATTGCTGCAGCTGTGAGATGGGGATCCATGGTGTGGGGAGCACGGAGTGATATCATCAAAAAGGAAGAGGGGCTCAGAGGGGACAGACACCTCCCTCCCTAGAGGCTGAAACCTAAGAGGCACACCCCTCCCTACTGTGCCCTTGCTGCTTTTCGCATGATGGTTGGTCAAGTCACTTGGCCTCTATGTGCCTCAGTTTTCCTACCAGCAGCAGGCAGGGGGACTAAGGGTAAGGATCCCTTTTTTGTTGTGTTGAGCCATAGCGGTGGCAACTTGCTGAAGGACCTGATGATCTTCCAGAAGGGCGCCTAGGTACTACAGGGCTGGTCTGCTTGGGGTCATGGTCAGAGTTTTGCTGTAGGTTTGGCTGAGTTATGGATTTCCCCCCATCCCAAATTCAGGGTGTACCTCTCTTCTGGGTCTGCCTGTGGGCAGGGGATGGGTAGTGAGCTGCTGGCTTAGCACACCGTGTTGCTGCAGCTGTTTCTCCTTCCCTTGGCAGGTCCTTGGCTCATCTGGCCAGATCCTGTGAGGTCACCTTCCCCAGCCAGGCAGCAGGGTGCTTTTCTAGTTTGCTTCCAAGGACCTGAAACCTGGATGGAAGCAAACCTTGGGGCATCTCTAGGGACAGATCCGAGGGTGCGGGTGGGGAGGGGAGCTCTGGACACCTTTTGCCTCGAGCTGGTTTCAGCCCCTTAGAAAGGTGGTGCCCAGTGAGCCAAGGCCTAGGAATCCCTTTGTCTCCTGGGCTTTGCGGAAAAAGAGCCCATGAGGGTGGTGACCAGGGGAAAGCTTATGGGACTTCCCTGGCAGTCGGAACAGGTGGCTGGGAGAAGGAGGCCTCCATAGGAACTGGTTGGCTCATGTGGCCACAGCCACCCCTGCCAAGCCTCCCAGGACTCTTCTGCTGAAGGAGGTATGAGCAGAGAGACCCCTCAGCCACCTCATCCATATGTAGACGGACCCTGGGTCACACCCCTCCAGACACCTGCACCATTACGATCTCCATCCACTGCTGCTGTTTCTAACGTCACTGCAGTCAGAGCAGTCATCCCAGGGCAAACCTTGGGCTGAGGCTGTTCGCTCCTCGCTCTGGAAGCTACCAGGGGGCTCCTCTCTTTACCTGGCTTGTAGTGCTCAGGTCTCAATGACCTTGAACGTGTGTGCATGCCATGCTATGCAACTGGGGAGGCAGTGGGTGGGGAAGACATGCTTACCTATAGTCATCGGCCCATGGAGCACAAGGCTGATATAGAAGGTCAGTAATGCCACGGTTTGGGGGGGGTGCCTTGAAACTGCCTCTCCCGGTGGTTGGGTCGGGTTGGGACAGGGTGGTTTCTGATTCCAGGTGTGTTTCTTGGGCTGCCTCACTGCAGAGGGGGGATTAGAGGCAGGCAGCTCCTCTCCCTATTGTGTGGCATGGAAAATGGTGGGATCAAGCTGGGAGCAGGAGATGTGATGCCTTTTGCTACCAGTGAGAGGTGGTCTCTGGCATTACTGGTGGCAGCTCCCTCCAGCTGGGATGCCTCTTGCTCTGGTTCGTCAAGGACGAGTGCCTCGGTGGCCTGCGTGGTTGTGTGCCCTCAGGTTGGACAAACCCCGTTGAGTCCACATGGACTTGGGGCTGGACAAATGACTTGATTGCCTGGGCAGGGCTTTCCCCTTCTCGGTGCCACATGATGGCTGCCATGTCCACAATGAAGAGCTGCAGTGGGATGGGAGGGGGGGGGGGCGTTAACATGGCTGAGGTGGGGTGGGGTTTTTCCTTGCTTTCCTTTCTTGCAGAACCTGCTGCCCCCGTCCTCCCCTGCTGGGGAGAGCAGCCTGTTCGCAAACAGGGCAGTGGGAAATCCAGATGCTTGATCCTTGGCATCGGCTCCAGCCGGTGCCCTGGAATGGGATCTGGAGCGTGCGCCATCTCCTTCCTGCCGTGTCACCCCTTCCTCTGCCTTGGAGGCTGCTCTGGTGCCTGGCTGAATGCTGTGCCCTTCCTCGGGGAGGAGGGGAGCCGAGCCAGCACCTCCCTTTGTTCTCGTGGCCCATATGTTGCCGTCATTAATGATTCCACCCCTTGGCCCCTCCCGCACAGCAGTGCTAACTGCTGCGCCCTGGGGAGCACTTTCCAATTACACTAAAATCCTGCTCTGGGCTTTTGCCACAGCAGAGCCTTGACGTGCTTCAGGTTAAGTAATTTGGAGGAGGGAGGAAGCTTGGCTCAGAAATGATGGACGGGCATCTGCTGTAGGTCTGGGGAGTGGAGCAGCCACTTAAGCTATATGCCCAGGGATGTCATTAAGAGTCATTGTCATTTAAACTTTGAGCGAGGACCCACAGTAAATGCTAGGTGTGATGTAGATACCTAATAAGAGATAGCTTTGGCTTTGTAGTCATCTAAGAGGGGATGGAGAATGGGGGAAGAGGGCCATGTCCCAGTCTTGCAGACAATAGGAGAACTAAGCAAGCTCCTTCCTCTTATTTATTTTTAACCACAGCAGCATTTCCACTTGGGCCTTTTTGCAGTGCTCCCAAGGATGTTGTCTTGAGAAGTGCCCATCCCTTGAGTTATTGAATGTCAGACTGGAAAGGGTAGGGGAAACATGGTGGGAGTTGCAATGCCATGATCTGCCAGGTGAAATAGTCTCCCCTCTCCCTTCCCATTTCTTTCTGCTTCCCAGACCTGCTCCTTTGTGAATTCAGAGTCCCTTTGGTGGACATTGCAACAAAGATGACTCCCATTCCCCTCTCAGTGGTAGGAGAGGGAACTCAATTTGGTTGTGACTTAGTCACTGAATGCCGGTTGATGCCAATGAGCCAGGAAGCATCCAGCCTGAGCCAGAGCTCCTCGGCTGAGTGTACGGGGCTGGCAGTTGGCAGACACCTTTTTAATTGCAAGCCAGGCTCACGCCATCTGTGGTTTGAGAGAGCCAGCAGCCCCACAATCCCACGCATCCTTTCTTGATGCTCACCATGATGCAACCACACTTGGGCGGTACCTGCATTGGAGGTGTAGCATCCTTACCGTCCTCTGCCTCCATTTTTTCTCTGTGCTATGGAGAGATCATTCCTTTTCTTTCGCTCTTTGCCTTTTCATGCGTGTTTGGATCTTCGGGATGGGGGATGCCCCTTATGAGAGATTCGGACAGCACACGGCATAGTGCCAAGGCTCTGAAGGTGGTTGCACGGGCCCGCATTCAGCTGTAATCTGTCAGGGCTGCAAATGCTCCTTGTCTGAACCAATAGAAGTAGTTTGAAGACCAGTGCATTTTTCCAGTGGTTGGTAGTGAATCTGTGTTGGGTTTAAATTGCCTTCCCTCCCTGCCAGGTATTGTCTTTAATATCTTTCATATATTAAAGGTTCATCAACTGAATTTGGGGCATGATTTGCTCCAAGATTGCTCTAATATGGAAAGTGGCCTGCCCTGTTCTGGCTTGGGTATCACACCTGTGAAACCTGCCTTCTTTAGATGGAGAACAGGCCTGGGGATGTTTCAGCCTGGACGGTGCCTTCTTACAGAAATCTTTGTAGTTGTGCAGTTATCCATCCCTGTAATACTCCTTTGGGCCTTTCATGTCTTTATCCCCATGGTATCAAGGTGGGGGAGGGTGGTGTGACACTCCTCTCTGTACAGAGGGGCAAGTCAAGTCATGGTTGGCCACCCCTGGCTAAGGCACATGTGGCCAACCTGTGGCATGAGAGCCACAAGTGGCACAGCCAGGCTGTGGGTGTGGTGTGTGGCAGATCAGGAAGGGGACAGGAAGCATAGCAGCAGATAAGGCATGGGGCAGAAGGCAGAGCCAGAGACCAGGCAGGGGGCACAGGGCACGGACAGAAAGCAGAGCGGATGGGGGACAAAGAGTAGGAAGTAAAAAGCTGAGCAGCAGATCCTGGGCAAGGGGCTGGGAGTGGCACTTGGGGTGTGCAGGGCTGATCTGTGTCATGCCTGCCAAAAAGGTTGGCCCCCACTGGGTGGGGATTTGCCCATGGTCAGGCAGGAAGTCAGTGGTAGGACTGGAGCCTGCGCCTCCTTGGCGGTGTCCTCCCCAGCAGAGCATCTTTCCTCCTTTCTTTCCGCTCCGCATTGGAGCAGATGGGGAACAATAGGCACGTTGTGGCTTGGCTGAAGCCCTCTTTCAGCTCTCCTGTTCTTTCCCCGTCTTTCCTTCTCTCCCCGCCATGTCTGGGTGCAAACAGACGCCTTCAGAGACGTTGCTATGCAAGCATTGTGGAATCGCAAGCCCTGGCCATGGGCATAAGTACTTACAATCTTCCTTTAAGGGGCTTTCACTGGGATCAATAATGCTGTTAGCAGAGCCCGGTGGTTCCCAGCGTGGCTCATCTATCAAGCCAGAGTAATGTTTCAGCCACCGGGAGTCCCAGTGGTCAGAAGAGGCAGGGCCCAAGCTGTGGCTGCCTTTTCAAAGCAAACCCCTTGGGAATTAATTTTTGTTGAACCAAATTGCAGCACCCTGGTGCCTGGCTTTCCGGCCTCATTGAGAAGAAGGGGAGCTAAGGAGCTACAGAGCAGACCTGTTAGTGTAGTCCTGCATCCTGGGGACTAGTGGGGAGGGAACACAGCCAGGACCCTTTGGGGAGGCAGCATGGACTGGAGCAGGGCACCGACAGTCGGGACTTCTGGGTTCTCTGCTCCCCCCTTTGTCTGCGGAAGTGGGAGCTAGTGTTCGAGGCGGCAGGATGGGGCTTGGGCTCCTGGGTGCCTTTCCTGTGCCTGACGTTTGGGCAGGTGGCTTCGCGAGGTCCCCTGACGAGCCTCAATTCACAGTTGCACAGAACCACACGCAAGACTGCATAGAAAGGCTCAGCAGAGGGTGTGCTGCATCTACCACAACCCACTGAAACCACCTGGGAGCAGTCAGGTGTTTTAACAAAAATGATGACCATGTAAAATCCCCACCTGGGCCTGATTTCCCCAGGAGGGCGAATGGGCTATGGGGGGAGTCACAGCACTTGCACTGTTAAAGCTGTGTTGGTTTCAACCAGCTGCAGAGCCCACCTTTGCATTGATTTTGTGCCTGCAGTACAAATACCTGGAGTTGGGAAGGAAGGGGGGCTGAATCAGGGTCATTTGCAGCTCTCTGGTGGCAAATGGAAGGAAGAGTTGCTTAAAACAGCCTGTGCCCCACAAGTGCAAACAGCTGGGCTGCTAGCAACTCAGCGCTGTGGGCTGAAGTTGGATTAGAGCCTGTTAAATTGAAGCCAGTGGTTCTCAACCTTGTTAGACCCAAAAGGCCCCCCCTCAGAAAATGCCAGCTCTCAGCTTTCACTCCTTTCTTGATGGCAGAAAAAGACTAAAGCAGTTCTTCTGTAGCCAAGACCTCAGAAAGACCGTGGCAAAGCAGAACAGCTTTGTCACTGGATTCCTGTTTGAAACCTCTGGGTTTATCTTATGAATTGCGTGTAGGCATTTGCACACCTCACAGTGCTGGTGTTGCACTGCACCTGTAAAAGCATCGCATGCACCCACAGGTGCTGCAGCAGTACCTCTGTGGAGAATTGCTGGTTTAAGCCATCTGTGGTGCAGGTTGTTTCAGGCTTGTCAGTCCTGCCGTGGATGCTTTCAATCCCTGTGTGTGTGTGTGCACGTGCGCAGGGGAAGGGGGGTGGGAGGGGGGGAACAGAGGTAGAGCTAGTACAGTTAGTGCCCTGAACCAGCATCTCTCTTTCACCCTGCTGCTCTGCCTCTGAGTTAATTCCCTGCAGGACTTGAGCCCCCACCCCTTCCTGCACTACAGCTGCCCTCTCTTACCTTGGCTGCTGATTCCTGTTACTGCCACGAGCCCCCCATTCAGCAGTGAGCCGGGAGCCGGGGGTGGAGGCATGGGGACATGACATGTAGAGGAGATGTGGGGCAGCCTCTCTTGGTTGGCGTCAGTGCTTTGGTTGCCCACCCCTAGTTATGCTATTGGAGGGAAAAATCCAGACTCAGCGCTCTAAAGCTGGCTTTCAGGTGGGCTTGGACTTGCAGCCAGTTGCTCTTTCCATCATCCCAAAGAGCAGGATAACGTCATGGAGAGAAGGGAAAAGATCAGACCCACCCTGTCGTGCACAGAGTAGCACCTGCAGTGGTCCAGGTGTGGAGTGTGATGCTATCCAGTGTGGTTTTTAGGGGGCTGGGATCAGGCCTGATGAGTATGTGAGAGCACCCATGGCTACTGTCCAGCTGTTGGCCTCTGTTTAACCCCAGCCCAGCAACAGCGGTGTGAACTTGGATTTCATAGACATTTGGGCTGGAAGGGACCCTGGAGGATCACTGAGTCTATCCCCCTGCCCTCTGCTCCAGGTGGGAAGGATGGGACAGTGGTTTAGCCCACACTGTGGGGGACCTAGGTCCAGTTCCCTTCTCTGCCAACAGGCTTTCGGTGTGACCCTGGCAACTCCCTGCACAGGGGGCATAACAGGGCCCAAAAGCTTGCCAAGAACTTTTTCCAGCCAGTCAGTTGGTCTGATAACACCCAAAGAAGCTGGCCTGCCTATCTCCTTAGACCAACACGGCTACAGTCAAAAACCCAAGGGGCATTTGTGCCTTGCTATAGAGGGGCAGTGCATCCAGGAAGGTGGGAAGTTTGGCCTGTGGAAGCCACAGATGTGCCTGAGCTGGAGAGAGGAGACTCTGCTTTGCCCTGTGACAGAGTTTGGAGATGAATCTCTGGTTTATTCAGTCCTGGTTTCTTTGATCACATCTAGAACAAACGGTTCCCTCCAGCTAGAGAAATAAGCCCCATCCCCTTCAGCGCTGGGTGTGCTGAAAACCACCCATTGGGCAGTGTAAACACTTTAGGAATGGGCCTGAGCCCATGCCCTCAGCCCACCCAGCACAGCTGCAGACTCAGGTCTGCTTGGGGCTGCCCCACAGCTGTGGACACTGCCTACATTGCAGTCTCTGGCTGACCCCAGCACATGAGTGGATTGAGGTTATTTTGGGAGGGAAGCTGGAAGCATGGACCTGGCCTTTGCCAGCAAGGGCTGGTGACATGGGCACTTCTCCAGTGAGGAGAGAGCAGGGCTTACTGGTTTCCTGTAGGCATGGGTGGTCAACCAGCCCTGAGGTGACAGCAGTGGCTACACCAGCAGTACCATGTCAGGAACTTTCTCTGTCCCACTCACTGCCCCCACTCCCCCCCCTTGGGTTTTGTGTTGCTCTTTGATAGCCAGTTGCAGGGCTCAGTGCTTGAGGGGCCGTATTCACACCCAGCAATGCTGATTGCCATGGGCAAGGGGAGCTGGGTAGGATCTGAGGCCCTGCGGGGCTTGATCCTAAGGAGCGGGGCCAGGGGCTAGGAATTTGTGCTTTCTGACTGCAGCCCCATTGCTGGCTGGCCAGGCCCTTCTCCAGCTCTGTGCCTCAGTTTCTCCATGTACCAGGCATCCAGCTGTCCTTGGGATGGGGACTACATCCCTTCTGAAGGGTCCCTGAGAGCTTTGTCCTCTAGTGTGAACAAGCACACACATGCACATGCATACACATGCATGCACACAAATGGATGCACATGCAGACATATGCATACACATGCACGACGCATAGACACACACACATCCTTCCTGAAACTCCAGGCAGCATCCTGCTGAGATGCCAGGCAGGCTGATAAGCTGCACCAGAAGCAGCTTAGCCAGGTTTGTGGCACCGTGCCCAGGGTAGTGACCCTGCCTGCAATGCCTCCCTCTGCTATTTCCCAGTCCAGAGCTCTGGGCCTGGTGTCTGTGAAGCATCTGGGAACACTCTAGATCTGGGGATTGTGAAGGCTAGTCTCCTTACCCAGGTGGACCACGGGGCCTGCTGCCCTTGCTTGGAGAGAGTAGCAAGGCGTATGTTGATGCCTGTATGCACATGGAGGAATCATGAGTGCTCTCACAGCAGCCAGCGCTCAGCCTGCCTACACCCTCCCAAGCCAGGTGAGCAGCCTGGAGGCTCATACGGAGGCAGCCCAGCCCCAATCCTGCACTGTCAGCACTGTGTGCTCCTGGCTGTAATTAACAGGGACACCCCAAACCCTGGCTTTTCCCTGGAGAGGGAGCTTCTGAAGGATTCAGCCCCCCAGTCAGCCCCTAGGAAACAGCAGGTCCGATGCTGGTTCTTTCTCAGCAAACCAGTTGTCCCTTGTGATGTTCGCTGGTCTCTAGGGAAGCCCAGGCATCTGTGCTGCTGCCTGGAAGAGAGCTGGGTCTGCTGGTGCTTTTGCACCAGGGCCTGTGAAGCTCTAACGGCAATTCACACATACCAAGCTTGTAACACACCTGAAGCGCTGCACAGTGTACTGCCCAGACCACATTGCTTGGGAGAGGCCTCACGTGTGCTCTGTTAATATGAAGAGTGCAAATTGGGAGCATTGATTACAAACTGGGAGCGTTGATCGTGGCAGGGCTGGGGTGGATGGGTGGCTTGCACAGAAGCCGTGAAGCTGCAGGTTTGATGCTGGCTGGGGCCTCCACAGAAGGGCCTAAAGGATGGCTGAAACTGGCCTCATCATCCCCTCTAGTGGTGGCTGGTGGTGGTGTCGTGGGGGTCTGGCTTCCAGAGCTGGAGTTCTTGGATGTGCCCTGAGGCAGGACGGGCAGTGGCAGAGTGATCCGCAGGGTCCTGCTGCAGTTTCCAAGGCATAAGAAGTTCAATCCCTGCTCTGGACTCGGGCCAGAGGCTGCCTTCCAGGTGTGAGCAGGTACCAGGTCAGGCAGGCTGGGGAGTCAGAGGCGGCTGGATGCGCTGTTGCTCACATCGTCCCCATGCATGCTGCTGGCTGCGGAAGCTGGTGTGTCCTCGCTGGGATGGCACAATGAGCTGTTGGGCTCAGGGCCCTGGATGCTGGGGGTTATAGAGGGGCCTTTTCTCTTTGTTGGGGGCCTGTCTTCACAGCTCTGCTTGGAAGCATGTTGTCTCAGTCTTGTTTGAGGCGGGGAGGTGGCTGAGCCTGCTCAGGCTGGTTTAGCCCTGGGGAGCAGACTGGTTTGGCTCTGGGGGACATTTTTTTGTTGAGTCCAGTGTAATGCACTCTGTCCCCAACCCCAGCCATTTCTCCCCTTTCCTTCTTATTCCCCACCCCAAACGGAGGACCCCAGCCCTGTGTTCAGCATCCCTCACCTTCTTAACGTGCCCATCGCTGCAGTGTCCAGGCTCCAGACCGGTGGTCTGCTGGAGTTTCTCCTGGAAGGAGGAGGCATCTTGAGCAGATGGGGACAGGCCAGAAGACTGAATGGGAGGGATCTGAGCTGAGAGCCCTATAGCAGGGGCTGGGCTTATCAAGGCTCCCACCCCTTCCCACCCTTGCATGGAAGCAGAGGGAGCCTGAACCCTGTCTCAGCTACAGCCGGAGTCACCAGTGAAGAGCAGCTATAGCTGAGTTGGACTTCTGCATCTCCCTTTCCCAGAGCCCCTTGGGGTATTCATGATCAGATGCCCTGAGCCACGGGCCAAGAAACATGCATGTGCATATGCACATGGCCACATACAAGGACATCTCAGGGTCTGGCCCCTGCTTCCC
>NW_017728911.1:4133754-4156976 GCF_001723895.1 Crocodylus porosus | reverse complement strand
TGATGGTAGCTAATATGCATCCCCCCCATGCATCCGCCCCACTTGCTTTCCTGCCAGGGAAGAAGTTGCCCCTTCCTCCCAGGGCTGGCTGCATGCAGGGAGGAACCCCGGCCTGTTTTGCAGCGCCAGTCCCTCCCCAGCCGGAGCAGCCGCTGGCTCCGCAGCAGACTGGGCCTCTGTTTTCGAAGGGCGCGCAGCAGCCCCAGCCGCCTACCCCGACCACTTCCTGTTTGCTCTGTCAAATCACACCAGCTTCTTCTGGGTCTGACGCTCTGAGGCAGGCCAGGGAGCGTGTGTGCACACTTTAGTGGGGGGTAGCATTTCAGACCTAGCTCACGAGCCTCCGGCTTTTGCACGCACAGCGCCTGGCACTCCAGCAAGAGAAGCTGCTGGGAAAACCCACTTGCCTAGTCTCCGGCAGGGAAACAAGACGCCTGCCTGGCACACGGGTCGGGGGAAAGGGAGAGAGAATGGCTCGAGCTGCTGTTTAAAAGACATACAGCTTCTGGGCCCTTGAGAGGGATGGAGGGAGTCCTTGGGGATGCAGAGAACTGCGCTCTGCGGCCCTGGGCGGCCCCATCCACCCCAGTGCCCCGATTGCAAGGCAGAGCTAAAAGCCCCTGCCCTGAAGACGTGGCCGCTCTCCTGCCGGAGGCAGTTGGGATGCAACCGACGGCCCCGGGCCGCTTCATTCTGTCCCCGGGGCTTGCAGGATGGGGTCCGTTGCCCTCTGCAGCTGCTGCCCCCCCTTCCCCCAAGCGGCCACAGGCCCTTGTCACTCAGGGGAAAGGGACACTGAGCAGCAGCAGAGGAGCCGTCCACATGTACCTGCAGCCAGCAGGAGGCCGAGTGTGGGTGCAGGGGGGTGGCGGTGTGGGAACTTCCTGGCAGTCGGGGGAGAGAAAGGAACAGCGGTCAGGGAGTGGGGGGTGCTATGAGGCCACCAAGGAGGGAGAAGAGACCGTGGGTCTGTCTTCCAGCAAGGTTGGTGTTGACCAGCTCCTGGGTTTGTCAGGCATCAACTGCTTAGAGGTGGATTCAAAACGTGCAGCCGCCTCTGTCTGTGTGCACAGCCGCTGCCTTGGCAAGCATCCCAGAGCCATCCTGGCAGCTGCCTCCCAGACTAATTTCCTTGAAGCCCCACCCTTGCTCACACGCATGAGGGACCTGCGCCCTTTCACAGCCACCTGCAGCCGGCGGTGCCTGTGTCCCATGTGGTTAAGAATGTGACCCATGCTGCAAGGGGGAAGCAGCCTCTGGAGGGCTGTGGGAGCAAGCGAGGCATGGACTGATTTGATCAGTGTAGCCCAGAGCTCTCATCACGGCCTGTGTCCTTCTCCTTACCAGGTCTCATGGTACCAAGTGACGTGTCCCTCTTGTGAGATTCGATCCCCAGAACCTCCTGAGAAGATGTCAGGAATGCAGGTAAGGCCAGAGCTGTCTGCTAGGGGTCGGGCCTGCCTTGCCCAAAAAGACAACCCGATCCTTTCTGGTCAGTGCCATCCTGACCCCGGTGGGATCACCTGGGCACTGATGTCTTCTGCCTCCAAGTGCATCAGCCTATCGCAGTCTGCACCCAGCCCCGGGTTTTCCTCCCAAACACCCCCTCTTTGAGTACTCCAGCCCAGAGGGTGGCTCTGCCCTGGGGAGGCAGGAACAGCTGCCCCAAGGTCTGCAGAGTGCCTATGAAGTCCATGGCTTGCTCAACATCCTTGTCTGCTTATGAAGCCCCCTCGCCCTCCAGTCAGTGGCTCTCAGGCCCACGGAAGGAGTCAGACCAGGGGCATCCCGTGATGCCCATCCGCTTGTGGTGCCCAGCAGCTACCTGGCACATCAGATCTCTCCTGGCCCCAGCTGTCTTCTGGGGAAGCATCCAAGCCAGGCTTCCTTTGTCAGTCCCTGATGCCTCGTGTCTGTCTGTCCCCCCAGCAGGCGGTCTGGCCGTCCGGTACGGAATGCATTGCTAAGTACAACTTCCACGGCACTGCCGAGCAGGACCTGCCATTCAGCAAGGGTGATGTCCTTACCATCATTGCCGTCACCAAGGTAACAGGATGGGATAAGGTTGTGGGGGAGAAGGTCTGTGTGGGCTCCAGGCTCTGATATTGCCCCCCACTCCTAGAGTGCCCCCATGTGCACTAGGCAGCCCTTAGTGCTACGTGTGGGGATTGCACCCTCATGCCGCCTCCCAGCCTGGCTTGCCCTGGATCTCACCCTGGTGCTGAGTGAGGGGCAGGGCAGCTGCATCCCCCTTGGGTACACACAGAGGGAGGAGTGCTACAGGGGCTGTCTTGAGAGCACAGGAGTAGCAAATATAGGCTGAGGGGTAGCGCAAAACACCAGGAACCCCCCACTGCAGGCTTCAATCCATTCGGAGAGCTGGGGCCTGGAGCTGTGAGGCACAGGGCTCCCTGCTGGGCCCAGCTATCCCCAGCAGAGCTGGCAGGACAGGAAGGAGGCTGCTGGCTTAATTAGTGGGAGCATTATTTAAACCTCTCCGAATTGGAAGCGACTCAGGCACGTCCCGGGAGGTGGCCACCTGGGTTTGGGGAGGGAAGCCACCAGCAGTGACTCAGCCAGCACCAGACAATGCTGCCACCTGCCAAACACCATCCCCCTCCTTGGCTTGAAGCAGGGGCTGTACCCTGAGGCTAAGACCCCACCATGTGAAGGTAGCACAGAAACAGTGCCAGAGTGCCCCTTGTGCACCCAGATGGGCAGCTGGCACTAGCCAAAGGACAGATCTGCCCAGCATCATCTTGCAGGGGGCTGTTAGTGAGCGTCTCTTGCCTCCTTGCTAGGCCCACTGCTTCCCCTGATGCTCTTTATCCCATGGGGATGCTGCTGAGATTGTCTCTCATGGCTAGTGGGGGAGGCTGGAGCCAAGTCCAACCCACCGTGGTGCAGCCCGCGCAGTCAGCAGCCTGCCTTGGCACCAGCACCTGGGGTGGGTGCTTGGCTGTGTGCAGCCAGGCCTCTGCTGATCTAATCTCTTTAGCTAAACTGGGTCAGTATGTGGATGGGAGACATAAGGTTTCTGTCATCCTCTTCTGGGATCCTGCCAGTGCCTTTGAGATGTGGTGGGCCATTATTGTGGTCCCTCTCTTGTAGGAAGACCTGATGCTTCCTAGTTCGCCCCAGTCAGGTTCAGCTCTGGGGCTTAGGTTCTACAGAGATCAGTGTTTTCCTTGTTAATTGGATGCAGCCTTTGGTTCCTGTCCTGCTGAGGGGTGGCCCTGAGCTGTTAAACAGGTTTCACCCCGGGGCTGGCTGGAGTGTCATCTGTAGCCTGTATATACGCAACATGCTCGAGATCTCTGAAGATAAAAGGCTTCAGGGAGATCAGGGCAGTCCAGCTGATGGCCCTGGATTGCATGGGGCCTGTGAGGGGTTAATACGCAGCTCCCAGGCTTCTACCCGCTCATTGCTCTGGCTGCAGCAGCATCCAGGGTCTCAAGGCTTCCCTTTCCTCCTCACATCCAGATCTCAAGGGATGGGATGGAGCAGGGCAGCATGGCACAGTCTGCAGTGCTGGGGGAGCCGGGGCCTGAAGCAGCCATGTGGAATGGTGCAGTAGAGGAGCCTGCAGTTGGGGAGCTGAGGATGAAGCCAAGGCACCCATGCCTGCAGTGCAGCGGAGAAGCATCCATGCAGCATGTGGCCTGTGGTGGTACAGGGTATTGCAGCCCCCAGCCCCTTAGAAGTTGGACAGCCCTGAGGTGGACAAAAGCAGCTCTATGGCAATGCATTACTCAGGGAGGGGGAGATTGTGCCTGGCAGCAGGGTGACAACAACCTGGCAGTGGTGTTGATGTGGAGGGACTCCACTAACTTGTCCTTTCCCTTCCCAGGACCCCAACTGGTACAAAGCAAGAAACAAGGTGGGCCGCGAGGGTATCATCCCTGCCAACTATGTGCAGAAGCGGGAAGGAGTGAAAGCTGGCATCAAACTCAGCCTGATGCCGTGAGTATCCATGGGAAGGGGCAGAACCAGGAACAAAACCAGCCCTGCCAAATTCCAGCTCCCTCCACCCCCTGTTCATTTGAGCACTGATCTAATATCTCAGATCAGGGAAGGGGGCGGTCCAAGTGCTGCAACTTTTTGAAGGATCAGCAGGCTGCGGACCTCATCCCAGGCTTGTTTTACCCCATTGCTGCCCTTATACTAACGCAGAAGCTTCTTTTGGGGCATCCAGCAGCAAGTGTGAGCATGACAGGCAGCTGGGTGCTGTAACCCTTCACCACTAGAGGGTACTGGTCCCCAGGGAACTGAGCCCTTCACAGATCTGTTTCAGGGCTGGGGGTGTCATAAACCAAAGCAGCTCCAGTCCTGTTGTGGTGGGACAGGCTTACTGGGGCATCTGGAGGTGTCATGCTGAGATGGCATGGGGCACATTTGGGGTAGTGGTGGCTTAGATGGCATGCTCAGGGGACACATTCAGGGCAGTGGTGAATCTTAAGGTGTATGTTGGAGGGGGGCAGGGGAAGGAGCTCTCTGTGGTGTCTGTGATGCTGCTGGTGGTGATGATAGAGGGTGGTTGGGGTGATCTTAGTGCTTCCTCCTTACAACGGTTGGGACTGCTGGCCGGAGAGATCTGCACGTGTGCATGTGTCCACGTGTGTGCCCGTGCATGTGTGTTTGCGTTTCTTCCACTCAGTGTTTCCTGGTTAACCAGCAGGGAAGTGCTGACTTGGTAAACCCCTGAGTCATCAGGGCTGGGGGTTGTGTGCGGGCAGCACCACTGGCCTGTGATTGCTCCCTTCTGACGTCTGAGTGGATGACAGGCAGGGGGGTGGGGGAAGAGTTTTGCTGGGACTGGGCTTCATGGGAAATGCAGGAACGTGTGGATGTTGGATCTTGTAGACACCCTGTCCCTCCAAGTTGTCTCCCAGCAGGGATTTTTTGTCTCTTCCCCATTGCATCGGGGCTATGTTGCACTCCTGGGCGACAAGCTGTTTTGCCCCCCTTCGCAGTAGCAAGGCCGTTCCTGCCAGTCTGGGGTGCACTAGGGTTTCAGACCGTACTAGGTGAGGGCAGATCAGGAAGTGGGGGGGGCAGGCAGGAAGGAGGCATGTCTCGATCTGCACTCACTTTTTACTGTCTAACCTTTCCCCCACTTCTGCTTCTCCCCTATCTTCAGGATGCACCCCCCACTCTCTGGATGACCCCCCGCATCCGTGTGCTCCTGCTGCTGGGACTCTGGGTGCTCTGACAGCCACCCATGCTGCAGTGCACCCCAGCAGGAAGTCCTGGCTGAGCCATTGGCTCCCATTCCCATGCTTGGGGGGGCGGGGGGTGGCGGCATTTCCTGTGTCTCATGCTCTGTGCCGAGCTGCCTGCCTCAGCACCTCGCCCCAGGCGCGGTCTCACTGGCGGAACTGGTTTGAGGCCCCAGCACCTGCCTCCGCCTGGTGGGAGGGAGCAGATTCCTGCAGCCAACGAGCTGGGGGGGAGGGGAACACATGGGCACAAGGGTACGACCTGGGTGAGACCGTGGGGATCAGGTCACATTCTCCAGTGCCCAGAGAACCAGGGTCTTGCCTTCCAGCATTACCCATCAGCCCCAGCTCCCATCCCATGGCTGGGTAGTGCTGCTGGCAGTGCCCCCACCACTCTGGGTGGTGGATTTGGGCCGAGCCTGGGCCAGGGGAGCCGGAGCATGGATCTGCAAGAGCAGCACTGGGCAAGACTGGGCAGCATAGGCTGAGCTGCGATCCAGGCCCGGGGCTGGGATGATGAGGTGGCCTCTAAGACAGGCCTGGGCAGAGCAGTGCCTGGAGAGCTGTTGCCTCATGACCCCAGCCCTGAGCAGCACTGGGGGACCAGTGCTATCCCCTGTCCCCTGCTGGCAGCGCGGTGACCCGGGGGCTCTCTCGCCCACAGCTGGTTCCATGGGAAGATCACGCGGGAGCAGGCAGAACGGCTGCTGTACCCGCCGGAGACAGGGCTCTTCCTTGTGCGGGAAAGCACCAACTACCCTGGCGACTATACGCTGTGCGTGAGCTGCGAGGGCAAGGTGGAGCACTACCGCATCATCTACTCGGCCAGCAAGCTCAGCATCGACGAGGAGGTCTACTTTGAGAACCTCATGCAGCTGGTGGAGGTGAGCACTCCCCAACCAGCCCTTCCTCGGGCAGCCACCCCAGGTAGTCCCTCCACCCTGCCCCTCTCCACACAGACGGTAGCCCCTTTCTGTGGTGTGAGCGCACCAGTGATCTCCCTGGAGCTTCCAGTTCCCTGTGCAGGGTTGTCTGACCTTCGTTCTCCCCCGTACACCCAGCCTGGCTTTGCATACAGATTTGCATTGCAAACCCTGGTGCCTGCGTGTGTAGGGGGTGGAAAGCAGGGGTGCCTGCTAGGTTGGCCAGGCCCTGTAGGGTGTGGGTCCCTTCTGGGAGAGGAGTGGTGGAGGGGGCTCCCACTGCCCTGTGCATACAGGCAGTGAGGCAGAATGCTGCAGAGCCTGGCTGTCAGTCCCACAAGGGCTGAGCATGAGGCAACTTCCCCCCATGCTTCCCGGGTACTGGCCGGCTGCTGTTCAGTGGTTCTACTCCCTCTGGTGCCCAGCCCCCTCCCCAGTGCTCAGGGCACTTGTAGTTAGCAAGGCTCAGCCTGAGGTTGCGTGATAATGACTGACAAAACCCCCAAGTACTTCCTGCCTCCTGCCCTCCTCCCCTTTCCTCAACCCATGTGGGGCCAGGAGGCTTTTT
Source organism: Crocodylus porosus (assembly GCF_001723895.1). Taxonomy (NCBI): domain Eukaryota; kingdom Metazoa; phylum Chordata; order Crocodylia; family Crocodylidae; genus Crocodylus; species Crocodylus porosus. Next base: position 4,150,266 of record NW_017728911.1, on the reverse strand, counting down.
CCACTGCATGGTGGATTCCCAAAGTGTGGGACAGGACCCTGGGAAGGTGGCACTGGGACAACATTGTTGGACCCCATGAGGATTGTGGCTCCCAGGACAACTGGGCAGTGCTGGGAGGTGGGCAGGGCCCTGCCCCCCTCGTGCCCATGTGCAAGGGCAGGCTTCATGTCTGCCAGCTCCAGGAGCTAAGACACCAGGAAGGGGGTGAAAGGGTCCATGGGCTGGCTGGGCTCTGCCCAGCTGTGAGCTGTCTGGGTGCGGTGGGCATGAGCTGGGCCTGGGTTGTGACAGGCTAGTGGGATGTGCCAGAGCCAAGGCTGCTGCTGGGGAAAGGGCAGGAAATGGTAGCTTCTGGATGGGAGCAGGCCCCATGGATCAGTCCAGCCTTGCCCTTCCCTGCCAGCAGCTCCTAGCCCAAGCCCATGAGTGGCTGAGTTCTTTCCAGCTCCCATCTCAATGGGACTATGGCCTGGGGCAGCGTGGTGCAGCTGGCTCTGGGGTGCGGATGCATCACAATCCAGCCTCCTTGGGGGCTGCCCTTCCTTGGCCTTGCCTCAGGCATCCTGGGGCCATGCTCACAGGCTTTTCCTACCCTGTGCTAGTCTCTCATCAGGCTCCAGCCTGCAGGGCACAGTGTCTGCCTTGGGACCAGCTTGTTGCAGCCTTGTGCTGCCCCGTGGTGGGGCACAGCTGCTACTGCACCCTTTGGTCCACCCTAACCACACTGGTCTTTGCTCTGGCATCTCGTAGGCTCGTAGGAAGGTAGGGCTGGGGGGACTTTGTGAGGTCATCTAGTCCAGCCCCCAGCTCATCTCTGACCAAACCATCCCAGCCAAGTTAAGCACCTGTGCAGCCTACTCTTTAAAACTGCTAGGAACAGAGATCACACGGTATCTCTAGGTAGCCTGTTCCAGTGCTTGACCACCCTTGTAAAGAGAAAGTTCTTCCTAATCTCCAACCTTGGTTCCTGTTTGAGGCAATTGCTCTTAGTCCTCTCCCCTGTGACCACAGAGAAAAGTCATTTCCATCCTTTTATAATCTCCGTTCAGTTTTTGAAGACTATTATCAAATTCCTGCCCTCCTCTACTGCCCCCCCACCTCCAGGTCTTCTCTTCTCTGGGCTAAATAGTCCTAGTGCTTTCAGCCTTTCCCTCTAAGACCTGTTTCCCAGCCTTGTAATCATTTTTCATAGAACCATAGAGAAGTCAGGCTGGAAGGCACTTCCGTAGGTCATCTGGTCCACCCTCCTGACTGAGGCAAGATCATTCCTATCCAAATCATCCTATACAGATCCACTGTCTAACCCCTTAACAAGATTACCTTTAACCCTGACACAACAGAAGTCATAATGCCCTAACCTGCCATAGGTAAAGCAGGGGGGACCATAGTAGTCACCATCTTGATGCTGTAAAAGGTATTCAAAATACATTCAAGAAATCCCAGGAAGAGGCCTATGCCCCCTGGCACAGAGCAAGGCAAAACCCCCCACAGTCCATACCAATCTGAGTTCCTTCTTGACCCTAAATATGGCAACTGGTTTAACTGTGAGAAGAGGGGCAAGACCATCTGGCTGGGAACTTCTGGGTTTAAGTTCCAGCAGGACCATCGGTACCCGCCAGTCAAGATCCCCAGCCTTGGCTGCAGCCAGCACTCGGTACCTCTAAGCAAGGCTTAAATCCTGACATATAGCAGTGGGGTGGGGAGGGGGAATTAACTCCCAGCCCCATGCAGCAACCAGCAAAGCCGAGAATCATGGGTAAATATACCCGTAATAGAACACAGGCGTAGCTATACCTAAATCACCCACAACCAGTGGATGTCCATCCAGCCTCTTCTTGAACACCTCCAGTGATGGAGAATCCACAGCTTCTCTATGGTCTGTGCTGCTGCCTCACTGTTCTAGCACTAAAGAAGTTTTTCCTGATATCCAATCCAAACCTTTGCTGCAACTTCAAGCTGTTGGTCCATGTCCTACCTGGTGAACCAAGAAAGAAAAGATGTTCTCCCTCTTTGTTATGGCAGCCTTCCAAGTATTTGCAGACTGCTGTCTTGCCTCTTAAGTGCCTTTTCTACAAGCTGAACATGCCTAGTACCTTCAGCCTTTCCATATATGACTTGCCTTTCAAGCCCTTTATCATTTTTGTTGCCCACTACTGGACCCCTCTAGCTTCTCCATTGTCCTTTTTAAAATGTGGAGCCGAAAGCTGCGTACACTACTCTAGATGAGGCCTAACTAGTGCTGAGTAGGGAGGCACTATAACCTCCCATGACTTGCACCTAATGCTTCTACTGATACATCCCAAAATTGCATTTGCACACTCACTGCAGAGTTATCGAGTCTCTCATCAACTGAGACTCCCAGATCCTTCTCCATAGTGCTGCCTTCCAGCTTTGACCTGAGCTTAAGCAAGAGGAAGGGGTCCTTACTGGGCCTAGTGTTGGAGCCTCTCACTGTGCTCCCCACCCCGTGTGGCAGCTGTCTTTGTGGTAAGGGGCCAGCCTGGTGCCTTTGGGAGTTCACAGTCCACCTAGTCCATCTCCTCGTTCTATGGGGAGGGTGGTGTTGAGGGGACTTAGCCTCTGCCCATCCTCTGGTTTGGCATCTCCCTTGGAGCCCTAGACCTGCTCTCCAGTATTGGCTCCTGTGGGGTGGGAGCTGGGGGTTTAGGACATCCCATTCATGGTGCACCAGATGGGGTAAAGGCATCACATGGAGGCAGCTCCAGCTGCTCCCATAGATGGGCAGATGGGTCATTGTCTCACACTGTCCTTCTTCCCTTGGCAGCATTACACTTCAGACGCCGATGGGCTCTGCACGCGCCTCATCAAGCCAAAGGTCATGGAGGGGACAGTGGCAGCTCAGGATGAGTTCTCCCGAAGTGAGTCCTTCCCCGAGGAGCCTCTGCAGTGTGGGCCTGGCCCCATGCACCCCTTCTCCTTCCCCTCACCCTGTGTCTTGCCATCACTGTGCGTGCCTGCTCATCTCTCCTCTGTCCCTCTCCAGGTGGCTGGGCCCTCAACATGAAGGACTTGAAGCTGCTGCAGATCATTGGCAAAGGGGAATTTGGAGGTCAGCTGGGGGCATTGCTCGTTCTTCCCTCTTTGGCACTGGGGAGGGGCTGCGGAGTAGCTGGAGATGGGGCATGCTGAGTTGATCCCCTCTCCTGGATGAGGGAGGCCTGAGGTCCCCCCACCCACATCTTTGCCCATGATGCCCCATCCTGAAGGGTGGGGGTGATCTTCTTCATAGGCAGTAGAAATCCAGCCTCTGTGTTCCCTGTTCTCCAAATGTTCCTGTGGATCCAAGGGGAGCTCTGATAGCAGCAGCCCTTTTCCCATGTCTGGCACATTCAGCTGAGGGCAGCAGGGATCCTCACAGGCTGGGAGGGAGCTGAGCACTTGGATTCTCGAAAGCAGCAAGCCCAGGGCAGCTTGGCTCCCCATAGCCCATTTGGCTTGCGGATCAAAGTCTGGTGGTGTCTCCAGGTCACAGTCAGGGCTCTAAAGTCGGTGCTTTCTCTTGTGGCCACTTCTCCCATCCAGATATGGGGCAAAGCAGGTGGAGCTGGACTGGATGGAACTCCCCCTGCATGGAGGAGCTGATGTTCTTCAGATGCCTTCAGCTTTTGTCTTCTCCTTTCAGATGTGATGCTAGGGGATTACCGGGGAAACAAGGTTGCCGTAAAGTGCATTAAAAATGACGCCACCGCCCAGGCCTTTCTGGCAGAGGCCTCAGTGATGACGTGAGTGTCTGAGAGGGAAGGATGGGCAGATGGAAGTGAGGTCTCCTTTTGGGGGTGGAGGAGTCCAGGGGCTGCTGGCTAGCAGAGCTGGGAAGGAGCAGCAGCAGGACAGGGACAGTCGTCATCTGGCGTGGAAGGGGATGGAGGGATGGGAGGTGACTGAGGGGTTTGAGGCACAGTGGAGCAGGGTCTGTGGGGGTGTGGGGAAGGGTCTGGGCCATGAGAGTCATGATAGGTCTGTGTGGTGGGGCTGGGCCCTGCTAGCAGTAGCATTGCCCCAGGGACACCCTGAGCAGTGCCCTGGAACAGGCATTTGGCTAGACAGGCATTTGAGCCCTTCCCCCATCCCTTCACAGGCAGCTCCGGCACAGCAGCCTGGTGCAGCTGCTGGGAGTGATCGTGGAGGAGAAGAGTGGCCTCTACATTGTCACCGAGTTCATGGCAAAGGTGAGGCCCACACTGCAGGGAGACAGCCGGGCCCCTGGAGCCCTGGAGATCAGCCTTTCCCTGCCATCAAGCCTGTGTTGGTCACAGAAGATCTTCCTGGCTGGGCACGTGCCACTCAGGATTGCCATCCTGGCCCCGGAGGCTTGTAGGGTCTAGCTTGGCCAGTGCTCCCTGCCTGTGTCTGATCGTGTTACAGTCTGTAGGGAGGGGATGTACCCCAGGGTAAGGCTGTGCAGCTGCTCTGCTGCTACTGTGGGTAAGGGCAATTTAGTCCATAGCCAGTATGTGTGTCAGCACCCATTCGCTCAAACAGAAGCCCTGTTACCTGCTTCCTGAAGGGCCTCCCTGGCTGATCCAGCTGGATCCTGCTTAGCTTCAGAAAGGGGTAGGGTGAGGCAGGGCGTCAGCTGGCCCTGATGGTCCTTTTCTCTCTGTGTCTGGCCAGGGAAGCCTAGTAGATTACCTGAGATCCCGAGGGAGGTCTGTGCTCAGCGGAGACTGCCTGCTTAAGTTCTCTTTGTAAGTATGACATCACAAGGCACCCCTGCAACCTCATAATACAGCGCCCCACAGACCCATGGGACGGCCAGGTTTCTGGGTCCAGTCATGCTTTGTGCTTCTCACACCATCCTTGCCCGTAGCTCCTAGCCTTAAGGAGCATGGCCACCTGACCCCCTACCCCTGTGGGGGTCAGCCATCCGGGTGGGCCTCCCGCCACTGAGCCCATCGGCTGCTCTTTCCCTGCAGAGACGTCTGTGAAGCCATGGAGTATCTGGAAGCCAACAATTTTGTCCACCGGGATCTGGCAGCGAGGAACGTGCTGGTCTCGGAGGACAACATTGCCAAGGTCAGCGACTTTGGGCTGACCAAGGAGGCATCATCCACTCAGGACACGGGGAAGTTGCCGGTGAAATGGACGGCTCCAGAAGCACTTAGAGAAAAGGTGAGAGGAAGCAGAGTGAGACCTTGGTTATCTGCGAGGGCATGTGGCCACTGTCATGTGTGTTCCCAGACCAGGCTTGTACAGGTCAACCAGACCTGCTCTTATCCAGCCTGAAGCAGGTGGGGAAGCGGGGGCAGGTTTGGCTTCAGTAGAACCACTGGCCCCTAGTGGAGGGAACCGTCAGCTCTCGTCATGGTGGCAGCTGCTGAGGGGCAGGGAAAAGGGATGCGATTCCCCTCCCCTGGGTGCGGGAGGCTGTAGGCTGCCTGGGGAGCAGGAGGTGGGGAGGAAGGGGCCTGACAGGGCATTGCAGCAGCTGAAATCTAGGAGGCATGGGGCAGCCTCCAGCAGCAGTCACAAAATTGCCCAGCGTAAACAGCCGTTAGGCCTTTGCCCTGAAATAGCTGCCAAGGTGCTGCCTGCAGCATAGCAATCCAAAGCGAGCATAAAACTGTCCGTGCGAACCTCAAGCATCTTATACTGGACCAATACAGCCTGTAATACAGAACAGAGCTTGTGTTACCTTCTCCTCCCCAGCAAAGGCTGCTCTGTCCAGAGCTAGCCTGGGGTGCCCTGGGGCTGAATTAATGGGCTGTTTCAATCCCACTCCTGCCCATATCCTGCAGCCCTTCTGGGGCCCTGCGGATGGAGGGCAGGGCTTGGATTGGGGCCCTTTTCCCTGCTTGGCTCCTCTCTGTCCCCAGCTGGTCACACTAACCCCTCCTCCCTGGGCTGTCTTCTCTACAGAAATTCTCCACCAAGTCTGACGTGTGGAGTTTTGGGATCCTCCTCTGGGAAATCTACTCCTTCGGGCGAGTGCCTTATCCGAGAATCGTAAGTGAGGCTTTTGCCCCAGCGGGGGGGAGAAGGGGCCACCTACCTTCCAGCCCCAGTTCCTCTGCTTGGATCTTCCCCTGCCTAGGCGGTGTGGCTCTGCCGTTCCCTTTTTTTGCCAGTTGTGGGGAGCAGCTCAGCCTCCATCCTGAGTCTACTGAACCTAGCACAGAGGGTCCTTTCAGGGGTCACCTACTGAGTGCACTGCCCCTGGGGCTGTTGGGCATTGGGTCATCTGCTATTGGGCCCTGATCAGGCATAGTGAAGGAGGCGGGCCCTGTCCTCTAGAGCTTGTGATGCAGGCTGATATGCCAAAAGAATGTCTGGCAATGAGCCTCGAAGGGCCCCATCTCCTTATGTCAGTGGTGCTCCGCCTATGGCCCATGGGCTGGATCCAGCTCATGGCACTGGGGATCAGCCACAAGCAGGGGATTGGCTGGATTGCAAGCACCCTGCCCACCTCTCTAAAAACTTTTACACCACTGGCTTAATTCATCAAAGAGAGGAAAGCAAGAGATGGCTGTCTGGAATACCTATGAGGGGAGCAGGGATTTGATTGCAGAGGGCACTTCAGTCTAGTAGACAAGGGTCCAGCAAGATTCAGCAGCTGTGGTTGAAGCTTGCCAAGATCAGGCTATAATTAAGGGGTAGGATTTTAACAGCGAGCAGGGGGTCTTGCTGGACAATTCAACCCCAGCACTTGCATAGAATAGTGGCTGCATCTTCCCAAGGGAAACAGGAGTTTGCCGGTTTTGTCACCTGCGACAGGCAGGTCAGAGGAGATGATCCTTTCTGGCCTTCTAACTTTGATCCAATAAAAGGAAGGTGAAGCCAATGGCTGCCAGGGTCCAGTCACTGGTCTGGGCTGGCACTTGGGACACCTGGGTTCTTTTCCTAGTTCTGCCATGATCTGCCAGGGACGGCAGGCAAGTCTCTACAGTGCTCAGTGTTCCTCCTGCGCTTTGCCCTGCCTGCTGTGGGTGCTGCCTCTCAGTGTGGTTACACTGAGGATTTCAGTGAGGTGTGGTCTAAGCATTGCCGTGGTGGGTGGGGAGGAGAGGGGCCAGGGAACCACAACAGAGGTAGGTTTGCTGATGCTCTAGCTCATCCCAAGATGCACATCCCCCCACCCTCAGCTGTTTGGTGTGCCCTGCTGCCAACACCTATGATCCATGGAGCCCCTAGCTGAACTGTGATGGGGTCTGGGGGTGGAGCCAGTGGGGAGATGGGGTAGAACTGGATGGGAAGTGAGGCAGGTGGGGGTTTGTGAGCTCTTGGAAGAGGGGATTCTTGTGTACCCTGGGAAGGGGCTGACCCAATGGGGGTGTCCCCAAGGTCTGTCTGCACCCTCACCAGGGCAGCAGCAAGAGAGCAGTTTCCTCAGCCTCATTCTCCCCCTGTAGCCTCTGAAGGACGTCGTTCCTCGCGTGGAGAAGGGCTATAAGATGGACCCGCCTGACGGCTGCCCCCCAATTGTCTACGAGGTGATGAAGAAGTGCTGGGAACTGGACCCCAACCATCGACCTTCCTTCCACCAACTACGGGAACAGCTAGAGCACATCAAAGCCAACGAGCTCTACCTGTGAGGCAGGGGCAGGGCTCTTCCCCCACCCTGCCCCTTTCCCCAGCGGGCCCTACCCCTCTTCACGCACACTGGTCAGAGGGAGGGCACAAGGACTCATGTGAGCCACTGGATCAGGAGTCGGACCTGCTCTGAGGCTTGGCCCACAGGACTGTCCTAGAGGAACCCATTGGACTTGTGTAAACGCGCCCCATCCCCTTTGCCCACCCTGGCCACCCCTTCCCAGATCCTTTCGGCTGAGTTGTCCGGAGATGCATGAGTGAGAGTGACTTGAGCGAAGTTGTTCCCACCAGCTCTTCTTGCCCTGCAGGGATCAGCCTGGGAGGGGGGGCAAGCATCATGTTTTAGGAGCATGTGGTGCCCCCTAAACACACATACACACACAATCTCCCTTTCCTTCCCCCCAACTGGATCTCTGTTTTGCTCCTCAATTTCTCCCTGGGGTCGTGTCTCTGCTTCTCTCTCACAGGATCACAACAGTGGAGGGTGGGGGTGGGAACAGGCAATACGGCTTCAACACAGCACGGGGAGGGGGCATTGAGATACCGGGCCTTGTCCCGCATCGACGAGGGGGGATTCCTGCTATTGCTCAAAACAAAATAATACAAAACAGAAACCCCAACTTCTGGTTCAGTCTTTTTTTTTAAATATTATTATTTTACATGGAAACAAGGAACCAGCCACGTGCTGGGTTTTACTGAAGTATGGATCTTATTTTTTAATGTAATTAAACAAAGAAACAACCCCAATAAGCAACCCAACAGCTGCCCAAAAGGAAAGTAGAGAGCAGGCTCCCAGACCCGCCAACCAGATGGGTGAGACCAGACTGAAGAAACCAAGGCCAGTTGTTGGATTGTTTTGCTTCAACTTGTTGCAGTGTTTGCATGCCGTCTCCAGAGGCCTTTTCCAGTCCTGTCCAGTGCTTTATTCTCATGTAATGCTGCCAACTGTGAGATTAAACTGTAATAAAAAACCATTCCATATGGACACGGACTCGCCACGCCTCCCCAGGTGTCTTTCTCTGGGGAGAGGAGGGGGTGGCTCTTAGGAGCTGAGGGAAGAGGGTGCATCCCAAAGAGAAATCAAAGGTGAGTCATGATGGGCTGTGGCCTGTGTCTGGCAATGAAATGAGTGTCTTGCCAGCAAGAGAACACTGACTTGTATCCATCTTACTGTCTACTTTGACTGCCAGGTCCTTATCTGCAGTACTGCAGCTGAGCCAGTCATTCCCCACTCTGTATTTGTGCATGAAATTATTCTGCCCCAAGTGCAGAACTTTGCACTTGTCCCTGTTGAATTTCATCTAGTTGCTTGTGGACCATTTTTCAAGTCTATTCAAGTCATTCTGGAACTAGCCCTGCCCTCTAGTGCCTGCAGCTGCACCCATCTTAGTGTCTTCTGCAAATTAGTTACGTGTGCACTTGATCCCATCATTCAAAACATTAATGAAGATATTAAACAATACTTGATGCAGGACAGACCCCTGGGGAGCCCCATTAGACATCAAGCCATTGATGACTACTTGTTGATCACGATGATTCAACCAATTATGTATCTACCTTACAGTGCTTTTATCTATTCTGTATTTCTTTAGCTTGTTAATTAAAGTGTTGTGAGAGATGGTGTCAAAAGCCTTGCTAAAGTCAAGGGATATCACATCCATTGCTCTTCCCTCATCCTTGAGAGCCTGTTGCCTTGTCATAGAAGGAAATCAGGTTGGTCAGGCAGGACTTGCTCTTTGTGAGTCCATGTTGGCTGGTCCTGGTCACTTTGTTCTCTTCTAGATGATTCACAATAGAGCCCTTGTGGAAACAATAGATGGAGGGGGCTGAGCTTGCCACTTCCAGTTCATATCACCTTCAAGAACCAAGTGGAGCCAGCACCAAATTCAGGGCTTTGGATCCTTGCTTTTCATATAAAACTGGGAGGGGAAGGGGAAGAGTATAGCATTTGAATAGCATGTAGTTCCCCTCTGCTTGTACACAGTCTCTCCTTCCTTCCCCTTCCCCTCCCCTGCTCCCCCTGGTTCTGTGTCTAGGGAAGAGTAAACCTGATTCTTGGGGACACCTCTCCCAGTAGCTACCTGCCCCCGTGTTGCTCCACGCAGCCAGTGACTGAAGTTCCCCTGCCTCCATTCTAGCACCCCAGGGTCAAACTGTACCAGATAAGCATCTTGGGGGGGGCTGGAACTTCACTTGTGGCACACTAGTCAAAAATGCTGCCCTGTCACTGATGTAGGAGATGGCAGCCTTGATCAGGCCTCACCATGAACTGGCTCTTGGTGACAAAGGTAGCAGCTAGCAATAGTTACTTCACACACTTAGGACCTTTTCCTAAGAAGAGCAAGATGGGTAAAACTTTAGATCTGTCTGGCTTGGGGCCCACACGAGTCATCACGGGTAAGTGAAGAGACACAGCCAGATACTTCCGGGTGACTTGTGGCAGGCAGGCAGCATGGCAATGAGCAATGCTGGGGTATGACACACCATCTGCTAGAGACATGGGGAAAAAAATCAACCAAGCTTGGTTTGTGCACTGCAAAGAGCCACAGCAGTAGGCTGCAGCCAGTTATCACAGGACTTAGACTATCTCTCCACCTCTGTGACTGCTGCACTGTTCATATACACTGGTTTTCTCCATCTTATAGGTGGGTCATGTTGCCATCCTGTTAAACCACCTTAACACCTGGAGCTTGATCTTTGCAACCAAGTACAGATCTTCCTCCTAGTTGATTGTTTAAGAGGTTTCTCAATTCCTGCCATTGCGTATCACCCTGGTGTGAGGTTGGTCTCTAGTGGCATAGGCTGTGCTAGATCTAGACTGTTCTCAGTGGTGGCAGATGACCGAATGAGGAACAATGGCCTAAAGTTGCTGCAAGGGAAGCTTAGGGTGGATGTTAGGTAAAACCTCACCAGGAGGGTGGTGAAGCACTGGAACAGGATACCTAGAGAGGTGGTGGCATCTCCATTTTTGGAGGCTTTTAAGGCCCGGATCAACAAAGCCTTGGCTGTGCTGGTTGGGAATGGCCCTGCTTTGAGCAGGCAGTTGGAGTAGATGACATCCTGAGGTCCCTTCCAACCCTTATTTTCTATGAGTCTGTTTTGGCTATGAAGGGTAGGTTCAAAGCAAATCTGAGATGTGGGGAAGAATAAGGGTGGCCTTTTGTGCCTGCTTGGTTGGTACTTTCCTGCCACAAGTCAGCGACAGGCTTCTGGGTTTTCTCTCATATGGGTACCACTTCTACCATCTCCATTCAGCAATGTCCCAGTACCATGGAGGCAGGAAGGAGTCTGACTTGATTTATTCACATATTGCACACCATTTTCCCCGAAACTAGCGATCAAAAATTGGGGGGGGGGGTGTCTTAAACTAGGAAACAGGTTCAGAACAGTTTGGTTAAAGAGGGAAATTCTCCCCTCCCCCACCCCCGCTTCATTCTGCCTAGCCAAACCCAGGAGTGTCTTATTTGGGACCATGTAGTATATGGAGAAATATGGTAGTACGTACCTCCCTGCCCCTCTAGAGCTCAGCATGTGTTACTAAGAAGGCACTTTTCGTATTGCAGACCAGAAAACAGACACTGAGCTTTGCCTGTGGTGCATTTTATAGTAAGACTGGGGGAGCCTGTGTTTAAGTACTAGTAACTGGGGCCCTGCCTGCTAGGTGGAGGCTGGCTGTGGCTGTCTAATAAGAGCAGCTGCTGTGTGCAAGGCCCATGACCACACAGCAGGACAGTAGCAGAGCTGGGATGATAACCCTGGTCTCTGGGGTGCCAGGTCTGGGCCCCAAAGCCCATCCCTAAACCTTGCTGCTACTCTGCAATTAACTTCTTGTTTCCAGGTCAGTGACAGGACATTTGGATGCATCTCTCTGAGCTGACTCTGCCATTGAGAGAGGGATCAGCTGGTGCTTTCGTAATGGCACCGAAAGCAGCTTGTTACTGACATCAGGTAAACAGAATCAAGGCCATTTTGCTGCTTTATGTCCTTGTGCCTAGATTATGTCCCGTAGCTGTTGGGTGACTCACCCCAAGATTGAAGTGGGTGTTTGAAGGTCCTCACAGCAGACCTGCATGGCTCCAGCAATGCTGGGCAGCACAGGTGGAGTTAGTGCAAGCCCATTTTGTTCAACTCTCCCATCAGTGCTACATCTTGTCAATCCAGCCTTGCACTGCAGCGTCTCCATTTCTTGAGGAGTGGCCTGTGAATGGCTAGTGCCTGTTGTCCTGTGCCAGTAGATGGGTGGACCTGTAATTTCCCTGCCACCTAGCTAACATCACTGGGTGCTGGAAAGACGTGTTCTTCCCCACCCAGTAAGTTTCTGAGATCTTTTCATTTTTCTCCTCTTCTTAGTGGGGAGTGGGAAGCCAAGCCTGGCAATTCTCTTAAAGGGTTAACTCTAAGAAGCCTCCACCTTGGAGTTGGGCCAGCTGAAACCCCTGATTGGATTTCTGGCCCTTGTAGTGTAAATTAAGTGACATTTTGGAAGGCAGAGTGGTTTGACTTAACACAGAGAAGACACGGTCTGCTTGAGCTGTACTGTTGGCTCCCCCTCGCGGACAATTGTCTGCTCTGCCCTGTTTGGAGATGGTGCCCCACTTGCCATCAGCCCACGTTCAGAGAAGGTTGTCTCCAAACTGGCATGCATCTTTCTTCAAGACGCAGAGTGGATGGACACAAGTCTCAGGAGCGTGAGGTAAGCGTGATCATTGCTGCGAGTGGTTCCGGCCTGTGTGTCCCAGGAGACCTTTGGCTGTAACATGGCAGTGACTGGTGGCAAAACCACACCTTTTGAGTCCTCCTCCTTGCAGATCCATGGTCACTCCCACCTCTCACATTCAGTAGATTTCAATGCTCATCTAGCTAGTCTACGACCTGTATTGTGATAACCCCCAGGAATGTCAAATGCCTCCCATGATCTGGACCATGGGGCTTGTAGGCTGGATCTGGCCCGGGGCATGGCATGGCATGGGGGTGTCAGGATCAGTGCGGACAGTGGCAGGGCTGGCAGCAGCTGTGGTGGGACTAGCAGTGGTAGAGTACGCCACGATGGGTCAATGACCATGTCCACCAGGGCCTGGGGACCTCTGATTTCTCCAGTAGGCCGCTGCACCTGGCCATGCCCTCAGCTTCCAGTAGCCCAAGCAAGTTGCATCTGGCCACATGTTTGACACCCATGCCCAAGGGAGCCCAGCCAGGGATCACCCCTCCCCTCCATAGTGTCAGGCACTGAACAAAGACACCTGGAAAGTGGCAGTTGCCCAAAGGAGCATATTATCTCGGGAGAAGGGGGAACGTGAGCAGCCAGACCATCCTGATCAGCTTGTCCGGGATTGGCATAAGCAGGGCCTCACTGACACTTGCACCCTCCTGGCAATCCTGCCACTCATGGGCCTAGCTTTGCTGGAAAATCACATCTCAGCCCCCAGAGTGGGTGGTGCTACCATACAGCTTGTATGCCGGCACACCTTCTTCCCACTCTGCTGAGGATGGCTGCACTGCTGTCACTAATGTGGTAAAGGTCATGTGCCCTGCAGCCTTTGAGTGGCTCAAGAGAGCAGTCACTTCCAGCAGCTTGAGAGAAAGGGAAGTGCATCTCGAGAGCTATAGCAGTGAAGGAGGACGTTGCGACTGCCTACAAGAGAAAGAGCAGTCCCCAGAAAATAGGGGTTGGCTGCTGAGAAGAAGTGATGGTCTTGTCTCCTTTGCTTTTACCTGCAACCAGTTGTGGCGGGAGGCTTTGTTGTTTCTGTAACATGCTTAGTGACTGGAGCATTGGGCAGGTGGTTGTCTCTGGATGCTGAGAGCTGGGGTCAGTAGTTTGGGACACCTTGCAGTGCTGTGATGCACCTGCAGGGCTTGGATTCAGAGCTCTTCCTTGGTAGCTGAGCCCACCTCTAACTGCCTGAGGGCGGAGAAGGAAGTACAAGGTCTCCTTGGGAGTGGTGTGTGTGTGTGATTGTGGTGGCAGGATGGTGTGTGGGGGGCGTGTAGAGCTGTGTCAGAGGTGGGTGGGTGTGTGTGGGGGGGGTGTTGGGCTGTGTTGGATGCTTGTGTGTGTTAGGGGTGGGGGGTGTGTGTGTATGTGTAGCCACTGGGTGGCTCTGCAGCTCTATGCTTGGAAAATCAGCTGCTTCTCATGAGACCCCAGGATCCCCTTGCCCTAATAGCACAGTGACCCAGCACTTGGTTTTGGCCATATACTCCCTTCCCCATCCTAATGTTGTCCCCCTCTCCAGTCCCACTGTGCCAGCTGTGGTGTGTGTGTGGGGAGGGTTATTAAGATGGGAATCATAAATAAAATAGAAAGTATCATCATGTCCCTTTATAAGTCCATGGTGCACCCACAGTGTGAATACCATGTTCAGTTCTGGTTCCCACACCTCAAAAAGGCTAGAAAAGGTCCAGAGAAGGGCAGCCAGGATGATTAATGGTATGAAGGGCTTCCATATGAGGAGAAACTAAAGAAGCTAGGCCTATTCAGTTTAGAAAAGCAACCCTTGATGAGGGACACAGTAAGGGTTTACAAAATACTAAAGAGCAAGTAAATAGGGATTTGTTGTTTATTTCTCATGCAGGATGAACTAGGGTTCACAAAAAGAAGTGAGTAGGTAATAAGTTTAAAACTGACAAAAGAAGTTCTTTTTCACACAACCTGTAATTGAAGTGTGGAAGTCATTGCCACCAGATGCTTTGGACTCTGATAGTTTAGCCAGATTTAAAAACGGATGGGACACATTTTTGGAGTAAAGGTGCATTTTAGCTATTGATCATGGGAGTCAGGGGCACAGCCTCTGAATCAGATCTTCCTAGACCTTAAATGCTGGAGGCTGCAAGTGAGAGAGGAGCAGTGGGAAAAACCCTGGTCATACCCAGTTCACTCTCCTTTTCAGCATCCACACTCTGCCTCTGTGTGACACAGGAGACTGCGCAAGACGGACCTAGAGTCTGACCCAGTAAATGGCAGTTCTTATGTTAACCCCTACGTCTTTTAATACATTTCATCCATGGGTCTTAAGACTCATTAAAAAGGGGGATTGTTAGCAGCAGCCCCTTTTACAGATGGGGAAACTGAGGCACAGAGAGGGGCAAGGACATAGCCAGGGTCATCCTGCAGGCCAGCAGCAGAGCTACAAGTAGAACCTGGCTCTGTGGCAGGGGTGGGCAATTATTTTGGGCAGAGGACCACTTGCTGAGTTTCGGCAAGCTATTAAGGGCCTCATGACAGGCAGCCCAGGGCAGATTAATATTAATTTTCTAAATTTTTTAGGGGCCCCATGGGCTGGATAGTACGGCCTGGCGGGCCGCATCCAGCCCCCGGGCTGCATTTTGCCCCTCCCCCCCGCTCTAGGGGTTCTGCAGCCACCCTGGCTCCCTGCCTGCTCCTTGCAGGGCAAGGGAGGAGAGCCCAGGGTGGGGGCTGCTTCTACACTGGGGTAGAAGTATCCTGCTCCCACTTGCACCAGTGCAAAGCCCCATGCACTCACAAGCCCCGCCACTCGCAGCAGGGTGTGTGCGCACTGATGTATATGCACAGTGCTCCACTTCCACCCCACCCAGTCAAGCAGCGCATATCCAGACTCTGGCTACAACGGGCCAGACCCTCTGGAACATCACAGCCATGCTCCATGCACTGTGGGGAGATGCAGGCATGGGGCTCCTTTCTGCCTTTCACCGCCATTGTTATCAGGAGTTCCCATCACAATCTCTGCATGAGGCTCCTTGCTCCAGTTCCCTGGATGCCACCACTGGCTTTGGAGCAGTGTGTGGGGTGCCCCTGCCCCTGCCTCTTCTTGGAATGGGCTCTGTGCTTAGGAAGTGCAGCAGATCCTGCCCAAAGGAGGGTCCCTAGGTGGCAGTTCAAACACAGCTGAGCAGGTAGGGCTGAGAACTGAGTCATTTGCATTCCCACAAGGCAGGCAGAACATACATGATCCTGTGCTCCCCAGCCTGCCCTATGCTAGCTGCAGCACCAGTCAGGATGACAGTTGAAGGAGACTGTGCATGGGGTTATGAGGTCCTGAGGTCTAGCCTTGTCCCTGCGACACACCCAGGAGTTTTGGCAAATCTCCTCCCTTCCTATTGCCTTGGTTTCTCCTTTTCATCCGGGGTGGGGAGGGATGCAGCCCTAGCTCCCCCATTCCAAGAGCCCCAGGAAGGTTACTCAGTTGGTGTCTGCGCAACCCTCGGAAGATGTGATGCACTAAGTCGTATTATTAGAACAAGAGCAGATAGCTGCCAAAGGGGCCAGAATGTGAACAAAATGGACAAGGCAGCACAAGCTTGGATGTCTGGTAGCATTAGTGGTTGCTGGCTTCTGGGCAGGGGGGCAGGAGTGGGCCTGTCCACTTTTGAGTTAGCTCAGGCAACATCAATGCACAGAGGCAGCACACAGACACACACCCACATCTACACATTCATACAGATGCACCCACATGCACACATCCACAGACACAGTTCAAATCTACCAGAACTTGTCTTGGTACCAGGGCCAGCAAATCTAGTCCCTTTGTTAAACTTGTTCAGGAAAATACAATCCAGCATGCCTGTTCCTAATCAAGAGAGGTCTTCCTACAAGAATGCACTCAGCACCTGGCCCCAGCCTCATTTATTATCCTTTGCCCCATGGTTTGACTTAGTCAGACCTGGCTGAGCTTGGTTTTGAGCTGGCTGAGCTAGGCAGCTGTGGTCTTAGTGAAACACTCCTTGAAGGCTGTGTGTGAGGCAGCAAAGTGACAGCTCCCCCCCTAGCAATAGGTCAGTGCAGTGTTTTGTGTAACAAATGCAGCACAACACCCAGGTCAGTTAGAGACCAGCAAAGCTCATATCTGATGAAGCAAATTTCATAGATTTCATAGACATTAGGGCTGGAAGGGACCTCGGGAGATCAAGTCCAGCCCCCTGCCCAAAGGGCAGGAAGTCAGCTGGGGTCATAGGAGCCCAGCAAGATAAGCATCCAATTTA
>NW_017728911.1:4113599-4133743 GCF_001723895.1 Crocodylus porosus | reverse complement strand
TGTGTGTGTGTGTGTGTGTGTGTGTGTGTGTGTGAGTGAGTGAGTGAGTGAGAGAGACTGTGTGCGTGAGAGAGAGACTCTCTGTGTGTATGGAAGACAGACTGTGCGTAAGAGAGAGATAGAGACTCTGTGTGTGTGTGTGTGTGTGTGTGTGTGTGTGTGTGTGAGAGAGAGAGAGAGAGAGAGACTGTGTGTATGGAAGACAGACTGAGTAAGAGAGAGACAGAGACTGTGTGTGTGTGTGCGCGCGCGCGTGTGTGTGTGGGAGGGAGAGACTGTGTGTGTGTGAGAGAGAGAGAGACTGTGTATGGGACGGAGAGACTCTGTGTGTGTGTGTGTGTGTGTGACACTGTGTATGTATGTGTGAGAAGGAGAGACTGTGAGTGAGTGAGACAGAGACTCTGTGTGTGTATGGAAGACAGACTGTGAGTAAGAGAGAGATAGAGACTCTGTGTGTGGGTGTTTGTGTGTGTGTGTGTGTATGTGTGAGAGAGAGAGAAAGAGACACTGTGTATGGGAGGGAGAGACACACTATGTATGTGTGTGTGGGAGGGAAAGACTCTATGTGTGTGTCTGCGTGATGTGAGAGAGAGAGAGAGAGAGACTCTGTGTGTATGGAAGACAGACTGTGAGTAAAACAGTGTGTGTGGGTGTTTGTGTGTGTGCGTGTGTATGTGTGAGAGAGAGAAAGAGAGACTGTATGGGAGGGAGAGACTTTGTGTGTGTGTGAGAGAGAAAGAGAGAGAGAGAGAGAGAGAGAGGGAGACACTGTGTATGTGTGTGTGGGAGGGAGAGACTGTGTGTGCGTGTGTGTGTGACACTGTGTATGTCTGTGCGAGAGACTCTGTGTGTGTGTATGTGTGTGAGTGTGTGTGTGTGAGAGAGAGAGAGATAGACTGTATGGGAGGGAGAGACTCTGTGTGTGTGTGCATGTGTATGTTCAATGAGGGAGGGAGAGAGATAGAGTGCGTGTGTGTTCATAGGACAAGTCCCACACCCACACCTCCCTCACAGACCCTCGTCACCCTCCCCCACCACACATTCCCCCACAAAACCCAATACCCCTCACACCCCACATATCCACACACACCCAGATGATCCCACACTCACACCCCACCCTCCCCAACATCCCACACACCCACATCTAACAGCACCCCACAAACCTATCCCCATGCCCCCTACCCCCCCACAATATACAAGAGCAAGACTTAATTTTAAGCTATTGTGCAATTGCCTCTACATACACTACACAGACACATGTAAATCGAGACAAAAATATTTTTTGAAAACACATCAATTAACGTTGTAGATGTCCAATTTTTAGAATGTAATTTGATATTTTTCTGGTTCTGAGATGGCAAAACCTCTTGCTGATAGGAGTATTTCCAGGGGCAAGGGGAGGGACTTCTGGTGGCAGAGGTTGGGGGTTAGGGGCAGGACTTCCAGTCACAAGATGGTGACCAGGGGGCAGGGCAACTTTCAACGGGTGGGGCTACCATTTCAGCCCTTGACAGCTTGCCAAAACTCAGTAAGTGGCCCTCCAGCTGAAATAATTGCCCACCCTGCCTTAGATCAACACGGATATAACCAACAACCCTAAAGGGTTCCTGAGAACATCCATGCTGGCCCTTCCCATGCACCATAGCCACAAAGCCTTGATAAAGAAGAGCCCACAGTGGTCACAGAGGAAAAGCAAAGAAGGAGAAGCTTCACTAATGCCTGATCAAACTCATAAAATGTACTCAGACAGTGAAAGGAAGTGAGCCATGCCCATGGAAAGGAAGGCAAATCCCCTTCAGTCTGACTTGGGATGGAAATTGCTTCCTGACACCAAATGCCATAGGCGACACGTAGGAGGGGCACAGGGGGGCATGTGTCCACCCCAGGACTGGCCACCACTGAAGCCGCTGCTGGCTTCTGTAGGCGGTCGCCGCTCACCAATGGCCTCCTCCTCACTGCTGACACTGTCACTGGTGTCTGTGGGCAGTCCCCGCTCGCTGCTCACCACCTCTCCCCCCCAGCTGCTGACACCACCACCAGCATCTGCGGGCAGTCCCCACTCACCGCCACCACTACCGCCTACAACTGGTGCCTCCCTAATCTCGGGAGGCACCAGTTGTTCATGCCAAATGACAAGTGATTTGACCCTGAAGTGAATGAGCAAGACCCACCAGTCAAACTCCTGTAAGGTTTCTTAGTACCGTACTTTACAAGCAGAGCACAGTTCATCTCATCTCTCATGCCAGCCATAGTCAATATCTAGTGCTTCAGAGGGAGGGGAGAAAAAACTCAACAAACAAATCATGCATTAAAGTGGGAAAAGTTTCTTCCTGGCCTTTCCAAGTGACCAGCAGAGCCCAGAATTCTGGAAGGAGCAGACATGCAAAGAATAAATATAAAAAATACACATACACACAGAGGTGACATTTCCCCTGTCCAACAAATCCAACCCCAGTACAGGCTGGAGGGAGGAGGCAGAGAAGCCTGTGGCACCCCCCTACCCTGGGCTGGTGCTGCTGCACTGCACCAGACAGCCTGGTCATGATCCCTCTTGCCCCCTGAGCAGCATCTCCTAGCCACCCTGCCCCTGTGAATATGAGCATTGACCGGTGCCATCAGCACAGCCACTCAACTCTCCCCTGTCCCCTTCCTCCACTGGAAGGGACAGGCACCTTCCCATTGTCCCTCTGCCCTGCTGCAGCTTGAGACCCTTTGAAATATTTTTGTGACCCACAGATTGAGAAATGCTGCTGCAACTGATGAGTGTGAACACTGTAACAAAAACACTTTTTCTCCAAACTGTGCATTAGGCATTATAATCAGATAGTTAAATCAAAACAAAAACTCTCTAAATAATCTCTCTCCATCTCTATTACTAGTTTTTCATTTTTCACAGAAACTTCCAAGGAAGATCATACATGTATTTATAAACAGAGAGGGGAGGAAGACCAGCGCATTTTCTTTTAACCTTTCTTGTAAAGATTGCAGCCCCATGCTTATTTCCTTTGCAAAGGTGAAAGGGAGAGGATTGGATCACTTGACTGACTTGCTAAGTCTGTAATGTGCTTAGATGCCTTAGCAATGATTGCTACAGAGATAGCATGGAGGGATCATATCTAACCCATCTCTTTCGCCTACCTAATACAGAGCCAAAGGGCTCTCCTCAGTTTCCCAAGCTGCAAGATCACTTTCCCCAGTTTCTTTCTTTATAGTGGCAGGGGATCATGTATGTTTATGAAAAAGGGCCAAATTCTGCTCTCATTTACAATGATGTAAATCAGGCCTGATTCCATTGACACCAATAAAATAACTGGGGTGTAAAGTACATGTGAGAGCACCATGTGCTCCAGTGTCATCAGTCTGAATAAAGACAAGGGACAAAATTCCCCCTGGATGTAACTGGGCAAGCCTTGAGGGGCACACTCCAGTGTCCTCTGCTGAGTTTTCTCCAAAGAATTTGGCCCAAGAACCTGATGAAAATACAGTGGGCTCAGCTCCTCCCTCCTGTTGGTGTAAATCAGACATAGTTCTACTGAAAAAGTATATAATCCATGTGTCCCTAACACCAATTAACCAATGTAACCAATGACCCAACCAATTTATTCCACTTGTGGTTAGAAAAACTATACACTCATTGTAAGAGTGTAAATGGATCCTTCACAGATGTTGTTATTGCTTCCAGCCATGATCCCTCTATGTCAGGGGCTGTACAGCAAGAGGCTATCCCTACCCCAAAGACCTTACAAGAGTGGTCACCAACCAGTGGATCTCAATCCACCAGTAGATCTCAGAGCCTCTTGCAGTAGATCTTGGAGTTTCTCGGAGTCAGTTCAAGGCTGGGGTCGGGGGCTGAGTGCCTGCATGTGTGCATGTGCCCCAGCCCAGCAGGACAGTTCATGGGGGAGGGAAGGGTTGGGGGCTATGCTGAGGCCCCTGTGGTGAGGGACAGTGCTGCAGAAGCAGGGGTAGGTTGAGTGGGGCCCCGGCCAGGTGGGACTTACCTGCTGGGGAGGTGTGCCCTCATATCATTTTTTCTTTCTCTGCCTCGATCTGCCCTTCTCCTTCCCTCCCCACAGACTTACCTGTGGGTGGAGTGGGGGGGGGGGACAGGCAGTGGTGGCAGCACACAGTAGATCCTGGGTTGCTTTTAAATGCCAACAGTGATCTCCTACTTAAAAAGGTTGGAGACCACTGTCTTACAATCTAAACAGATGGTTGGGAAAGGAAATAGAGGAACAGTGTGGCAAAGTGATTAGCCCATGATTACCCAGCAGGTCAATAGCCAAGATGGGAGTAGAGCCCAACTCTAGCCACTAGACTATCCTACTGGGTTCAGACAAGACTGTTTTATGCAACCATAATATTTCCTGACCTGGATCATCAGTAGACTTTGAATCATGGACTTCCACATCTCCTAGCCTGCTCTCTAATACTTGAGCTATCTGCCTCTCCTCATTGATCAACAGGGAATCAAATCAGCAAAAGACCTTCACAACATAAACATATGGCTAGCATTCAGACTTTATAGAGTGCCTTGCCTATGAGATTTCCAAGAAAGGAGTGTGATGAGGACAGCTCTTCCTTAGCTATTTAAGAGCAGAGTCCAAGATAGAATCAAATCAGAGTATGAAATAAAACAATTACTGCAAAGTACACACCAGAGAGAGAAAAAACACAGCATTTTCAGCTGTGTTATTGCCCTGTGGCTCACAGCTTATGAAAAGTGAAGAGCTTGGTACTCAATAAATGGCAGAGAGAGAAAACAACCCATCTGCTTGTTTGTGTGTTTTATTCAAAATGAATTGCTGAGCCATGAGTTGCTGAGCCTGCCATTAATAAAGCTGACAGCTCCTCTCCGTGTGTAATTGAAGCGACTCTGATAATGAAGGTGTTACTCCAACAAGCTTCAAGCTAACCATCTTTCCTGATGTCACAGACATCTCAATGTGGAGCTGATGACTTCTAGCCACAGTGCGTGGAGGAGTTGTGACTAGCAGATTTTTTATACCCTATGCCCACCAGAAAATTAAAGAAACATCTTTGTTCTTCCTGTAGCAAGCTGCCCTCTCACTTTTAGCTCACCAAGTTGGTCTCAGAAAAACAACCAAACCCAAATTAGCAGCAGACTTGGGTGTCCTCATACTATTCTTCACCCTTTCCCATCCTGGAACTCACTCAGTCTCTTTATCTGCTCACTGCAGTGTCCTACACTGCTCTAACAATGGATTCTACCCTCACAGGGACTGACCACATTTCCTGATGTTAGAGTCCAAACCTGTAAAGTTCTCAGTGCCCTCAGCTGAGTCTCACCATGCAGGCTCAGGGTTGACTGGGTCCTACACTGAAGACTCTACATACAGACTCAAAGGCCATGAAGATGGGACTTCCTCTGACTTTGAGTAAGAGATTGGTCTCTGGGTCACATCCCTGCCTTTTCAAAGCCTTTCTGGGCTACCATCAAGACAACCTGCATATGTAGGCTACAGTCTCTGACACCAATTAACCTGAGCTCAAACCGATTCATTCCATTTGTGGTTAGAAATAAGTCAGTCAAACTGATTTCCTTCCCTGATTGTTCTTTTGGTGGCAGAGGCAGGGCCAGTGGCTCTGACAACACATATCTTCAATCAACTGATGTGTATGAGCTCCCTTGGCTTGAGCTTTCTCTGTACAGATGGAGACCCACCCTGTAGCTAAAGAAGATGCCACCATATCTATATCAGCTTGACAGTCATCAATACAAACGATTCCACTGCCCCTTCTTCCCACTGGCCTTGTTCCCAAGAGAGGAATAAATACAGTAATGAAACAAAAAAAGTGAGCTTGGGTCTATAAACCAGGTATCAGAAATACTACCCCTGCACTAGCATCAGGGGAGGAGATCACTATGTGCACATATGCAGAAGGCATCACCACAGAGTGGGACTTTTGGAAGGCTGGGGAAACTTCAGCCTTTTCAGAAAGGGCAATAGTTAGCAAGGAGGAGGCTGTGGGTGGGTGGGAAACAGAGAAAGAGGATAGAGAATAGTTTTAAATCCTCATGGCAGTCCTGTGAGCACAATGCACAGGTATTGCCTGAGGCAAGAAAAAAGTTAAGGCATTGTGGATTTCCCTGTTCCTATTTGGATGCACCAGGAGCCACTTCAAAGGAGCAGATGTTATAGTGGAAGACTATTGACAGTGCAATGAGCAGAGTCAGGTAGAACAATAACGCCCTCCCTCAGAACACCCCCACCCCAATAAAATCACATCTCCGTGTCCTGTACGAATATTAGAGGCTCATTTACCTCATATTTAATTTCCATTTAATTTCCATTTCTCTGAGAGAGAGCAGAAGGTGGGGGAGATGGATGCATGAAGGTATAGAAGGATGGATGGGTGCATGCATGCGCATGCACACACACTCCAGCTTCCCATACGGGACTGTTGTCCTATTTCCACATCTGTTAATCTGCCACTTGGACTTTAACCAGTGGCTGGCAGGTTTAACCTTTTCTAATCAGTAGTCACACATGCCACCCCTTTACTTTCCCACCCCATCATACTCCTTTGTCCTTTTTAATTTGCACTTTCCTTGAAGCAGGATACTTAGTCTTTACCTGGTACCTGAGGCTCAGTGCAAGGTGTTGTACCCACCCCATTATGCCCAGGAGCTGTCCCCTGTATCTTGCTGCCTCTCCACTGGAGGGGTATCTCTGTCCACACCACACTCCCTGCAGCTTGGAAATGGCTCACCCTCCTCCTGATACTACCAAAGAGGCAGAGGCGTGTGTGTGGGAAGGGAAGGGGGAAAGATTAGCCATGTCTATGAAAGAAGGCATGCATAGGGACAGCCAAGACCACCAGTACTCATGACCAAGCTAGTTGCTGACTTCATTGTCCCTTTATTGATTACAAAGCATCTAAAAATCTAGAGTGTCTTCAATATAGAATCTCATTTCTATAGAAACTATGTATGGCTTAGGTTATTTCTCAGAGGGGGAGGTGGGGCAGTCAATGAGGGTAGTCCAGCATGTAGTCCATCATCCCTGAGCCCTTTTGACTCTCTGGTACCTGTACCTGCAACTTCTTGTTATTCAGTTCCTCCTGTGGAGATGTCAAAGGTCTCTTCATGCCCTTTGAGGAGGAAGTGGATATTTCATCCTCTATCTCCTCCTCTTCTGGCCAGAGCCCTTCCCTGGGCTCTGGGGGTTGGTAGCCCATTTCACTGGGATCCAGGGGGTCCTTGGAGAGCAGGATGCAGATGGAGGGCACATTCTTATGGACAGTCAGGGTCTCCACTTGGCCATCGGGCAGAGGGTCCTTGTTTTCCCAGACTTCCACCAGGGTCTTGTAGCGCACCTTGGTGACCTGGTGGAGACCGCCCAGCTTCCTTTTCATGATCTCCACGCAAGTAATGGTCTTGGTGACTGCCCGGCCACAGCCACTGAAGACAATCTGCCGAGTGCCCTTCAGCTCCATCCTGGACATGGCAAACCCCATCAAGTTTCGGATCTTGCTGCCCTCCTTCACCTTCATTTCCACCACATCAGGGGCCAGGCCAGTGAAGGGCAGTGGGCTGTCTTCCTCTGATGTCTTCACCTTCCTGAAGTTCTCCATCCTGGACTGGGTGACAGGAGGCATAGGCTTGGATTCTGCCCCTTCAGCAGCCATCCTTCCCCAGGGAGAAAATGAGCAAGGTCAGGAACCTAAACCAAAATGTCCATTCCAAAGACTCCCAGGGGAGTTCCAGACTCCCTCAGCTGTGGGTCAGCAAGCAGAGGGGCAAGTTTAGTCCTGCTCCCCCATGATCCCACTTCTGCTGACTGGCTACTCACCCCTCTTGCTGGGCAGGTGAAGAAGGACTTTGGGCGAAGCCTAACCAGTCCCCTGTGGTGGCTGTGCTGGACAGTCAGTCCCCAGAAGACAGAGCTGCAGAATCCTCCCCGGGTGGGAATCTCTCACAGTGCCTGCACTTAGCAATGCCTGGGCTCCTCCGCTCCCACTGCAGCACTCCTTTCTGCTGCTCTGTGCTTCATTCTGGACTTCAGCAGCCCCCAGAGCTGTTTTGTGTAATTAGTGGATCCTCCCTCTTCTCCTCCTCCCCCGCTTTCCTCCTCCCTCACCCCACGCCCCTGCTCAGCCTGCCATCCCAGCACAGAGCTCTCTGCTTCATCCCCCCAGCCCTACTTCCCTGGCTGGTAGGAGAGTCTGACTTTTCCCTAGTCCAAGAGAAGCTGGAGGGTGGGGAGAGTGGAAGGGGGGCTAGAGGGGGGGAAGGAAAGCTACTCTTTCTTCATGATGCTTCCAGAGTCCTGCCCCCTTAAAGAGAAACTGGCCCCTTCTCCTGGGTGATTTCACCAGCTCAAGGACATTAACTGCTAAATGCAAATGTCAGCAAAGTACCGGCAGCTGCTTGCTCCTGCCTTTCCATGACTGGCTGGGTTAGCTCTGACACTAAGCATCCCCACCAGGGGACCAAGCTCACTGCAGGCAGAGCAGGGCCCTTCGTTAAGCTGATGTGTGCAGGCTGATTTATTGTTGTATTCATTGTAGTGTCCTTCAGGGCTTGGACACATGGCCATTTGCATGGGTACAATCAGCCCATGTACATGGGTGTCAGGAAGGAGCGGACACACAGCATTCAGCCCTACACTGGAATGCCTGACTTG
The DNA here is from genome assembly GCF_001723895.1 of Crocodylus porosus. Lineage (NCBI taxonomy): Eukaryota > Metazoa > Chordata > Crocodylia > Crocodylidae > Crocodylus > Crocodylus porosus. The sequence continues at coordinate 4,125,092 of NW_017728911.1, read as the reverse complement.
AAGCCCTTGTAGAATTACCCTGGGGGAAACATCAGAGTTTAAACCATACTGGGGTAAGTTACACTGTGGGTCCAGAGCAATCCTGGGGTAGCTGCTTGCTATTAGGCAAACTGCGTTCCCCTGCCACCTAGTGGTCAGGAACTGTAAAAGCATCAACTTCTGTACCCCTTACCCTGAGATAGGAGGTTATCTGTCTGCTCCAGAGCCTGGGATCATTTGTATTAGTAGAAAAACAGTATATAGGATGGTGATATATAGTGTGTCCAGAATCATAGATCCCCTGTTCTCCTGAGTCACTAGGGAGACTCCTTGTGCAGGGGACCCCGGGACCCTCTCTGGATGGATGTGTTGGGCCTGTTGTTGAGTGGACCCAGCTCCTAGATCCCACACACTTCAAAGCCCACTGGGTCTAGGAAAAGCATTTCTTCCTTCATCACCAGACACAGTGAGGGGTGAGGGGTGGGGCATGTGGGAGGGCAGAGTGGCTAGAGAGGAGCCACATGTTGCTATGTGCTGAAGGCTCCAGATTGCTTCACTTCAGCTTTGCCAAGACCCACTGCTCTGGGGCCCCTGAGAACTTCTCCCTGGCAAGCAGACTAAGTGTGGAAGGAAGAAAAGAAGGCAGCAGCCCAGTCCAGCCCAGCCCTGGGCAGAAGGACCCCAGCAGCTGGAGGCAGTGCCAGAGTGCCCCTGCTGCCATCCTGCCTTCCCAGACAGAGAGGAGCATCCTCTGCTGTGGCCTTTAATGCAGCTGAGGTGGCCTTCTACTACCACTCCTAAGGGGAAAGAAGAGAGTCCATTGATCTATCGGACTGGAAACAGGCCCGCTGCTACCACTACTCCCAACAGAGGACAGGAGAATCCCTCAGTCCCTAGTGGGGAATCTCCTGTGAGCCTCAGCCTTCAAACCTCAGGTTAGTCTCAAGCACATTTGAGGCCTCTATGGTTCCCAGGCCCCCTCTTCAGCAGCAGGACTGGAAGGGGAGGGACTGGCCCCACCCTAAGCCTCATTCAACCCATTAGTGGCAACCTAGACGTTCAGAAACACTGAGGCAATGTGAAGAGAAGAGGAATGAACATGGAAATTAAACTCTTCTCCCATTCAGAGGAGGGGGAAGGAGAGAGGTTAATGGTCATGATGTAGGGTCTAGCATTAGACCAGAGGAAAAACCTTTCTTGTCCTCATGTCCTTACCCCTCTAGGGGAGGACAGTGCTTCCATGTGATGGCTGAAGTGTACCAGGGGAGAAAAATGAACCCATGTGTGACTAGATAAAGGCTCCTGAGGGGCAGGGGAGCTTTCTGGTCAAGTTACCCTTCCTCTGCTGGGACGGGATGGTGCCTGAATCCAGGGTGCCCCATCCCTGCACAGGGTGATACTGGGTCCCAATCCCAGTCCATCAGCTGGGCAGTATGCGTGATCCCAGGAGCAGAGGAACACAACGAGATGGGCAGGCATTGCCTCTGACGTGATGATTCAGTCATCGTGGCTTTCTCATCAACTAGCAATTAAGGCCAGAAGGCTGGATGCCTGGTGAGCGTTCTCACTCTGCTGCATAAAAGATGGAGTAAAGAAACTCAATAAGTGTCATAAAGAAGGAAGAACAGTGGCTTCACCAGGCAGGTGAGGATCAATATCCAATTGGTGGTGACACAAGGCCTCCAGCCAGCACCGGCTGCAGCTACTGGCACCCATATGACTGATAGGCTGGGCCACAGACTTCCCCTTGCTGCTTTGCCCTTCCCTTATCCTTTACCTCTTCCTTCAAGCTACCCCCTTCTCCTCTGTCTCCCTTTTAACTTTCCCTTCATTTTCCTCTTTTACCCTTCTCTTTACTTCCTTCCTATATCATTTTTCTCCTCTTCCAATTTCTCCCCATCCTCCACTCCAATGTGGGCTGTCAGTCCCAGCCTGGATCATTGTGAACAGGGGATGGAGTGAGTTTAGCACATGAAATGCAAGCTGAGGATGCCGAGCATTCATCTTTTCACTCACTTTCTGCCCATTTATCTTTCCTCTTTCACATTCCTCCTTTTCTCTGTCACTCCATCAGAGCCTTTCCCTTGTTTCTCTTTCCCTCTGGTGCAGGGCAGTAAATCTCCCCCCTCAGCAAATTAACCCTCCCTGAGTGTTCAGAGTGAATTATCGCCTCATTTATAATCACCCAGAGACAAAGATAGATGATTGTTTAGGAGAGAGAGACTGCTGGAAAGGGAGGGAGGCTAGGAGGGAAACAGCTCTAAAGTCTTCATAGCTGCTGGGCCTATCTAGGGAACCATTTCAAGGGAGAGTCTTCTCCACAGAATCTCCTCTAGAAGATGCCGTGGTGACTAGACCTGGATAACTCTGGCTAGGCCAGGGCCAACTGCTCCTAGGGTTCCTCCCTCCCAACTGCTCAGTGCACGCTCCACATCCTCTCTTCAGAAGCCTTGTGTACATTACAGACTATTTATCACAAAGGCCTACTCTTGCCAACTCTAGTTCAGGTGCACTGGCAAGGCCAGAGGGCTGCTTCTGCTCTGCCTAGATGGGAAGATGAGTCACCTGTCTCAGAAAATTTCCTTGAGCTCTTCTTGGAGGGAGCTCTGTTGTTAAGTCAAGAGGAGTCTCCCTGAAGGAGCAGCTGTGATCCAGCTCCAACGTCATGTTTCTGTGGCCGCAGTGTGACATGCAGCAAGGCACAGAGACTTTATGTTTATTCTCTCTTCTCCTGTTGTTTCCTTCCATTGACAGTAAAAATCATTTGGACTGAAAGTGCAAGGTTGCTCTTTGTGGCTCATAAAACCTAACATGGTCATCATCAAATGATGAAGATTTTGGTCTCACAAAACATTCAAGCTGAGATCAAAACCTCCTTCCCATCTCAACATAAAAGCCTTGGACCAAGGGCCAGATTCACATATGGGTTTCATCACCCAAAAATGTTAATAGGCATCTAGTAGGCTTAATAACCACTCAGATAAATGGGGTTCAGGTGCCTGAAATATTTTAATGCTTTTTTAAATCCAACTAAATGCTCCTCTACATCTGACAGGTTGGTGCAAGGGATGACGCAAGGGGTAATGTGGCATCATATGATAATTACATTTAGGGGTCTGCTGCTTTCTTCAACCATCTAAATGCTTCAGTGTGATGCATCATTCACTCCTGCATGCGGAGGATGGGCCCAGTGCAGTGTGGAACCAAGTTTTTGTCAAAGCCAGGCAAGGAACGAGGTGTAACTGAGGTCTCCAATAAATCACAATTTTCTCCCTGTATGAGCAGAACAGAGGGCCCTGGCCACCCAGTGAGGTGAGTAATTAGTCTGGCTGTGCAGTTGGTTAATTAGCCAGCCAGATCCAGCCCAGGACCAGCTATCTCAGTACTCCAAGTCAAGGTCAGGATCAATACCCTGCCATGATTAAATAAAGCCCCAACAAAGGAGGTTGCCTGGCACGTGTGTGTGTGTGTGTGTACTGGCCCATTTCCTATTGAAAGTCACATGCAGCACCAGGTGTTAGGAAACCTAGCCCAATGCCTGGGTTACAGCCATCAAGTGATGAAGCATAGATTCCCCTGCAGCTTACCCCAGCTGGCATTGGCTCTTCAGTGCTTTGGGCAAAGTCTCAGTGGAGAGATACCTTCACCACTGATCTAATTGTAAAGGACAATATTTGAACTGTTTTCCTTAACTAGTCTGGCAACTACTGCAAACACTTATGGTGAAGTTACATGGTACACTTAGAGCATACTACATCTGTGGAATAGTAAGTGATGTTACAGTTAGAACATGCTATGAGCAGTTACACATTAAGGGTTAACACTATTTCTTGCCTGCACAGCCACTAGAGGGCTGGTAAACAGGGGCATCTGGGTTTTGTCCCTGCTTGTGGGAAGACCTGGGAGCAGGGCAACCTGGGATGCTGGAGAAGTGTAAATTGCTCATTTTATCTCCATTGAGCTGCCTGAAGTTACGCTAATGCTAGCTAAGCATTACCCTAAGCATTACCCTAATGCTACCCTGTGCTGGCCCCAGCAGTCTTACTTGGGATCCTTGTGGCCTCTCAGGGCAGCAGTGGCACTGAGCCAGCTGCTCAGATCCTGGCCAGCAGCCAGTGTGGCTCTGGTTGGCCAGGCTCCAGTTTCTGGTGGCACACATTGTTGCCAAATGCGCCACACCGCTTTTTTTTAGTGGCAGGGTTTTTTTAACACTGGGATCTCTCCATGTTAAAGAAAAACGCTGTGCTGCAAATTAGCACCCACGGCACATGGGTGCATGTGCACCATCTGCAGTTTGCAGCACTTTAGACAGCTTTGAGGCACCGCAAGCTGCACATGCACACTCATGGGGACATGTCCATGAAGGGCTCTGAAAGCATTACAAGGATCTTGATAGCAATTAGTTGGCTTGCACATCAGACTCAGAAGGAACCCCCCAGCCCTGCATGGGTAATGGGGACTCACCTCCCATTGGAGCCCCTTCTCAGTCCTCCAGGTCTTAGCTGACACTTGCACTGATGTTGCTTGCGCTGTGCCATTCCATGGCTAAAGAAAAGGCTCCAGTCCCCTAAGTTCACTCCCTATTTAACCCCTTTCCCTTCCCCACAGCACAGACTTAGCAAGTTCTCAATCCTTGCTCCTGGAAGGCAGAGCTGAACACCCAGGCTCTTAGGAAAGAGTTGTGAGGTGAAAAGATGTCCAGGTATGGATTTGCCATTGAGTGTGCTCAACTGCTTGAGGCCCATGGATTCTTTTCAGTCTGTGCTGAGCTAAAAAATTCTATCTGGTGTCACATCAGGAGGAGTTTGGACAAAGCCCAGCCATTAACTTTCAGGTGGCTGCAATCTACAGTAAGAACCAGCCCATATTTACTAGATAACTATGGAAAACCTGGATGTAGTAGTGCCCTTTGGACAACCTTCCTGAAGTTCTACAGTTCTTCCTGCAGTTTCATTGATCCATGAAAATATTAAGACCAAAATCTGGAACTTGCACATGAGGACTGGGGTCTCTCCACACAGGAAGAAGGAACAATCCTTCCCAGTGCTGTATGGTGGGACAGGAATGGTTTGTGACTGCTGTTTCTGGACATGGGAACATGGGGAATGTCCTGGCAGCATGATCTAGTGCAAGGGTGGCCAACCTGTGATACACATACCAAAGTAGCATAGGCAGGTTCTCTGTGGCATGCAGCAGATTAGGGAAATGACAAGCAGCACAGTGGCAGATAGGGCAGGAAAGCAGAGCAGCAGATGGGGCAGGAGAAGGGGGTTGGAGCAGCACTCTGGAAGGGTATAAGGCTAATGCATATCATGTCTGCCAAAAGTTTTGCCCCCTAACTCTGGTCTAGTGGATAGGACACTGGGAATCAGGAGGCCTGGATTCTACCCTCTGGTTTGCCAGTAACCTGCTCTCTGTTCCTTTGATTCTTCATCTGGAAAATGGAGGTCATGAGTCTAGTCTACCTATATGAATGTGTTTGAGATCTGCATGGTAAGATGGCTCGTAGATCTGCAAAGCTTTGCATGTCACAGTAACAATCCTTGTCCTCTCCTGCCTACAGAGCTGTGTTTCTAAACAAGTATGCATCTAAATCCTACTCCTGCTGTAGAGCTCAATTGGGCTAGTACAGAGACATCAAATACTTTGCCCACAAACATGCTGAGAGCCTGTGATCAGGCCAGGAACTGAACCCACATCTCCTGAGTACCAGCCCAGTGCTGCACTGTAGCAAACCTACACAGATAGTTACTTATTTTCAATCTGAATTCTTCATTCATACTGTGAAAAACAATGTTGTTTTTCCCCCTTGTATCTGATGAATGATGGTGGAATAAGGCAAAAGGGCTCTGTATCTTTCTGAGTAGGGCAGGAATGGATTAAGCCTCTCACAGAAATTGCTTCCTTTAAAAGATTCATCTTCAGGCTAAAAGACTAGGAAAATAAATGTGAAGGAATTTGGCAACCATTCATGGAGTATACCAACGCAGAATAAAGGGCTGAGAAAGCAGAGGCAGCTCTCATTAACTTAACACATAAACTTTATGGCAGGCACAGAAAATGAAAAATCTTGCTAAGGCATTAAAAAGCTCCTGAAATGCACATTGCTTCAGACAATGCTCTGTGTCGTTCAAGAGTCTGGAGAACTGAGCTGTGTCCTAGCTGGTACAAAGAGTGGGGGCAGACAGCATGCTTCAGAGATTTCCTGACGGCTCTTTGGTGCTGTCGGACAGATCTCCAACTGGTGTTGATGACAATAGATCCACTGAAGGCAACAGAGCAACACCAGTTTTCACCAGCTAAGCATCTGGTCCCACCTATTTCTATGGGAGCCAGATTACATCCCACCACATGGCCTGGGAACAATGACAGTTTGCAATGCTTGGAAGAAGGGTTGCATCCTTGTCTGAAGCTTTCTGGATCAGTCAATGAAACTGGCTGAGCACAGAGGAGTGCATTCTCCCCATCTCTCCAGGAGGAGCACAGCAGCCAGGCTGCATCCAGAGCTCTGGATAGTGGCAGAAGCAAGCCCTCCCAGGAGTAGACTATATGTCCCCGTCCCACCAATATGGATCAGATCTCCAGGGATGCTCGCATACCCATGGAATCAAGGGGAGTAGTGTTTGCTCCAGATTTGTCCTTGTCTCTGACTCTTTATCTCAAAGACTGCCTGACATAACACTAAGTGCAGCCTCTAATCAAAGGCCTTGATGGTCTACAGCAAAACTCGGCTGTAGAGGTCTCCTCTTCTCTAGAGGTCGGGCTCATCCTGGAATCCTGGCGTGTTTCTATGGCTCCCTTCTCTACAGGACTGTACTGATTGGGTATTTGAATCCAAGGCAGCATTTACCATCTAATTGCTGCTTAACAAACTCTGCTTATTACAGCCTCCTAAATGGGGAAGATGAGGTGCAATCATGTTAAACAGTTTACGCATCACTAAAATTGATTGGTAGGGAGCTCCCTGCAAGGCAAAGGATGCGTGTGGGGGGGGGGGGGGGGAGGACAGGGGGTATTAATGACAGGGTCCTGCTTTCCCTCTCTCTCTTGCTTATTTGCTCTCCCTCTGCAGTGCTTAAAATGTAAATGAATTTCATTATTAGCAACTCCATCGCTAATTACCATCCAAAGCCATTCATTACCCTGTCAGCTTATTTGTTGGAGGACAACAGAGTGGATCGTTTATTCCATGCTAAGGAATAGCTGAAATGAGCTCATGCATAAAGAACGGCGAGTGGGAGATGGGAGGCAGATGAGGCTCAGGCAAAGGTGGGGGTTGTGGAGGCAGCAGGGAGAGCATGGAAAGGAGAAAGGGAAAGACAAACCTATGGTGAGGGAAGGAAAATGAAAAGCGCTTCATTACAGACACCTCAGGAAAGGGGAGAGGAAAGATCAAGGGAGAGAAAATTGAGAAAAAGTAATTAAAATGGAGAATGAGAGAGAGAGAATATAAGGGTAGGAAAGCAAATCAATAATGCTTTCCACATGCACTCATCCATCCATCCACCCATCCATCCATGTGGACAAACAGTCAAATTGCAGTGAATTAATAGGAATGCAGACTGACTACAGGCTTGCTCATGTGTGGTAACTAGTTGCTTGGTCCTGCCCTATGCTAAGCCAAAGATGACCTAGGGTAAACTACCTAAGTGGATGAAATGAGGCTAAGTTTTCCTGGGTCAGCTTTCACTTGTCACAGGGAGATGCACACAGACAGACAGTTACTCTGAAGCAGCTGATGACCACAATGCAACTGGGTTTGACATCCATGTAGGAGGGGAGACAAAAAAAATCTACCACAGTAGCCTTTAACTTCAAAAAGAAAGACTACACCAAAATGAGGAAGATAGTGAAAGAGAAGTTAAAAACAGCCCCTAAGGAGGTGAAGAAAATGCAAACAGCATGGGACCTGCTTAAAATGCCATATTGGAGGTACGGGGAAAATGTATGTCACAAAACAAAAAATGGAAAATGGACCAAAATAAAATCAGCTTGGTTTAATGGCAGAGTTGCACAGGCAGCAAACAGAAAAAACCCTTCTTTTAAAATGTGGAAGATAAATCCTAATGAGGAAAATAAACAAGAACATAAATGCCTCTAAATCAAATGAAAAACTGTAATAAGACAAGCTAAAAAAAGGATTTGAGGAGAAATCAGCTAGAGACATAAAAGGTGACAATAAAAATTCTTTAAGTACATTAAAAGCCAAATACCTGGCAGGGACTCAGTTGGGCCTTTGGATGATCAGTGTGTAAAAGGGATGTTAAAGGATGACAGGGCCAGTGCTGAGAAATTAAATGCATTTTCTTTTCATCTGTTTTCACTGTGGAAGATGTTAAGAAGATTCCTTCACCAGATCCACTCCTCTCTAGGGACAAATCAGTGAAGCTAGCCCAAACTGAGGTTTCAGTAGATGAGGTTTTAGAGGAATTTGATGAACTAAACAAAAGCAAATCACCAGGACCAGATGGCATTCACTTTTGGGTCCCAAAGGAACTCAGATTGGAAATTGCTGAGCTCTTAACTGTAGTATGTAACCTATCACTGATAACAGCTTTGGTACCAGAGGACTGGAGGGTTGCCAATGTGTCTTTAATATTTAAAAAAAGGCTCTAGAGAGGACTACAGGCCAGTAAGCCTAACTTCTATTCTTGGAAATCTGGTAGAAACAATAATAACAAAAAGACTTTTTCAGCATGTGGATGAGTAGAATATGACTTGCTGGGAAAGAATCAGCATAGCTTTGATAGCAGGAAGTCAGGCCCCACAGGCCTACTAGAGTTCTTTGAGGATGTCAATAAACAGGTGGATCCGGCTGATCCAGCTGACATAATATATTTGGATTTCCAAAAAGCCTTTGGCAAGGTCCTCCATCAGAGGCTCTTAACAAAATTAGGTAGTCGTGGAATTACAGGGAATGCCCATTTGTGGATTAGAAATTGGCTTTAAGATAGAAAGCAAAGAGTGAGTACACATGGTCAGTTTTCAGGATGGAAAGAAGTAAACAATGGGATTCCCAAGGGATCTGTGTTGGGACCAGTGCTGTTTAACATATTTATAAATTATCTGGAAAAGGGGGTAATTAGCTAGCTGGCCAAATTACCAGATGACACAAAATTATTCAGAAGTGGTAAAGATCAAGGTGCACTGTGAGGAATTACAGAAGGTTCTGGCACGATAGAGTGAATGGGCAACTAAATGACAGATGAAATTCAATGTAGACTAGTGTTAAAGTGGTGCACCTGGGCAAAAATAATCAAAACTATACATATACTATAATGGGTTCCACATTAGCTGTTACTACACAGAAGAGAGATCTGGGAGTCATTGTTCACTAAAAACATCATCTTAGCACTCAGCAGCTATTAAAAAGGCAAATAAAATGTTAGGGATTGTTAAGAAGGTAACTATAAACAAAACTGATAACATCATCGTGCCCCTTTATAAATCCATGGTGCACCCACATCTTGAATCCTGTGCCCAGTTCTGTTTCCTACACTTCAGAAGGTTATAGAAGAACTAGAGAAGGGACAGAGAGGAATTATTTGTGGTATGAAAGGGGCTTCCATATGAAGAGAGTCTAAAGAGGCTAGGCCTATCCAGCTTAGAAAAGAGATGTTGAGGGGGGAGTTTACAGAATACTAAATGGTGAAGGGAATGTAAATCAGGATTTATTATTTACTGTCTCTCACAATACTAGAACTAGGGGTCACAAAATGAAACTAGCAAGTAATAAGTCTAAAATTAACAAAAGGATGTTCTTTTTCACACAGCTTCTAATTCAAGCGTGGAATTCATTGCCACCAGATGTAATAGAAGCTGACAGTTTAGCTGGATTCAGAAAGGAATTGGACAAATCCTTGGAGAAAAGGGGCATCAGCAGCTATTGAACATGAAAGTTAGGGAAACAGCCTCTGAATTAGACCTTCCTAGACCTTAAATGCTGGAGGCTGCAAGACAGAATGAAAAGTGGGGGAAAAAACCCTGGTCATAGCCTCTTCACTCTCCCTTTCAGCATCCCACCTCTGCTACTGTGTGACACAGGATACTGGACAAGATAGGCCTGTGGTCTGACCCAATAAATGACAGTTCTTATGTTCTTATGATGCATAAGTCTGTTTTTAACTTGCTGCAATATCATTTCTCCACAGATTTCTCCACATCCATCAACCTATTGTAGTTTTTTTTTTATTGCATTAATTCCTACAAAAAGGCATTTTCTCCTGGGATTAGCAGGGAATTCCCCTGCTTAACCTTACTGTTTTGAATGGAGGGGTACACAGTGTTATACAGGGCTTGGAGACTGTATAGCTTCTGTCACTTAATCAAGGCACATCATGCAGGTATCTGGGCCCCTTGAGCATATTTTAATAAAATTTACAGCATCAGGACATTGGCCGCCATGCTCCCGCTACTTTACCTGTGACAGGTTAGTGCTTTAAATCTTGCGTGTTGACTGTGTAGTTTGCTAGGAGGTTAGACAATGGATCTGTATAGGATGGTTTGGATAGGGATAATTAAGTCTCACTTCTCACTGATTCTATGAAAAGGTTCTAGTTCAGCAGAAGGTAGATCTCCCAGATAGCAGGGCACTGGGAATTGTGATAGCATGACATGGATGGTAGATTGATGCCAGTAAGCTTCATGAAGGAAGTGTGTTTGGAGGGGAGATCAGAAAGGGGAGAGGGGCTTGCCATACCAAGGGGCCATGGGAGACTAATGACCCCCAGTGAGAGTTCAGTGCCTGAGAGTCAGTGGTGGGGCTGGGGCAGGGGGTGGCAGAAGGGAAGGATTCCAGATGAATAAGGCAGTGTGGAAGAAGGCACAAAGAGGGAAGGAGAAAGGAGAGGAATACCAAGGGCTGGCAAGGTGAGAGGTGTGGGCAGAGCCAGAATGAGGAGAGGCCGCCTGGAAACAGAGTCTAGCAGTTGAAAGAGATCAGTGTTGAAGATAAAAGGACAGCAGGGGTCGAATGAAAAAGAGGGAGCTATGTTATGGATATAGGAGGTGTGGAGGTCAGAGGAGGACTGTGAGACTGGATGACGGTAGGTAGAAGTGAATTAGGGAAATGAGGTGAGGTGTTGATTGCGTGGAGGGAGTTCTGAGAGAGAAAGAGGGAGGTCCAGCAACTGAGTACAGCCATTGAGCCAGCACTACAGTCCAAGAGAGGATATCAGAGCAGGGAAGTGTGAGGCAGCAGCAAAGCGGGTAGGGGGTGGCAGGGGGTCACTAGAGAAGAGGGCATGAGGCAAGGAGGCAAACAATAGGCTTGAGGATGTAGTTGGAACTGGATAAGGAAGAAGGGAGACAGTAGGAAGGACCCATAAGCACTAGGCCTGTACGAAGCAGCTAGTATTCACTTTGGATTTGGACTCAGCCAATTCTGGGGACAGTGATAGGATTCGGTGATTTGAATCAGTGTCCTGATTCGATTCGGCCAAATCTGATTCAGAGATTCAGCTGCTTGCTACTGAATCTCTGAATCTCCAAATCAGCCAGGCCAGGCCCATCCCC